>NC_090301.1:95628644-95944256 GCF_039906515.1 Pseudorca crassidens | reverse complement strand
AATACAGAAGAAGACATCATCTAAGTCTAATACAGAATACCATGTCCTGGTGGATGGTAGAATGACCATCAGTGTGTAGGAATTAGGAACTACTGGATGTATATTCTCAGTTGCTTCACTGACCTGACGTCCTTTACCAAGTACCCAGTAGCCCACAGGGCTCTCATGGTCAGGCCCCTCCCAGGATATGGAGCTCACCTGTGCAGGTACCCAGCAAGACTGGGCACACAGGAACCATGCACATAGCCCCCATTGCAGAGCACCCCCAGCTCACCTGTTGCTCAGGGCTGACACAGAGCACCTCAGAGCACGACCTGAACTAACAAACAACAGCTCCAACAGGTCTGTGACACTGGGCGTCACTCTGTGCCGCCTCCCTCCACCTGGTCTTCCAGAGACTTCCACTGCAGCCGGGGCACCAGGCCTCTGTCTCCACCCACCACCCCTCCTCTCCCTGACTCCTGGGTTCCTCTCATTAGGAGAGGGTCTTCTTGAAGTTGTCTCCCATTCATGGGCCAGATAAAATGATTAGAAAACAAGCCAGAGCTGCAGCCCCTTGTCTAGCCTGACTCTCAGGAGCCCACACCTGTTCCTTGGACCTGGTCGGTTCATCAAGGTCCATTTTCTGCTGCTGTGAGCCCCAGAGGGGCGAGGATTGGCTGACCTGGGCAGCCTGACACTGCCGGCCAGCCCTCTCCAGGTGTGCCTGGTTTGAGGTCAATATAAACACCGCTCCAGGCAGCAAGAGCCCCTTCAGTTGTGTCTGACGCCATATTCTCTGCCCCGTCAGCAGTGTCGGGGCTGGGCTGGTGGGAGAGAGTGAGGGGCCACGGTTTTTTGGGTGGCCCGGTGTGAGTGGGGCTCTGCTGGGTTTTCTGCAGGAGTTGCCAAGCTGCCAACTGTTAAAGAAGAGGATGTGTCACCCATATCTGCTGCTGGAATTTCTCCCCAGGCAGAGGTGAGTAAGGAAAAAAGCAGTGGGGGCCGGGACAGGAGGGGTATCTCAGGCAGAGAAATGGAAAGCTTCCAGAAGTGCGCCCGGGGCCAGGACCATCCTGCTTGGCCTGTAGGCACCAAGTCGGCCTGGGTTCTGTCGCTGGTGTGGCTCCATGACCCTTCCTCTAGGCTTTCAAGTCCTTGCACAGATTCAGGGGTTGTACCTGGGAAGTGTGGGAACAGTTCAGCAGCAGCTGGCCTGGAGCTCAGCTCACATTTACTCAGAGATGCCTCGGCATGGTTCCCCAGCTTTGCAATGAGGACGCTCCTTGTGGGGGTGGGGGGGCTCCTGACTGCATGGGAGACGATTACCCACCTCTGACCAACTTCAGGATTCTTTACCTTTGGAGCAAGTGTCCTGATAGGGTTTTCCTGTTTATAACTGGTGGGTTCTGCTTTTTTTTTTTTTCTTTTTTAGTTCAATGTAGGTTTTATTCCTCTTTTCTGTATTTATAGATAGAAGCATGGAAATAATTCATTCATATAAATACATGTATGGGAATGGAAGAACTTTTTTGCTGTTTTACTTTTTGTATGTTTATTTATTTTTTTAATTTTTAATTTTATTATTATACAGCAGGTTCTTTCTGGTTATCGATTTTATACATATGGGTGTATATAAGTCAATCCCAAACTCCCAATTCATCCCAGCACTACCCCCCCACGGCTTTCCCCCCTTGGTGTCCATACGTTTGTTCTCTACATCTGTGTCTCTATTTCTGCCCTGCAAACCAGTTCACCTGTTCCATTTTTCTTGGTTCCACATATATGCATTAATATACAATATTTCTTTTTCTCTTTCTGTCTTACTTCACTCTGTATGACAGTCTCTAGGTCCATCGACGCCTGTACAAATGACCGAATTTCATTCCTTTTTATGGCTGAGTAACATTCCATTTTATATATGTACCACATCTTTATCCATTCGTCTGTCTGTGTGCATTTAGGTTGCTCCCATTACCCGGCTATTGTAAATAGTGCTGCAATGAACATTGTGGTGAATGTGTCTTTTTGATTTATGATTTTCTCTGGGTATATGCCCAGTAGTGGGGTTGCTGGATCATATGGTAATTCTATTTTTAGTTCTTTAAGGAACCTCCATATTGTTCTCCATAGTGACTGTATCAATTTACATTCCCACCAATAGTGGAAGAGGGTTCCTTTTCTCCACACCCTCCCCAGCATTTGTCGTTTGTAGATTTTCTGATGATGTCCATTCTAAGAGGTGTGAGGTGATACCTCATTGTAGTTTTGATTTGCATTTCTCTAATAATTAGTGATGTTGAGAAACTTTTCATGTGCTTCTTGGCCATCTCTCTCTCTTCTTGGAATAAATGTCTATTTAGATCTTCTGCCATTTTTGTATTGGGTTGTTTGGTTTTGTTAATATTGAGCTGCATGTGCTGTTTATATATTATTGGAGATTAATCCTTTGTCTGTTGCTTCATTTGAAAATATATTCTCCCATTCTGAGAGTTGTCTTTTCGTCTTGTTTTTACTTTCCTTTGCTTTGCAAAAGCTTTTATGTTTCATTAGTTCCCATTTGTTTATCTTTTTTATTGCATTACTCTAGGAGGTGGATCAAAAAAGATCTTGTTGTGATTTATGTCAGAGTATTCTTCCTATTTTTTCCTCTAAGAGTTTTATACTGTCCGGTCTTACATTAAGGTCTCTAATCCATTTTGAATTTATTTTTCTGTATGGTGTTAGGGAGTATTCTAATTTCATTCTTTTACATGTAGCTGCCCATTTTTCCCAGAACCACTGATTGAAGAGACTGTCTTTTCTCCATTGTATAGTCTTGCCTCCTGTGTCATAGATTATTGACCATTGGTATGTAGGTTTATCTCTGGGCTTTCTTTTTTTTTTCAATTTACAACTTTATTGGCGTATAATTGCTTTACGCCAATGATGTGTTCGTTTCTGCTGTATAACAAAGTGAATCAGCTATACATATACCACCATATCCCCTCCCTCTTGCATCTCTCTCTCACTGTCTCTATCCCACCACTTTAGGTGTTCACAAAGCACTGAGCTGATCTCCCTGTGCTATGTGGCTTCTTCCCAGTAGCTATCGATGTTACATTTGGTAATGTATATATGTCCATGCCACTCTCTCACTTTGTCCCAGCTTACCCTTCCCCCTCCCCGTGTGCTCAAGTCCTTTCTGTACGTCTGTGTCCTTAATCCTCTCCCGCCCCTAGGTTCTTCATAAACATTTTTTTCTTTAGACTCCATATATCTGTGTTAGCACACGCTATTTGTTTTTCTCTTTCTGACTTACTTTACTGTGTAGGACAGTCTGTACGTCCATCCATCTCACTACAAATAACTCAGTTTTGTTTCTTTTTATGGCTGAGTAATATTCCATTGTATATATGTGCCAGATATTCTTTATCGATTCATCAGTCGATGGACACTTAGGTTGCTTCCATCTCCTGGCTATTGTACATAGAGCTGCAATGAACATTGTTGAACATAACTCTTTTTGAATTATGGTTCTCTCAGGGTAAATGCCCAGGAGTTGGATTGCTGGGTCATATGGTACTTCTATTTTTAGTTTTTTAAGGAACCTCCATACCGTTCTCCCTAATGGCTATATCAATTTACATTCCCACTAACACTGAAAGAGTGTTCCCTTTTCTCCAATAAATGCCTCTCCAGCATTTATTTTTTTGTAGATTTTTTGATGATTGCCATTCTGACTGCTGTGAGTGATACCTCACTGTAGTTTTGATTTACATTTCTGTAATGATTAGTGATGTTCAGCATCCTTTCATGTGTTTGTTGGCAACCTGTATATCGTCTTTGGAGCAATGTCTATTTAGGTCTTCTGCCCATTCCTGGATTGGGTTGTTTGTTTTTGTGATATTGAGCTACATGAGCTGCTTGTAAATTTTGGAGATTAATCCTTTGTCATTTGCTTCATTTGAAAAGATTTTCTCCCATTCTGAGGGTTGTCTTTTCGTCTTCTTTATGTGTTTCTTTGCTGTGCAAAAGCTTTTAAGTTTCATTAGGTCCCATTTGTTTATTTTTGTTTTTATTTCCATTTCTCTAGGAGGTGGGTCAAATAGGATCTTGCTGTGATTTATGTCATAGAGTGTTCTGCCTATGTTTTCTTCTAAGAGTTTAATAGCGTCTGGTCTTAACATTTAGATCTCTAATCTATTTGGAGTTTATTTTTGTGTATGGTGTTATGGATGTTCTAATTTCATTCTTCTATGTGTAACTGTCCAGTTTTCCCAGCACCACTTACTGAAGAGACTATCTTTTCTCCATTGTTTGTCCTTGCCTCCTTTGTCATAGATGAGTTAGCCATAGGTATGTAGGTTTATCTCTGGGCTTTCTATCCTGTTCCATTGATCTATATTTCGGTTTTGGTGCCAGTACCATATAGTCTTGATTACTGTAGCTTTGTAGTATAGTCTGAAGTCAGGAAGTCTGATTCCTCCAGCTCTTTTAATTTCCCTCAAGACTCATTTGGCGATTCGGGGTGTTTTGTGTCTCCATACAAATTTTAAGGTTTTCTTGTTCTAGTTCTGTAGAAAATGCCACTGATAATTTGATAGGGATTGCATTGAATCTGTAGATTGCTTTGCGTAGTATAGTCATTTTCACAATATTGATTCTTCTAATCCAAGCATATGGTTAATACTCCCATCTGTTTATATAATCTTTGATTTCTTTCAGCAGTGTCTTATAGTTTTCTGAGTATAGGACTTTGACCTCCCTAGGTAGGTTCATTACTACATATTTTATTCTTTTTGTCGCAATGGTGTATGGGATTGTTTCCTTAATTTCTCTTTCTCATCTTTCATTGTTAGTGTAGAGGAATGCAAGAGATTTCTGTGCATTAACTTTGTATCCTGCAACTTTACCAGATTCATTGTTTAGCTCTAGTAATCTTCTAGTGTCATCTTTAAGATTCACTATGTGTAGTATCATGTCATTTGCAAACAGTGAAAATTTTACTTCTTTTCCAATTTGTGTTCCTTTTATTTCTTTTTTTTCTCTGATTGCTGTGTCTAGGACTTCCAAAACTATGTTGAATAATACTGGTGAGGGAGGACATCCTTGTTTTGTTCCTGATCTTAGAGGAAATTCTTGTAGTTTTTCACCATTGAGAATGATGTTTGTTGTGGGTTTGTCATATATGGCCTTTATTATGTTGAGGTAGATTCCCTCTATGTTCACTTTCTGGAGAATTTTTAATCATAAATGGGTGTTGAATTTTGTCAAAATTTTTTCCTGCTTCTATTGAGATGATATTTTTATTCTACAATTTGTTAATATGGTGTATCACATTGATTGATTTGTGTATATTGAAGAACCCTTGCGTTCCTAGGATAGACCCCACCTGATCATGGTGTGTGATCCTTTTAATGTGTTGTTCAATTCTGTTTGCTAGTATTTTGTTGAGGATTTTTACATCTATATTCATCAGTGATATTGGTCTCTAATTTTCTTTTTCTGTAGTATCATTGTCTGGTTTTGGTATCAGTGTGATGGTGGCGTCATAGAATGAGTTTGGGAGTGTTCCTTTCCCTGCAAATTTCTGAAGAGTTTGAGAAGGTTGGGTGTTAGCTCTTGTCTCAATATTTGATAGAATTCACCTCTGATGCCATCTGGTTCTGGACTTTTGTTTGTTGGAAGATTTTTAATCACAGTTTCAATTTCATTACTTGTGATTGGTCTATTCATATTTTCTATTTGTTCCTCTTTCAGTCTTGGAAGGTTATACCTTTCTAAGAATTTGTCCATTTCTTCCAGGTTGTCCATTTGATTGGCATAGAGTTGCTTGTAGAAGTCTCTTAGGATGCTTTGTATTTCTGTGGTGTCTGTTGCAACTTTTCTCCTTTTTCACTTCTAATTTTATTGATTTGAGTCCTCTCCCTCTTTTCCTTGAGTCTGGCTAACGATTTATCATTTTTGTTTATCTTCTCAAAGAACCAGCTTTTAGTTTTATTGATCTTTGCTATTGTTTTCTTTGTTTCTGTTTCATTTATTTCTGCTCTGATCTTTATGATTTCTTTCCTTCTACTAACTTTGGGTTTCTTTCTTCTTTCTCTAATTCCTTTAGGTGGAAGGTTAGATTGTTTATTTGAGAGTTTTCTGGTTTCTTGAGGTAGGCTTGTATGGCTATAAACTTCCCTCTTAGGACTGCTTTTGCTGCATCCCATAGGTTTTGGATCATCATGTTTTTGTTGTCATTTGTCTCTAGGTTGTTTTTGATTTCCTCTTTTCTTTCTTCAGTGATGTCTTGGTTATTTAGTGACGTATTGTTAAGCCTCCATGTGTTTCTGTTTTTTACATATTTTTTCCCTGTAATTGATTTCTAATGTCATAACCTTGTGGTCAGAACAGATGCTTGATATGATTTCAGTTTTATTAAATTTCCTGAGGCTTTATTTGTGACCCAAGATGTGATCTATCCTGGAGAATGTTCTGCGTGAAGTTGAGAAGAACAGGTAATCTGCTGTTTTTGGATGGAATGTCCTATAAATATCAATTAAATCTATTTGGTCTATTGTGTCATTTAAAGTTTGTGTTTCCTTATTAATTTTCTGTCCGGATGATCTCCATTGGTGTAAGTAAAGTGTTAAAGTCCCCTGCTATTATTGTGTTACTGTCGATTTTCTCTTTTATAGCTGTTAGCAGTTGCCTTATGTATTGAGGTGCTCCTATGTTGGGTACATATATATTTATAATTGTTATGTCTTCTTCTTGGATTGATCCCTTGATCATTACGTAGTGTCCTTCCTTGTCTCTTGTAACGCTCTTTATTTTAAAGTCTATTGTATCTGATATGAGTATTGCTACTCCAGCTTTCTTTTGATTTTCATTTGCATGGAATATCCTTTTCCATCCCCTCACTTTCAGTCTGTAGGTTTCCCTAGGTCTGAAATGGGTCTCTTATAGGCTGCATATATATGGACCTTGTTTTTGTATCCATTCAGCAAGACTGTGTCTTTTGTTTGGAGCATTTAATCCATTCACATTTAAGGTAAATATTGATATGTATATTCCTATTTCTATGTTCTTAATTGTTATGTGTTTGTTTTTGTAGATTCTTTTCTTCTGTTGTGTTTCCCACTTAGATAGGTTCCTTTAGCATTTGTTGTAGAGCTGGTTTGGTGGTGCTGAGTTCGCTTAGCTTTTGCTTGTCTGTAAAGCTTTTGATTTCTCCATTGAATCTGAATGAGATCTTGCTGGGTAGAGTTCTTTTGGTTGTAGGTTCTTCCCTTTCATCACTTTAAATATATCAGCCCACTCCCTTCTGGTTTGTAGAGTTTCTGCTGAGAAATCAGCTGTTAACCTTATGGGAGTTCCCTTGTATGTTGTCATTTTTCCCTTGGGCTTTCAATAATTTGTCTTTGTCTTTAATTTTTGTCAGTTTGATTATTACGTGTCTCGGCATTTTTCTCCTTGGGTTTATCCTGCCTGGGACTCTCTGTGCTTTCTGGACTTGGGTGGCTACTATTTCCTTTCCCATGCTAGGGAAGTTTCCGACTATAATCTCTTCAAATATTTGCTCGCGTCCTTTCTCTCTCTCTTCACCTTCTGGGATCCCTATAATGCAAATTTTGTTGCGTTTAATGTTATCCCAGAGGTCTCTTAAGCTGTCTTCATTTCTTTGCATTCTTTTTTCTTTATTCTTTTCTGCAGCAGTGAATTCCACCTTTCTGTCTCCAGGCCAGTTATCCGTTCTTCTGCCTCAGTTATTCTACTATTGATTCCTTCTAGTGTATTTTTTTTTTTTTTTTTTGCGGTACGCGGGCCTCTCACTTTTGTGGCCTCTCCCATTGTGGAGCACAGGCTCTGGATGTGCAGGCTCAGCGGCCATGGCTCACGGGCCCAGCCGCTCCGTGGCATGTGGGATCTTACCAGACCAGGGCACGAACCCATGTCCCCTGCATCGGCAGGTGGGCTCTCAACCACTGCGCCACCAGGGAAGCCCCCTTCTAGTGTATTTTTCATTTCAGTTATTGTACTGTTCATCTCTGTTTGTTTGTTCTTTAATTCTTCTAGGTCTTTGTTAACTATTTCTTGCACCTTCTCGATCTTTGCCTCCATTCTTTTTCCAAGGTCTTGGATCATCTTCACTATCATTATTATGAATTCTTTTTCTGGAAGGTTGCCTATCTCCACCTCATTTAGTTGTTTTTCTGGGGTTTTATCTTGTTCCTTCATCTGGTACAAATTCCTCTGCCTTTTCATTTTGTGTATCTTTCTGTGAATGTGGTTTTCCATCCACAGGCTGAAGAACTGTAGTTCTTCTTGCTTCTGCTATCTGCTCTCTGCTGGATGAGTCTATCTTAGAGGCTTGTGCAGCATTCCTGATGTGAGGGACTGGTGGTGGGTAGAGCTGGGTGTTGCTCTGGTGGGCAGAGCTCCATAAAACTTTAATCCGCTTGTCTGCTGATGCATGGGGCAGAATTCCCTCTCTGTTTGTTGTTTGGCCTGAGGCGACCCAGAACTATGGCCTACCTGGCTCTTTGGTGGGGCTACCTGCGGACTCTGGGAGGGCTCATGCTAAGGAGGACTTCCCAGAACTTCTGCTGCCAGTGTCCTTGTCCACACGGTGAGGCCCAGTCACCCCCCACCTCTGCAGGAGACCCTCTAAAACTAGCAAGTAGGTCTGCTCAGTCTCCTATGGGGTCACTGCTCCTTCCCTTGGGTCCTGATGTGCACACTACTGTGTGTGTCCTCCAAGAGTGGAGTCTCTGTTGTGACTCTACGTCTCTGAGTGGGGTTGAGACTCTGAGACTGAGTGGAGTCTCACAGACTCTGTGTCCTGTGAAACTTCGATGCTTTGTGGTTCTAGAAATACTATAGGAGACGGTCCACAGCAGGTGAAGCTAATGCTGTCGGTGGAGGTGGTGAAGCCAAAGATCTGCAGTTCAGACTAAAGGTGCCAATGTACATTCAGGACAAAACAATCTCATGTGAATGTAGTTCAGGCAGGTTTAACATAAATACAGTCAGGTTAATGCCTAACATCTTCTATCTTGTGCCTCCCCTCGGGGACCCCCTCCTCAGTTCCTGAGGCTCCTGTAACTCATGTACAGTGGAAGGGAGACTGGGCTCTGTCCAGTCTGAGCCCTGAGTTACCCTGTGTGTATCTTAGGATACTTTGTATTTCTGTGGTGTCTGTTGTAACATCATCGCTTTCATTTCTGATTTATTTGGGCCCTCTCTTTTCCAAAAAAACATACTACTATTGTCTTTTATTCTTTACAGAAGCTAAAAAAATGTTTGATCTATTACCCTTACTCTATGTATAGGTTTTCCAGTGAGATTTTTACTTTTGTTTGTTTTCTTGTTACTATCAATAATTAGTGAGACTTCTTTGAAGCTTAAGTAAATTCCTCCAACACTGCATATAAGGCTGGTTTATTAGTGATGAACTCTTTTAGCTTTTGCTAATCTGGGAAACTCTTGATCTCTCCTTCAATTCTTTCTTTCCTCCATAAATTCATTTATTTATTTTTGGCCGTATTAGGTCTTCATTGCAGTGCGTGGGCTTTTCTCTAGTTGTGGCAAGTGGAGGCTACTCTTCGTTGTGGTGCATGGGCCGTTGTGGTGCATGGGCTTCTCATTGCAGTAGCTCTTCTTGTTGTGCAACATGGGCTCTAGGTGCTCAGGCTTCAGTAGTTGTGGCTAGCAGGCTCAGTAGTTGTGTCTCATGGGCTCTAGAGCACAGGCTCAGTAGTTGTGGCACACAGGCTTAGTTGCTCTGTGGCATGTGGGATCTTCCTGGATCAGGGCCCGAACCCGTGTCCCCTGCATTGGCAGGCAGATTCTCAACCACTGTGACATCAGGGAAGCCCTCTCCTGCAATTCTGAATAATAATTTTGCTGGTAGAGTATTCCTGTTGTAGACTTTTTCTTTTTAGCCCATTGATTATATCCTATCATTCCTTCCTAGTTTGAAAATTGTGCTGAGAAGTCATCTGGCAGTCTTATGGGAATACCTTGAACATAACTAGACCCTTTTATTTCACTGCCTCTGTGATCACTCTTTAAATTTTTGGAGCTTTATAATATGTCTTGGTGTGGACCTGTTTGTCTTCATCTTGTTTGGGACTCTGTTTTTCCTGGACCTGGATGTGTGTTTCCTTCCCCAGGTTAGGAAAGTTATCAGTTACTCTATCCTCCACTAAGTTATCTGCCCGTTTCTCTCTTCTCCTCGTTCTGGGGCCCCTGTAATGCTCATGTTAGTATTCTTGATGTTGTCTCAGAGGTCCCTTTACGTATACTCTTAATTGCTTTTACTTTGTGCTATTCAGTTTGGGTGATTTTCACTACTCTGTTTTCCATTTCACTGATCTGTTCTTCTGTATCCTACAGTATAATGTGGCTTCTCTCATGTACATGTGTGTGTGTTTTAATCTCTTTTATTGTATTGTTCACTGTTTTGTTCTTTTTGACATGTTATTACTCTGTTGAAATTCTCACTATGTCTATCTATTCTTCTCCTGACTTGGGTGAGCGTCTTTATAATCATTACTGTGAACACTTTTTTTTATCGGGTAGAATGCTTATCCCTGTTTTATTCAGTTCTTTGTCTGATGTCGTGTCTTGTTACTTCATTTGTAACGTATTCCTCTATTTCCTTATGTTTCCTAATTCTCTGTACATCTTTATTCATTAGGTTCAGGTTGTTACATTCCCGGGTCTCAGAGTAGTGGCCTTATATAGGAGATGACTGATAGGGCCCAGCAGCACATTGTCCTCTGGCCAGCAGAGCCACATGCTCCAGGGGTGTCCCCTGTGTGGGCTGCACACACCTTTCTCTTAGGGCAGGGCCAACTGCTGTAGACAAGCTGGTAGGTGGTATTGGACCCTGGCCTAAATGGCTGTGAGCCCCTGCAGTATGTGATTGATTGCCATGGGTGTGCTGATATCCAAGGCAGCCCTCCATTATGGGTGGCTGTGTGGTGCTCCAGGTGCACAGGTGGACAGCGTAGGCCCCCCGTGTGTCGGGTTGTGAGGCCTTCTGGTGCGGGAGTGCTATGGGCATGGTGGTAAGTGGGGCAGGCCCCTGATTCTAATCAGTTCCAGGGAAGATTCTAAAATGTTGCTTGCCCATGTCTCAGTTCCTAGTGGGAGTCCCAGTCGCCTCTTGCCTTTCCAAGAAGCTCTCCGAGATTAGCAAGTGGGTCTGGCACACGTGTCTTTCACTCTATTGGCTCTGCACAGGGACTGAGAACATGTGAGATTTGTGTGTGCCCTATGAGAGCAGTCTCAGTTTCCTTTAGTCTCCAGATTTCCTGAAAATAAGCCCTGCAAGTTTTCAAAGCCAGACCTGCTGTGTTCTTTTCTTCCAGTGCAGGAACCCTGGGCTGAGCAGCCTAATGCCAGGCTCATACCCTTCCCTCCATGTGGAGGACCTATGCAATTGTGATATCTTCCAGCTGTGGGTCACTGTGCTATATGTGTGGGTTCCAATTAGACTGTGTTTCCAGTCCTCCTACCTGCCTTGTGGTTTCTCCTTCCTTATATCTTTAGTTGTGGAAAACATTCCCTGCTAGCCTTCAGAGATAATTTCCGTGTAAGTGGTTGTAATTTGGGTGTGTCTTTGGCAGCAGGGGAGCTCAGTGTCTTCCTACTCTATCCTCTTGATCCCCTCTCAAGAATTCTTTGAAAATATATGCATTTATTACTGTAAACATAACTCTTTGAATTGCAGTCTTGTTCCTGTATTCCATAAATTTAGGTACTTTGTGTTTCCAATTTTGTTTGCTTTAAGATTTCTTTTAAATTTCCGTTTTGATTTATTCCTGTATGCATTGGCTATTCAGGAGCTTATTGTTCAATTTCTAAGTGTTCTTGAATTTTCAATTATTCTTTTTAATATTGAATTTCAGTTTCATACCGTTGTGGTTGGAAATGATCCTTGATATGATTTCAATATTCTTGGATTTTTGAAGACTTGTTTTGTGGCTTAACATAGGATCTACCCTAGGCAATGTTCTATGTGTACTTAAGAACAATGGAAAGTTTGCTGCTGTTGAGTGGAATATACTGTAGATGTATGTTAGGTTCATTTGATATCAAGTGTGTGTTCAGGTTCAGTGTTTCCTGATTGATATTATGTCCGGATGACCTATACAGTGTTGAAAGTTGGGTATCGACGTTTCTTACCATTATTTTATTTCTGCACATTTTCCCCTTCACGTGGGTTAATATATTCTTTATATGTTGAGAGGCTCCAAAGCTGGATACATACATATTTATAATTGCCATGATTTCTTGATGAATTAATCCATTTATCATTATGTGATAACCTTCTTTCCTTTGAGAGGTTTGACTTCAAGTCTTTTTTATCTCAGAATAGACTAGTCAGTCAAGTATCATTTTCATGGAGTATTTTCTTCCCAATCTTTCAATTTTATGCTATATATGGATTAGAAGTTAACATGAATATCTTGTACACAGTATAATTGAACTTTCTTTAATCCATTCAGCCACCCTATGGATTATTTAAATTGAAGTATAGTTGATTTACAATATTACATTAGTCTCAGGGGTACAACATATGGATTGAATATTTTTATAGATCATGTTCCACTAAAGTGGTTACACAATAATGTCTATATTTCCCTGTGTTGTACTATATATCCTTGTTTGTTTATTTCATACATAGGGGTACTGGATTTAGAGAAACAAACTACTGTTTTTCCCTCCCGCTTTAAGTCGCCCCACCAGTAACCATTAATTTGTTCTCTGTGAGTCTATTTCTGTTTTGTTATATACATACATTTCTTGCATTTTTAGATTCTACAGAGAAGTGAGAACATAGTGTATTTGTCCTTCTCTAACTTAAGTAGGTATACATATTCTAGGCCTCTCCATGTTGTTGCAAATGGCAGAATTTGATCCTTTTTAATGGCTGAGTAATAGTCTATTGTGTATACATACCACATCTTCTTTATCCACTCATCTGTTGGTGGACATTTAGTTTGCTTCCATATGTTGGCAATTGTAAATAATGCTGCTATGAACATTGGGATGCATGTATCTTGTCAAATTGGTGTCTTCATTTTCTTTGGACATATACCCAGCAGTGGAATTGCTGGCTAATATGATAGTTCTACTTTTAGCTTTTATCAGGACCTCCATATTCTTTTCATAGTGGGTGTACCAACTTACAATCCCACCACCAGTGTACTAGGATTGCCTTCTCCATGTCATGAACAACATTTCATATTTGTACACTTTGGAATAATAGCCACGTTGAGAGGTGTGACCTGACGTCTCATTATGGGTTTGCTTGTGGATCATTCATTAAATTGAATTTACAAAAGAAGGTGATAGGCTGGATGTGATCTCCAGGTTTAGTTTGCTAATGCCTGGTATAGGTTAATTTGGGGAGAATTAATACCTTTACAACGTTATTTATTGCTTACATTTTTCAGGTTGACATTTAGTGATTGGAAACATTTAAAATTTTTTCTCCCTGAAGGATATATGAAGTCTGTTGGTTTGTTTCTGTTTTATAAATTTGTTCATTTCTATCATTTTTTAGACTCCACTATAAGTGATATCATATGATATTTGTCTTTTTCTATCTGACTTACTTCACTTAGAATGAAATAATGTCATTTGCAGCAACAGGAATGGACCTAGAGGTGATCATGCTTTTTCATTTCTGAGTAATATTTATTTGATTGTGTACATGTACAACTTCTTCGTTATCCATTCATCTGTTGATGGACATTTTGGTTGCCTCCATGCCTTGGCTATTGTAAACAGTGCCGCAGTGCATGTTTGGGTTTGGGTGCATTTGTCATTTTCATTTCTGGCTTTCTGCAGCTGTACACCCAGAAGTAAGACTGCTGGATGATATGGTAGCTCTATTTTTACTTTTAAAAGGCATCTCCATACTGTACTTTATAGTGGCTGTTACCAGCTTACATCACACCAACAGCATAGGAGGGTTCCCTTTTCTCCATGTCCTCTCCAGCATTTATTGGTTTGTACACTTTTTGATGATGGCCATTCTGACTGTGTGAGGTGATACCTTGTTGTAGTTTTGATTTGCATGTGTCTGTCCAATAATTCGAGATTTTGAGCATCTTTGCGTGTGTTTTTTTTTAAACACTGTGAGGAAAAGTTACAGTTGACATTGGGTTTTTGAAAGTCTGACTATTTTGAATTTTTGCTCGATAACTACCACAGGGCATTTGTTAAGGGCAGGTGTCATTTACACACTGGCAGTCCTTGTGAATATGAAGTGCCCATAAGCACATGTTTTAAAGTTGCTGTTGTGGAAATGGGCACAGATGTTAGGATTTCCTTCATGCCCCTCTCTGGTTCCTTGGGTAACCAGACCCACTGTGGAAGACGGGCTCTTGGATTGTAAATTAGTGTGGGCTGTGGCAGAACAAACACCCCAAATCTTCTGTTTTGTTACTTCTTGTTTTTGTTTTAATTTAATTTTTCTTTTTTTATTGGAGTAAAGTTGATTTAAAATATTCTGTTTGTGGTAGGCGTACAGAATCTTGTTCAGTTATGTATATTCATATGTCTATTCATCTTCAGATTCTTTTCCCATATAGGTTATTAGAGAGTGTTGAGTAGACTTCCCTTTGTTATGCAGTAGGTCCTTGTTGATAATCTATTTTATATGTATGAGTGTGTAAATATTTTCCCCAGCCTCCTGATTGATTTATTCCTTCCACCCACCTTTCTCATTGGGTAAGCATATGCTTGTTTTCTAAGTCTGTGAGTCTGTTTCTCTCTCTTTTATTTTATTTTTTTTGGCTGTACTGCAAGGCATGTGTGATATTAGTTCTCCCAACACCAGGGATCGAACCCATGCCCCCTGAATTGGAAGCTCAGATTCTTAACCGTTGCACCACCTGGAAAGTCCCTGTTTCTCTCTTGTAAATTAGTTCATTGGTATCAATTTTTACATTTCAGCTATAAGTAGTATCATATGATATTTGACTTTCTCTTTCTGACTTACTTCACTTAGTATGATTATCTCTAATTCTATCTATGATGCTGCAAATGGCATTCCTTCATTCTTTTCATTTCTGAGTAATATTTCACTGTGAACATGTACCGCTTCTTTATCCGTCCATCTGCTGATGGATAGTTTGGTTGCTTCCATGTCTTAGACGTTGTAAATTGTGCTGCGGTACACATATGGGTGCATGTGTGTTTTCCAATTCTGGTTTTCTCCTGTTATACGCCTGGGAGTGGGACAGCTGGATCATATGGTACCTCTAAATTTACCTTGTAAAGGCACCTCCATACTCTTATTTATAGTGGCTGTTACCATGTTAGATCCCAACAGCAGCATAGGAGGGTTGCCTTTTTTCTACAACCTCTCAAGCATTTACTGTTTGTAGATGTTTCAATGGTGGCTATTCTTACTCATGTGAAGTGATCCCTCCTTGTAGTTTTGACTTCCATGACGCCAATAATATAGGAATTAGAACATCTTTTCAAGTGCTTTTCTTTTAAACAGTGTAAAATTTACCTATTGAAATAGGATCTTGAAAGTCTGTTCCTTTGGAATTTATTTTGCTTACCTACCCGTGGACATTTCCTGATTGTGGGTGTCACTTAGAGCCCAACAGTTCTTCTGAATATTAAGTACCCATAAGCATTGTTTTTAAAGTTGCAGTTGCAGGAAAGGGCAACAAGGCAGTGGAATTTATTCATACTCACCTTGATTGCTAGGTAAAACATTGGTTTAGTGGAATTCGTCTTCCTCAATTGTAAATTGGAGTGTAAAGTGCCAGGACAAATACACAAAATCTTGTGTCACATTACTTCTCGTTTAATTTATTTTTTATTTCTTATCAGGGTAAATTTGATTACAATGTTGTGTTTGTTCTAGGTGTAAAGAAGCTGGTTCATTCATATGTATACATATATCTAATCAGGTTTAGGTTCTTTCGCATGTTGGTCATTAGAGAGAGTTGAGTAGACCTCCCTTGGCATCCAGTAGGTCCTTCTTGATTATATATTTTATATGAATTATTAAATGCACGTTAACCCCAACATCCTAATTTTTCCATTCCTTTCACCTTTTTCAAAGTCTGTATGGGTCTTTCGCAGTGGAAATATATTCATGGGTATCAATTTCTAGATAACCCTAGTAAATGATGTCATCGGATATTTGTCTTTCTTTTTGTGACTTACTTTACGTAGTATGATTACCCCTAGGTTCATCAGTGGTGATGGAAAAGGCATTGTTTCATCATTTCCGTGGCTAATATTCGATTGTGTACATGTACCACTTCTTTGCCCATTCATTTGTTTTTGAACATTTTGCTTGCATCCGTGTCTGGCTATTGTAAGTATCACTGAAGAGCATTTTTGGGTACCTGGGTATTTCTGAATTCTGGTGTTCTCAGGTTACAGGCCCATTAGTGTTTTGGCAGGATCACATAGTAGCTCAATTTTTACCTTTTAAAGGCACCTTCATTCTGTTCTGATTAGTGGCTGTTACCAGTTTACATCCCAGCAACAGCGTATGAGTGTATCCATTCTCGGAAACCCATTCAGCATTTATTGTTTGCAGACATTTTTCTCTGATGGCCATTCAGACTATTGTGAGCTGATACCTTTTTGTAGTTTAAATTTGCATGTCCCTAATAATTTTTGATGTTGAACATTTTTTCATGTCCTTAAAAATAAAACACTGTGAGGAAATTTACCTCTCGAAATTGTCTTCTCCGGATTTCCTACTGTTTTGTATATTAATGTCCATTCCTGACCGCAAGATATTTTTTGAGGGCAGGTGTCATTTAAAGCCCTGCAGTCCTTGTGAATGTTAAGTGAACAATAGCACTGAGATTAAAGCTGCTGTTGCGGGAATTGACCACAAGGCGGCAGATTTCTACATTCCCAACTTTGGTTACAAGGACAGGAGAGCCTTCCTTGAAGTTGTGGTCCTAGGTTGCAAACTGTAGTGGAATGTCCCAGGACAAACTCCCAAAAGCTTATGTCTCCTACTTACGTTTGTTTTCTAAATTTATTTTATGTTTCTTATTGGAGTAAATTTTTTTTAAACTAGATTCTTCCTCGATCTACAATTTCCCCTTTGCCTTTAATATTTATTTATTTATTTTTGGCTGTGTTGCGTCTTCGTTTCTGTGCGAGGGCTTTCTCTAGTTGCGGCAAGCGGGGACCACTCTTCATCGGGGTGCGTGGGCCTCTCACTATTGTGGCCTCTCTTGTTGTGGAGCACAGGCTGCAGACGCACAAGCTCAGTAGTTGTGGCTCATGGGCATAGTTGCTCCACGGCATGTGGGAGCCTCCCAGACCAGGGCTCGAACCCGTGTCCCCTGCATTGGCAGGCAGATTCTCAACCACTGCGCCACTAGGGAAGCCCCTATTGGGGTAAATTTTATTAGAGTGTTGTGATTCTCTGGATGTACCAATTAGGATCAATTTTTCATACATATATCTGTTCATCATTGGATCCTGTTACCATGTAGGTTATTATAGAGTGTTGAGTAGAGCTCCCTTGGTATTTGGTAGGTGTTTGGTGATTATATAATTTATATATATTAATGATTATATAATTTGTATATTTTATATATTATAAGTTTATATACTTATAACATATATTAGTGTATGTATGTTAACCCCATAATCCTAATTTACTCATCCTCCCACCTTTCATTTTGGTTAACCATTAGTTTGTTTCATACGTCTCTGAGTGGCTTTTCCTTTGGAAATATGTTCATTGGTAGGAATCTTAAGATAACATCTATAAATTATATCATAGGAGATATATCATACACTTTTGACTTCACATAATATGATTATTTCTAGACTCACCTGTAGTCATGAAAGCGACATTGTTCATTTTTTTGAAAGCTAATCTTCCATTAGGTACATGTACCACTTCTTCTCTGTCCATTCATCTGTTAACTGACATTTTTGCTGCTTCCATGTCCTGGCTATTTTCAGTATTACTTCAGTACAGGCTTGTCAGCGTGTGTCTTCTCGATTCGGCGCTTAGGTGATAGGCCCAGTGGTGGGCGTGTTGGATCGAATGACATCTCAATTTTTACTTTTAAACGCAGCTCCTTTCTGTTCTCATTACCGGATCTTGCCACTTGACATCTCACAAGCAGCTAGAGGATACACAGCTCTCTAAAACACCTTCAGCGTTTATTGTCTGTAGACTTTTGGCTGATGGTAGTTGACTTGCGTGAGTTGAAACCTTTTTGTAGGCTAGATTTGCATGACTCTAATAATTTCTGATGTTGAGCTTTTATCCATTTTCTTTTTTATTTGAAAAATAGTGAGTAAAACTTACCTCTTCATACTGTCTCCTTGAAAAATTTGCCGGATTTGAATTTTTTTGGCCATTCCATGCCTCAGTACAAGTTTTGACGGCAGGTGTGCTTTACAGCCCAGAGTGAGTCCTTGTGAATGTTAAGTGATGGTTACCTGTGGTTTTAAAGCCGCTCTTGCGGGAAACGGCACAAGGTGACAGCATTCCTACGTTTCCAATTCTGGGTTTTTTGGGCAACAGATCTTTCCTGGAAATCGTGTTTGTAGGCTGCAATTTAGAGTGGAATGTGTCAGGGCAAACGCCCAAGAGCTTATATCTCCATAATTCTTGTTTGTTTTTTTAAATTTAATTTTTATTAATTATAAGAGCAAATTTGAGAAAATTGTTGTGTGTGTTCTAGCTGAACAGAATCTGCTTCATTATATCTATGTATAGATCTATTCATCTTTGGATCCTTTCCCATGTAGGTTATTACAGAGTTTTGAGTAGACCTCTCTTGGTATTCCATAGGTATTTTGTGATTATATATTTCATATATATAAGTACATGTCTGTTAACCCCCATATCCTAATTCATACATTCCTTACACCTTTCCATTTGGTTAAACATAATTTGGTTTTCTGAATCTATGAGTGTCCTTCTCTTGGAAATTATTTCATGGGTATCAACTTTTATGTAACACCTATAAGTGATGTAATAGGATATCTGTCTTTCGTTTTCTTTCTTACTTCAAGTTGGGTGATTATCTCTAGATCCTTCTATGGTGGTGCCAATGGCACTGTTCCATGCTTTTCCATGGCTAATATTCCATTGTGTACAAGGACGACTTCTTCTTGGTGAATTTTTCTGTTGATGGACATTTTGGTTTCTTCCAAGTCTTGGCTATGATACATGTTGCTGCAGTGCAGGATTGCCAGCCTGTGTCTCTTTGATTCTGGTCTACTCAGGTGACAGGCCCATCAGTGATCCTACCAGATCACATGGTAGCTCAAGTTTTACCTTTAAACACACCTCCATTCTGTTTTCAGTACTGTCTCTTACCAGGTTACATCCCAGCAGCAGCTAGAGGGTACACAGTTCTCTAAAGCCCCTTCACCATTTATAAGTTGTAGACTTTTTTGCTGGTGATCATTCTGACGGCTGTGAGGTGAACGTTTCTGTAGACTGGATTTGCATGGCTTTATTAATTCCTGATGTTGAGCATTTTTCCTTGCCCTTTTTTTTAACAAAAAAACGAGAGAAAAAGAAAGAATACAAAATGTGCGTAAAATATGCCTCTTTAAATTGTCGTTTTGAAATGTGCACGTCTTTTGAGATTCTTGCTCGATTTAGTGACCACGGATTTGTTTAGAGGGCAGGTGTCATTTACAGGCCTGGAATTATTTTGAATATCAAGTAACCATTATTGCTGGGTTTAGAGCTGCTGCTGTGTGAAACGGCCACAAAGAGGCACAGTTCTCCTTTAACAAATCTGGTTATTAGGGCAACAGAGCCTTAATGAAAGTCACGTTCTAGGTTGTAAATTAGAATGGAATGTGCCAGGAAAAAGCCCCTTAACGTTATATCCCACTACTTCTTCGTTTTTTAAATTTAATTTTCATTTTTTATCACAGCAAGTGTGATTACAATGTTTTGCTTGTTCTAGGTGTGCAAGATGTGGTTGTTTTACACATATACATATATCTATTGTTCTTTGGATCCTTTTCCCATGTAGGTTATGACACAATCTTGAGTAGTCTTCTCTTGGTATTATGTAGGTCTTTGGTGATTATATACTTCGCCTGTGTTTGTATAGCTCTGTTAACCCCGATATCTTAATGTATCCAATCCTCACACCTTTCCATTGGTAAATCATAAGTTTGTTTAATAAATCTGTGATTGCCTTTCTCTGGGGAAATATCTTCACTGGTGTCACTTTTTAGGTAACACCTATAAGTGATATCATAGTATATGTGTCTTTCACTTTCTGACTTACGACAAGTTGTGTGATTACTTCTAGACTCATCTACGGTGTTGCAAATGGCATTGTGTCATTTTTTTCCTTGGCTAATATTCGGTCTGTGCATGTACCAGTTCTTCTTTGTCCACTCATCTGTTGATGGAATTTTTGGTTGCTTCCATGTCTTGACTATTGTAATACTGCTGCAATGCACATTTGCCAGCCTGTGTCTTTCCAATTCTGTCATCTTCGGTTTTAGACCAAGTAGTGGGCCTGCTGGATCATATGGTAGCCAATTGTTTACCTTGTAAAGGCACCTCCATTCTGTTCCATTAATGGCTCTTACCAGGTTACGTCCCATTTAAAGTTGAGGGTATGCACTTCTCCATAACCCCTTCAGCATTTATTGTTTGTAGTTTTTCTACTAACTTTTATTCTGACTGCTGTGAGCTGATACCTCTTTGTGGTTGGATTTGCATGTGTCTCATAATGCCTTGAAATTTAGCTTTCAGGCATGTCCTTTATTTTCTTCAAACTGTGAGTACAGCTTACCTCTTCAAATGGTTTTCTTGAAATATGTGCCACATTTTGAAATATTTTGGCCATTACCTCCCTGACGACATTTTGAGGGCAGGTTTCATTTACAGCCCTCGAGTACTTGTGCACATGAAGTGCCGATCAGCACAGGTTGTAAAGCTGCTGTTGCAGGCAACGGCCATTTGGCGGCAGCATTTCTGCTTTCCCCATTCTGGTAACCAGGGAAACAGACCCTCCTGCCAGTGGTGTTCCTCTTTTATACACTAGAGGTGAATGTGCCTGGATAAACCCCCAAAGACTGATGTTGTCATACACTAAACTGTAACCAAAACCGTACCCGTTCCCTAACCCTAACCCTAACCCTTACACTAAGCTGTGCCATAATGATAACCCATACACTAACACTAACACGTACCCTAACCCTAACCCTAACCCTTATACTTACCCAAGTCCTAATTGTAACACGTACACTAACAGTAACACTACCCCTAACAGGTACCCTAAACCGTTGTCGTACCCTAAACAGTGACCTAATCCGTACCCTTTCCCTAACGCTAAACCTAACCCTAAACCGTCCCCTAACCCACAACCTAATCCTAACCCATATACTAACACTAACCTACACCCTAACATGGATTCTAACCAAACCCGTTGTCGTACACTAACTGGTACCATAAACTGTATCCATTCCCTAACGCTAATCCTAACCATAACCCTAACCCTAAATCATACCCTAAC
The DNA here is from genome assembly GCF_039906515.1 of Pseudorca crassidens. Taxonomy (NCBI): domain Eukaryota; kingdom Metazoa; phylum Chordata; class Mammalia; order Artiodactyla; family Delphinidae; genus Pseudorca; species Pseudorca crassidens. The sequence goes on along the minus strand of NC_090301.1, from coordinate 95,922,774 downwards.
CCGTACCCTAATCCTAACCCGTACCTTGGTGGGGGAACCGTATATCACACTGTCACCATAGAAAAACCTACAGACACTGCAGTGACGGCGGCCAATAAGACCGGCTAGACTCCTCGCTACTTCAAAATTTCTTGTGACTCTGGGACTAATGGAATACAGAAGAAGACATCATCTAAGTCTAATACAGAATACCATGTCCTGGTGGATGGTAGAATGACCATCAGTGTGTAGGAATTAGGAACTACTGGATGTATATTCTCAGTTGCTTCACTGACCTGACGTCCTTTACCAAGTACCCAGTAGCCCACAGGGCTCTCATGGTCAGGCCCCTCCCAGGATATGGAGCTCACCTGTGCAGGTACCCAGCAAGACTGGGCACACAGGAACCATGCACATAGCCCCCATTGCAGAGCACCCCCAGCTCACCTGTTGCTCAGGGCTGACACAGAGCACCTCAGAGCACGACCTGAACTAACAAACAACAGCTCCAACAGGTCTGTGACACTGGGCGTCACTCTGTGCCGCCTCCCTCCACCTGGTCTTCCAGAGACTTCCACTGCAGCCGGGGCACCAGGCCTCTGTCTCCACCCACCACCCCTCCTCTCCCTGACTCCTGGGTTCCTCTCATTAGGAGAGGGTCTTCTTGAAGTTGTCTCCCATTCATGGGCCAGATAAAATGATTAGAAAACAAGCCAGAGCTGCAGCCCCTTGTCTAGCCTGACTCTCAGGAGCCCACACCTGTTCCTTGGACCTGGTCGGTTCATCAAGGTCCATTTTCTGCTGCTGTGAGCCCCAGAGGGGCGAGGATTGGCTGACCTGGGCAGCCTGACACTGCCGGCCAGCCCTCTCCAGGTGTGCCTGGTTTGAGGTCAATATAAACACCGCTCCAGGCAGCAAGAGCCCCTTCAGTTGTGTCTGACGCCATATTCTCTGCCCCGTCAGCAGTGTCGGGGCTGGGCTGGTGGGAGAGAGTGAGGGGCCACGGTTTTTTGGGTGGCCCGGTGTGAGTGGGGCTCTGCTGGGTTTTCTGCAGGAGTTGCCAAGCTGCCAACTGTTAAAGAAGAGGATGTGTCACCCATATCTGCTGCTGGAATTTCTCCCCAGGCAGAGGTGAGTAAGGAAAAAAGCAGTGGGGGCCGGGACAGGAGGGGTATCTCAGGCAGAGAAATGGAAAGCTTCCAGAAGTGCGCCCGGGGCCAGGACCATCCTGCTTGGCCTGTAGGCACCAAGTCGGCCTGGGTTCTGTCGCTGGTGTGGCTCCATGACCCTTCCTCTAGGCTTTCAAGTCCTTGCACAGATTCAGGGGTTGTACCTGGGAAGTGTGGGAACAGTTCAGCAGCAGCTGGCCTGGAGCTCAGCTCACATTTACTCAGAGATGCCTCGGCATGGTTCCCCAGCTTTGCAATGAGGACGCTCCTTGTGGGGGTGGGGGGGCTCCTGACTGCATGGGAGACGATTACCCACCTCTGACCAACTTCAGGATTCTTTACCTTTGGAGCAAGTGTCCTGATAGCCTCAGCCTGCCCCAATCCTAGGCCCGCCCCTGACAGACACGTCCTCCAGCCCTACGCCTCCGTCGGCCCCTGTCCTGGACCCCCCCACGGTGTCCCCGTTCCCTCCCCCTCCCCCTCGCCCGCACACTTACCCGAAGCCTTCCCCTAAGCCGTCCAGTAATCCGAACACGTACGCTAACGAGCCTGACCCGTACTGGTTTGTTCAGGCTCTTGCTACTACTTACTTGCCAGATTGCAAAGCAACCATTTGTCACCACTAGTCTAATAAATATCCATTGAGGCAGGTAGTAGAAGAAGTAGAGTTTGTTTGGGTGCGTGTGTTTGAGTGCATGCAAAGTAGACCGAGAGGTCCCTTCGTGGGCTTCGGGTTGACTCCGTTTAAGGCTGGGGTCCTGCTCTGGCGGAGTGCATTGTGTCCAGGAGCCAAGGTCCCATTGTGGCAAACGGCTGCTTGAGTGTGTGAGTGAGGGGAGGCCTGTGGTTCTTAGACAAGGGCTAGTGGGCATCGAGTCCCTCAGGTGGCTCTAACATGCTTGAATTCTCCTGTCAGTCAGTCAGTTACTCATGGGGAGCCATGTATCAAGTCAGTCAATGCTTCACTCCTACAGAGAGAGAATTCTGTAGTTCTCTTCCTCGACGACCAGAGACATCCAAAAACCCTTTCTGTTTCCAACCAGATTCTGTGTGCAAAGTGCTCTGGGATCCAGCCTAGGACCTACCTGTCCATAGAGCTTCACCTCTGCACTGCTGCACAGGTAAGGGAAGTCGCCTCCTGTTGGCATTAGGATACGGGTTGGACATTTCTTCTTTAGCTTCAGTTGCAAGTGCACTCTGGTCAAACACCTGGAACAGAACACGAGGCCCAAGGTGTTCTTTCAACGTGTTCTTTGCGTGTTCGGCGAAGGGCCGCCCCCCCCCCCCGCCCAAACCTTACGCTGAGCCCTACTCTCATCCTAACCCGTTCCCTCATCCTCATCCTCACCCTTCCCCTCATCCTTAGCGCAACCTGTACCCTAATACTAATTCCTACACTAACAAACATGGACCCTCAACCAAGCCTGATCCCTAACCCGTCCCCTTCCCCGAACCATCCCCTACTCCTAAGCCGTCCACTGACGCTAATCTGTACCCTAAGCCTAACCCGATTCCTAACCCTTGCCCGTGCACTAATCCTAATCTGTACACCAAAACGAACCCGGACCCTCAACTCTGCCCATTCCCTCATCCGTACCCTACCCCGTACCCTAACCCATCCCCTCCTCCCAACCCTTCAAAGGAAAAGAACCTGTTGTCGTACCCTGACCCGGACCCTCACTTGGATCCTAGTCGTAACCAGGACACTAACCCATACCCTAATCTGTACCTTCAACCGGACCCATTCCCTAAGCCACACCCTAACAAACACTAACCCGTAGCCGAAAACGTCCCCTAATCCTAACCCACGGTCGTCCCCTCAGCTGTACCCTCCACCATACCCGTTCCCTAATCCGAACCCTTACCCTACCACGGAACATACTCCTAACCCCTACACGTCTCCCAGGACCCGAACCCTAACCCACTGTCGTCCCCTAACCTGGACCCTCAAGCCAGCCCGCTCCCTAACTCACTCATACCCTAAGCGTAATCCCTTTTCGTCCCCTAAACCGTCCTCGTTCCCTAATCTTATACCGAATCCGGATCCGAACCCATACACTAGCAAACAAACACTAACCGGGACCTAACACATACCCCAACACGAACCCGGTGTCGAACCCTCAACTGTACCCTCCACCATACCCGTTCCCTAAGCCAGACCCTAATCCGAACCCTAACCCTAAACCTTACGCTAACCCATAGACGGACACGTACCCTGTGCCTGACCTGTTGTCGTACCCATTCCCTAACCCTTACCCTAAGTGGTACCCTAACCCGGACCCTAACAAGTACTCTAAGCCTAACTAACTCGTTGGCGTCCCCTAACCTGGACCCGAAACCTTACCTGTTCCTTAACCCTAAACCTAAGCCTTACCCTGATCCAGAAACTACTCCTAAGCTGTACACTAACAAACACTAAACCGTTCTCGGACCCTTACCTGTACCCTAAACCGTACCTGTGCCCTAAGCCTAACCCATCGTGGTACCCTAAGCTGTACCCGTTTCGGAACCTTAACCCTAACCCGTCCTCCAAGCCTACGCCTCCGTCGGCCCCTGTCCTGGACCCCCCACGGTGTCCCCGTGCCTGTGCCTGAGCCTCAGCCCGCCCCTGACAGACACGTCCTCCAGCCCTACGCCTCCGTCGGCCCCTGTCCTGGACCCCCCCACGGTGTCCCCGTTCCCTCCCCCTCCCCCTCGCCCGCACACTTACCCGAAGCCTTCCCCTAAGCCGTCCAGTAATCCGAACACGTACGCTAACGAGCCTGACCCGTACTGGTTTGTTCAGGCTCTTGCTACTACTTACTTGCCAGATTGCAAAGCAACCATTTGTCACCACTAGTCTAATAAATATCCATTGAGGCAGGTAGTAGAAGAAGTAGAGTTTGTTTGGGTGCGTGTGTTTGAGTGCATGCAAAGTAGACCGAGAGGTCCCTTCGTGGGCTTCGGGTTGACTCCGTTTAAGGCTGGGGTCCTGCTCTGGCGGAGTGCATTGTGTCCAGGAGCCAAGGTCCCATTGTGGCAAACGGCTGCTTGAGTGTGTGAGTGAGGGGAGGCCTGTGGTTCTTAGACAAGGGCTAGTGGGCATCGAGTCCCTCAGGTGGCTCTAACATGCTTGAATTCTCCTGTCAGTCAGTCAGTTACTCATGGGGAGCCATGTATCAAGTCAGTCAATGCTTCACTCCTACAGAGAGAGAATTCTGTAGTTCTCTTCCTCGACGACCAGAGACATCCAAAAACCCTTTCTGTTTCCAACCAGATTCTGTGTGCAAAGTGCTCTGGGATCCAGCCTAGGACCTACCTGTCCATAGAGCTTCACCTCTGCACTGCTGCACAGGTAAGGGAAGTCGCCTCCTGTTGGCATTAGGATACGGGTTGGACATTTCTTCTTTAGCTTCAGTTGCAAGTGCACTCTGGTCAAACACCTGGAACAGAACACGAGGCCCAAGGTGTTCTTTCAACGTGTTCTTTGCGTGTTCGGCGAAGGGCCGCCCCCCCCCCCCGCCCAAACCTTACGCTGAGCCCTACTCTCATCCTAACCCGTTCCCTCATCCTCATCCTCACCCTTCCCCTCATCCTTAGCGCAACCTGTACCCTAATACTAATTCCTACACTAACAAACATGGACCCTCAAGCAAGCCTGATCCCTAACCCGTCCCCTTCCCCGAACCATCCCCTACTCCTAAGCCGTCCACTGACGCTAATCTGTACCCTAAGCCTAACCCGATTCCTAACCCTTGCCCGTGCACTAATCCTAATCTGTACACCAAAACGAACCCGGACCCTCAACTCTGCCCATTCCCTCATCCGTACCCTACCCCGTACCCTAACCCATCCCCTCCTCCCAACCCTTCAAAGGAAAAGAACCTGTTGTCGTACCCTGACCCGGACCCTCACTTGGATCCTAGTCGTAACCAGGACACTAACCCATACCCTAATCTGTACCTTCAACCGGACCCATTCCCTAAGCCACACCCTAACAAACACTAACCCGTAGCCGAAAACGTCCCCTAATCCTAACCCACGGTCGTCCCCTCAGCTGTACCCTCCACCATACCCGTTCCCTAATCCGAACCCTTACCCTACCACGGAACATACTCCTAACCCCTACACGTCTCCCAGGACCCGAACCCTAACCTAACCCACTGTCGTCCCCTAACCTGGACCCTCAAGCCAGCCCGCTCCCTAACTCACTCATACCCTAAGCGTAATCCCTTTTCGTCCCCTAAACCGTCCTCGTTCCCTAATCTTATACCGAATCCGGATCCGAACCCATACACTAGCAAACAAACACTAACCGGGACCTAACACATACCCCAACACGAACCCGGTGTCGAACCCTCAACTGTACCCTCCACCATACCCGTTCCCTAAGCCAGACCCTAATCCGAACCCTAACCCTAAACCTTACGCTAACCCATAGACGGACACGTACCCTGTGCCTGACCTGTTGTCGTACCCATTCCCTAACCCTTACCCTAAGTGGTACCCTAACCCGGACCCTAACAAGTACTCTAAGCCTAACTAACTCGTTGGCGTCCCCTAACCTGGACCCGAAACCTTACCTGTTCCTTAACCCTAAACCTAAGCCTTACCCTGATCCAGAAACTACTCCTAAGCTGTACACTAACAAACACTAAACCGTTCTCGGACCCTTACCTGTACCCTAAACCGTACCTGTGCCCTAAGCCTAACCCATCGTGGTACCCTAAGCTGTACCCGTTTCGGAACCTTAACCCTAACCCGTCCTCCAAGCCTACGCCTCCGTCGGCCCCTGTCCTGGACCCCCCACGGTGTCCCCGTGCCTGTGCCTGAGCCTCAGCCCGCCCCTGACAGACACGTCCTCCAGCCCTACGCCTCCGTCGGCCCCTGTCCTGGACCCCCCCACGGTGTCCCCGTTCCCTCCCCCTCCCCCTCGCCCGCACACTTACCCGAAGCCTTCCCCTAAGCCGTCCAGTAATCCGAACACGTACGCTAACGAGCCTGACCCGTACTGGTTTGTTCAGGCTCTTGCTACTACTTACTTGCCAGATTGCAAAGCAACCATTTGTCACCACTAGTCTAATAAATATCCATTGAGGCAGGTAGTAGAAGAAGTAGAGTTTGTTTGGGTGCGTGTGTTTGAGTGCATGCAAAGTAGACCGAGAGGTCCCTTCGTGGGCTTCGGGTTGACTCCGTTTAAGGCTGGGGTCCTGCTCTGGCGGAGTGCATTGTGTCCAGGAGCCAAGGTCCCATTGTGGCAAACGGCTGCTTGAGTGTGTGAGTGAGGGGAGGCCTGTGGTTCTTAGACAAGGGCTAGTGGGCATCGAGTCCCTCAGGTGGCTCTAACATGCTTGAATTCTCCTGTCAGTCAGTCAGTTACTCATGGGGAGCCATGTATCAAGTCAGTCAATGCTTCACTCCTACAGAGAGAGAATTCTGTAGTTCTCTTCCTCGACGACCAGAGACATCCAAAAACCCTTTCTGTTTCCAACCAGATTCTGTGTGCAAAGTGCTCTGGGATCCAGCCTAGGACCTACCTGTCCATAGAGCTTCACCTCTGCACTGCTGCACAGGTAAGGGAAGTCGCCTCCTGTTGGCATTAGGATACGGGTTGGACATTTCTTCTTTAGCTTCAGTTGCAAGTGCACTCTGGTCAAACACCTGGAACAGAACACGAGGCCCAAGGTGTTCTTTCAACGTGTTCTTTGCGTGTTCGGCGAAGGGCCGCCCCCCCCCCCCGCCCAAACCTTACGCTGAGCCCTACTCTCATCCTAACCCGTTCCCTCATCCTCATCCTCACCCTTCCCCTCATCCTTAGCGCAACCTGTACCCTAATACTAATTCCTACACTAACAAACATGGACCCTCAACCAAGCCTGATCCCTAACCCGTCCCCTTCCCCGAACCATCCCCTACTCCTAAGCCGTCCACTGACGCTAATCTGTACCCTAAGCCTAACCCGATTCCTAACCCTTGCCCGTGCACTAATCCTAATCTGTACACCAAAACGAACCCGGACCCTCAACTCTGCCCATTCCCTCATCCGTACCCTACCCCGTACCCTAACCCATCCCCTCCTCCCAACCCTTCAAAGGAAAAGAACCTGTTGTCGTACCCTGACCCGGACCCTCACTTGGATCCTAGTCGTAACCAGGACACTAACCCATACCCTAATCTGTACCTTCAACCGGACCCATTCCCTAAGCCACACCCTAACAAACACTAACCCGTAGCCGAAAACGTCCCCTAATCCTAACCCACGGTCGTCCCCTCAGCTGTACCCTCCACCATACCCGTTCCCTAATCCGAACCCTTACCCTACCACGGAACATACTCCTAACCCCTACACGTCTCCCAGGACCCGAACCCTAACCTAACCCACTGTCGTCCCCTAACCTGGACCCTCAAGCCAGCCCGCTCCCTAACTCACTCATACCCTAAGCGTAATCCCTTTTCGTCCCCTAAACCGTCCTCGTTCCCTAATCTTATACCGAATCCGGATCCGAACCCATACACTAGCAAACAAACACTAACCGGGACCTAACACATACCCCAACACGAACCCGGTGTCGAACCCTCAACTGTACCCTCCACCATACCCGTTCCCTAAGCCAGACCCTAATCCGAACCCTAACCCTAAACCTTACGCTAACCCATAGACGGACACGTACCCTGTGCCTGACCTGTTGTCGTACCCATTCCCTAACCCTTACCCTAAGTGGTACCCTAACCCGGACCCTAACAAGTACTCTAAGCCTAACTAACTCGTTGGCGTCCCCTAACCTGGACCCGAAACCTTACCTGTTCCTTAACCCTAAACCTAAGCCTTACCCTGATCCAGAAACTACTCCTAAGCTGTACACTAACAAACACTAAACCGTTCTCGGACCCTTACCTGTACCCTAAACCGTACCTGTGCCCTAAGCCTAACCCATCGTGGTACCCTAAGCTGTACCCGTTTCGGAACCTTAACCCTAACCCGTCCTCCAAGCCTACGCCTCCGTCGGCCCCTGTCCTGGACCCCCCACGGTGTCCCCGTGCCTGTGCCTGAGCCTCAGCCCGCCCCTGACAGACACGTCCTCCAGCCCTACGCCTCCGTCGGCCCCTGTCCTGGACCCCCCCACGGTGTCCCCGTTCCCTCCCCCTCCCCCTCGCCCGCACACTTACCCGAAGCCTTCCCCTAAGCCGTCCAGTAATCCGAACACGTACGCTAACGAGCCTGACCCGTACTGGTTTGTTCAGGCTCTTGCTACTACTTACTTGCCAGATTGCAAAGCAACCATTTGTCACCACTAGTCTAATAAATATCCATTGAGGCAGGTAGTAGAAGAAGTAGAGTTTGTTTGGGTGCGTGTGTTTGAGTGCATGCAAAGTAGACCGAGAGGTCCCTTCGTGGGCTTCGGGTTGACTCCGTTTAAGGCTGGGGTCCTGCTCTGGCGGAGTGCATTGTGTCCAGGAGCCAAGGTCCCATTGTGGCAAACGGCTGCTTGAGTGTGTGAGTGAGGGGAGGCCTGTGGTTCTTAGACAAGGGCTAGTGGGCATCGAGTCCCTCAGGTGGCTCTAACATGCTTGAATTCTCCTGTCAGTCAGTCAGTTACTCATGGGGAGCCATGTATCAAGTCAGTCAATGCTTCACTCCTACAGAGAGAGAATTCTGTAGTTCTCTTCCTCGACGACCAGAGACATCCAAAAACCCTTTCTGTTTCCAACCAGATTCTGTGTGCAAAGTGCTCTGGGATCCAGCCTAGGACCTACCTGTCCATAGAGCTTCACCTCTGCACTGCTGCACAGGTAAGGGAAGTCGCCTCCTGTTGGCATTAGGATACGGGTTGGACATTTCTTCTTTAGCTTCAGTTGCAAGTGCACTCTGGTCAAACACCTGGAACAGAACACGAGGCCCAAGGTGTTCTTTCAACGTGTTCTTTGCGTGTTCGGCGAAGGGCCGCCCCCCCCCCCCGCCCAAACCTTACGCTGAGCCCTACTCTCATCCTAACCCGTTCCCTCATCCTCATCCTCACCCTTCCCCTCATCCTTAGCGCAACCTGTACCCTAATACTAATTCCTACACTAACAAACATGGACCCTCAACCAAGCCTGATCCCTAACCCGTCCCCTTCCCCGAACCATCCCCTACTCCTAAGCCGTCCACTGACGCTAATCTGTACCCTAAGCCTAACCCGATTCCTAACCCTTGCCCGTGCACTAATCCTAATCTGTACACCAAAACGAACCCGGACCCTCAACTCTGCCCATTCCCTCATCCGTACCCTACCCCGTACCCTAACCCATCCCCTCCTCCCAACCCTTCAAAGGAAAAGAACCTGTTGTCGTACCCTGACCCGGACCCTCACTTGGATCCTAGTCGTAACCAGGACACTAACCCATACCCTAATCTGTACCTTCAACCGGACCCATTCCCTAAGCCACACCCTAACAAACACTAACCCGTAGCCGAAAACGTCCCCTAATCCTAACCCACGGTCGTCCCCTCAGCTGTACCCTCCACCATACCCGTTCCCTAATCCGAACCCTTACCCTACCACGGAACATACTCCTAACCCCTACACGTCTCCCAGGACCCGAACCCTAACCCACTGTCGTCCCCTAACCTGGACCCTCAAGCCAGCCCGCTCCCTAACTCACTCATACCCTAAGCGTAATCCCTTTTCGTCCCCTAAACCGTCCTCGTTCCCTAATCTTATACCGAATCCGGATCCGAACCCATACACTAGCAAACAAACACTAACCGGGACCTAACACATACCCCAACACGAACCCGGTGTCGAACCCTCAACTGTACCCTCCACCATACCCGTTCCCTAAGCCAGACCCTAATCCGAACCCTAACCCATAGACGGACACGTACCCTGTGCCTGACCTGTTGTCGTACCCATTCCCTAACCCTTACCCTAAGTGGTACCCTAACCCGGACCCTAACAAGTACTCTAAGCCTAACTAACTCGTTGGCGTCCCCTAACCTGGACCCGAAACCTTACCTGTTCCTTAACCCTAAACCTAAGCCTTACCCTGATCCAGAAACTACTCCTAAGCTGTACACTAACAAACACTAAACCGTTCTCGGACCCTTACCTGTACCCTAAACCGTACCTGTGCCCTAAGCCTAACCCATCGTGGTACCCTAAGCTGTACCCGTTTCGGAACCTTAACCCTAACCCGTCCTCCAAGCCTACGCCTCCGTCGGCCCCTGTCCTGGACCCCCCACGGTGTCCCCGTGCCTGTGCCTGAGCCTCAGCCCGCCCCTGACAGACACGTCCTCCAGCCCTACGCCTCCGTCGGCCCCTGTCCTGGACCCCCCCACGGTGTCCCCGTTCCCTCCCCCTCCCCCTCGCCCGCACACTTACCCGAAGCCTTCCCCTAAGCCGTCCAGTAATCCGAACACGTACGCTAACGAGCCTGACCCGTACTGGTTTGTTCAGGCTCTTGCTACTACTTACTTGCCAGATTGCAAAGCAACCATTTGTCACCACTAGTCTAATAAATATCCATTGAGGCAGGTAGTAGAAGAAGTAGAGTTTGTTTGGGTGCGTGTGTTTGAGTGCATGCAAAGTAGACCGAGAGGTCCCTTCGTGGGCTTCGGGTTGACTCCGTTTAAGGCTGGGGTCCTGCTCTGGCGGAGTGCATTGTGTCCAGGAGCCAAGGTCCCATTGTGGCAAACGGCTGCTTGAGTGTGTGAGTGAGGGGAGGCCTGTGGTTCTTAGACAAGGGCTAGTGGGCATCGAGTCCCTCAGGTGGCTCTAACATGCTTGAATTCTCCTGTCAGTCAGTCAGTTACTCATGGGGAGCCATGTATCAAGTCAGTCAATGCTTCACTCCTACAGAGAGAGAATTCTGTAGTTCTCTTCCTCGACGACCAGAGACATCCAAAAACCCTTTCTGTTTCCAACCAGATTCTGTGTGCAAAGTGCTCTGGGATCCAGCCTAGGACCTACCTGTCCATAGAGCTTCACCTCTGCACTGCTGCACAGGTAAGGGAAGTCGCCTCCTGTTGGCATTAGGATACGGGTTGGACATTTCTTCTTTAGCTTCAGTTGCAAGTGCACTCTGGTCAAACACCTGGAACAGAACACGAGGCCCAAGGTGTTCTTTCAACGTGTTCTTTGCGTGTTCGGCGAAGGGCCGCCCCCCCCCCCCGCCCAAACCTTACGCTGAGCCCTACTCTCATCCTAACCCGTTCCCTCATCCTCATCCTCACCCTTCCCCTCATCCTTAGCGCAACCTGTACCCTAATACTAATTCCTACACTAACAAACATGGACCCTCAACCAAGCCTGATCCCTAACCCGTCCCCTTCCCCGAACCATCCCCTACTCCTAAGCCGTCCACTGACGCTAATCTGTACCCTAAGCCTAACCCGATTCCTAACCCTTGCCCGTGCACTAATCCTAATCTGTACACCAAAACGAACCCGGACCCTCAACTCTGCCCATTCCCTCATCCGTACCCTACCCCGTACCCTAACCCATCCCCTCCTCCCAACCCTTCAAAGGAAAAGAACCTGTTGTCGTACCCTGACCCGGACCCTCACTTGGATCCTAGTCGTAACCAGGACACTAACCCATACCCTAATCTGTACCTTCAACCGGACCCATTCCCTAAGCCACACCCTAACAAACACTAACCCGTAGCCGAAAACGTCCCCTAATCCTAACCCACGGTCGTCCCCTCAGCTGTACCCTCCACCATACCCGTTCCCTAATCCGAACCCTTACCCTACCACGGAACATACTCCTAACCCCTACACGTCTCCCAGGACCCGAACCCTAACCCACTGTCGTCCCCTAACCTGGACCCTCAAGCCAGCCCGCTCCCTAACTCACTCATACCCTAAGCGTAATCCCTTTTCGTCCCCTAAACCGTCCTCGTTCCCTAATCTTATACCGAATCCGGATCCGAACCCATACACTAGCAAACAAACACTAACCGGGACCTAACACATACCCCAACACGAACCCGGTGTCGAACCCTCAACTGTACCCTCCACCATACCCGTTCCCTAAGCCAGACCCTAATCCGAACCCTAACCCTAAACCTTACGCTAACCCATAGACGGACACGTACCCTGTGCCTGACCTGTTGTCGTACCCATTCCCTAACCCTTACCCTAAGTGGTACCCTAACCCGGACCCTAACAAGTACTCTAAGCCTAACTAACTCGTTGGCGTCCCCTAACCTGGACCCGAAACCTTACCTGTTCCTTAACCCTAAACCTAAGCCTTACCCTGATCCAGAAACTACTCCTAAGCTGTACACTAACAAACACTAAACCGTTCTCGGACCCTTACCTGTACCCTAAACCGTACCTGTGCCCTAAGCCTAACCCATCGTGGTACCCTAAGCTGTACCCGTTTCGGAACCTTAACCCTAACCCGTCCTCCAAGCCTACGCCTCCGTCGGCCCCTGTCCTGGACCCCCCACGGTGTCCCCGTGCCTGTGCCTGAGCCTCAGCCCGCCCCTGACAGACACGTCCTCCAGCCCTACGCCTCCGTCGGCCCCTGTCCTGGACCCCCCCACGGTGTCCCCGTTCCCTCCCCCTCCCCCTCGCCCGCACACTTACCCGAAGCCTTCCCCTAAGCCGTCCAGTAATCCGAACACGTACGCTAACGAGCCTGACCCGTACTGGTTTGTTCAGGCTCTTGCTACTACTTACTTGCCAGATTGCAAAGCAACCATTTGTCACCACTAGTCTAATAAATATCCATTGAGGCAGGTAGTAGAAGAAGTAGAGTTTGTTTGGGTGCGTGTGTTTGAGTGCATGCAAAGTAGACCGAGAGGTCCCTTCGTGGGCTTCGGGTTGACTCCGTTTAAGGCTGGGGTCCTGCTCTGGCGGAGTGCATTGTGTCCAGGAGCCAAGGTCCCATTGTGGCAAACGGCTGCTTGAGTGTGTGAGTGAGGGGAGGCCTGTGGTTCTTAGACAAGGGCTAGTGGGCATCGAGTCCCTCAGGTGGCTCTAACATGCTTGAATTCTCCTGTCAGTCAGTCAGTTACTCATGGGGAGCCATGTATCAAGTCAGTCAATGCTTCACTCCTACAGAGAGAGAATTCTGTAGTTCTCTTCCTCGACGACCAGAGACATCCAAAAACCCTTTCTGTTTCCAACCAGATTCTGTGTGCAAAGTGCTCTGGGATCCAGCCTAGGACCTACCTGTCCATAGAGCTTCACCTCTGCACTGCTGCACAGGTAAGGGAAGTCGCCTCCTGTTGGCATTAGGATACGGGTTGGACATTTCTTCTTTAGCTTCAGTTGCAAGTGCACTCTGGTCAAACACCTGGAACAGAACACGAGGCCCAAGGTGTTCTTTCAACGTGTTCTTTGCGTGTTCGGCGAAGGGCCGCCCCCCCCCCCCGCCCAAACCTTACGCTGAGCCCTACTCTCATCCTAACCCGTTCCCTCATCCTCATCCTCACCCTTCCCCTCATCCTTAGCGCAACCTGTACCCTAATACTAATTCCTACACTAACAAACATGGACCCTCAACCAAGCCTGATCCCTAACCCGTCCCCTTCCCCGAACCATCCCCTACTCCTAAGCCGTCCACTGACGCTAATCTGTACCCTAAGCCTAACCCGATTCCTAACCCTTGCCCGTGCACTAATCCTAATCTGTACACCAAAACGAACCCGGACCCTCAACTCTGCCCATTCCCTCATCCGTACCCTACCCCGTACCCTAACCCATCCCCTCCTCCCAACCCTTCAAAGGAAAAGAACCTGTTGTCGTACCCTGACCCGGACCCTCACTTGGATCCTAGTCGTAACCAGGACACTAACCCATACCCTAATCTGTACCTTCAACCGGACCCATTCCCTAAGCCACACCCTAACAAACACTAACCCGTAGCCGAAAACGTCCCCTAATCCTAACCCACGGTCGTCCCCTCAGCTGTACCCTCCACCATACCCGTTCCCTAATCCGAACCCTTACCCTACCACGGAACATACTCCTAACCCCTACACGTCTCCCAGGACCCGAACCCTAACCCACTGTCGTCCCCTAACCTGGACCCTCAAGCCAGCCCGCTCCCTAACTCACTCATACCCTAAGCGTAATCCCTTTTCGTCCCCTAAACCGTCCTCGTTCCCTAATCTTATACCGAATCCGGATCCGAACCCATACACTAGCAAACAAACACTAACCGGGACCTAACACATACCCCAACACGAACCCGGTGTCGAACCCTCAACTGTACCCTCCACCATACCCGTTCCCTAAGCCAGACCCTAATCCGAACCCTAACCCATAGACGGACACGTACCCTGTGCCTGACCTGTTGTCGTACCCATTCCCTAACCCTTACCCTAAGTGGTACCCTAACCCGGACCCTAACAAGTACTCTAAGCCTAACTAACTCGTTGGCGTCCCCTAACCTGGACCCGAAACCTTACCTGTTCCTTAACCCTAAACCTAAGCCTTACCCTGATCCAGAAACTACTCCTAAGCTGTACACTAACAAACACTAAACCGTTCTCGGACCCTTACCTGTACCCTAAACCGTACCTGTGCCCTAAGCCTAACCCATCGTGGTACCCTAAGCTGTACCCGTTTCGGAACCTTAACCCTAACCCGTCCTCCAAGCCTACGCCTCCGTCGGCCCCTGTCCTGGACCCCCCACGGTGTCCCCGTGCCTGTGCCTGAGCCTCAGCCCGCCCCTGACAGACACGTCCTCCAGCCCTACGCCTCCGTCGGCCCCTGTCCTGGACCCCCCCACGGTGTCCCCGTTCCCTCCCCCTCCCCCTCGCCCGCACACTTACCCGAAGCCTTCCCCTAAGCCGTCCAGTAATCCGAACACGTACGCTAACGAGCCTGACCCGTACTGGTTTGTTCAGGCTCTTGCTACTACTTACTTGCCAGATTGCAAAGCAACCATTTGTCACCACTAGTCTAATAAATATCCATTGAGGCAGGTAGTAGAAGAAGTAGAGTTTGTTTGGGTGCGTGTGTTTGAGTGCATGCAAAGTAGACCGAGAGGTCCCTTCGTGGGCTTCGGGTTGACTCCGTTTAAGGCTGGGGTCCTGCTCTGGCGGAGTGCATTGTGTCCAGGAGCCAAGGTCCCATTGTGGCAAACGGCTGCTTGAGTGTGTGAGTGAGGGGAGGCCTGTGGTTCTTAGACAAGGGCTAGTGGGCATCGAGTCCCTCAGGTGGCTCTAACATGCTTGAATTCTCCTGTCAGTCAGTCAGTTACTCATGGGGAGCCATGTATCAAGTCAGTCAATGCTTCACTCCTACAGAGAGAGAATTCTGTAGTTCTCTTCCTCGACGACCAGAGACATCCAAAAACCCTTTCTGTTTCCAACCAGATTCTGTGTGCAAAGTGCTCTGGGATCCAGCCTAGGACCTACCTGTCCATAGAGCTTCACCTCTGCACTGCTGCACAGGTAAGGGAAGTCGCCTCCTGTTGGCATTAGGATACGGGTTGGACATTTCTTCTTTAGCTTCAGTTGCAAGTGCACTCTGGTCAAACACCTGGAACAGAACACGAGGCCCAAGGTGTTCTTTCAACGTGTTCTTTGCGTGTTCGGCGAAGGGCCGCCCCCCCCCCCCCCGCCCAAACCTTACGCTGAGCCCTACTCTCATCCTAACCCGTTCCCTCATCCTCATCCTCACCCTTCCCCTCATCCTTAGCGCAACCTGTACCCTAATACTAATTCCTACACTAACAAACATGGACCCTCAACCAAGCCTGATCCCTAACCCGTCCCCTTCCCCGAACCATCCCCTACTCCTAAGCCGTCCACTGACGCTAATCTGTACCCTAAGCCTAACCCGATTCCTAACCCTTGCCCGTGCACTAATCCTAATCTGTACACCAAAACGAACCCGGACCCTCAACTCTGCCCATTCCCTCATCCGTACCCTACCCCGTACCCTAACCCATCCCCTCCTCCCAACCCTTCAAAGGAAAAGAACCTGTTGTCGTACCCTGACCCGGACCCTCACTTGGATCCTAGTCGTAACCAGGACACTAACCCATACCCTAATCTGTACCTTCAACCGGACCCATTCCCTAAGCCACACCCTAACAAACACTAACCCGTAGCCGAAAACGTCCCCTAATCCTAACCCACGGTCGTCCCCTCAGCTGTACCCTCCACCATACCCGTTCCCTAATCCGAACCCTTACCCTACCACGGAACATACTCCTAACCCCTACACGTCTCCCAGGACCCGAACCCTAACCTAACCCACTGTCGTCCCCTAACCTGGACCCTCAAGCCAGCCCGCTCCCTAACTCACTCATACCCTAAGCGTAATCCCTTTTCGTCCCCTAAACCGTCCTCGTTCCCTAATCTTATACCGAATCCGGATCCGAACCCATACACTAGCAAACAAACACTAACCGGGACCTAACACATACCCCAACACGAACCCGGTGTCGAACCCTCAACTGTACCCTCCACCATACCCGTTCCCTAAGCCAGACCCTAATCCGAACCCTAACCCTAAACCTTACGCTAACCCATAGACGGACACGTACCCTGTGCCTGACCTGTTGTCGTACCCATTCCCTAACCCTTACCCTAAGTGGTACCCTAACCCGGACCCTAACAAGTACTCTAAGCCTAACTAACTCGTTGGCGTCCCCTAACCTGGACCCGAAACCTTACCTGTTCCTTAACCCTAAACCTAAGCCTTACCCTGATCCAGAAACTACTCCTAAGCTGTACACTAACAAACACTAAACCGTTCTCGGACCCTTACCTGTACCCTAAACCGTACCTGTGCCCTAAGCCTAACCCATCGTGGTACCCTAAGCTGTACCCGTTTCGGAACCTTAACCCTAACCCGTCCTCCAAGCCTACGCCTCCGTCGGCCCCTGTCCTGGACCCCCCACGGTGTCCCCGTGCCTGTGCCTGAGCCTCAGCCCGCCCCTGACAGACACGTCCTCCAGCCCTACGCCTCCGTCGGCCCCTGTCCTGGACCCCCCCACGGTGTCCCCGTTCCCTCCCCCTCCCCCTCGCCCGCACACTTACCCGAAGCCTTCCCCTAAGCCGTCCAGTAATCCGAACACGTACGCTAACGAGCCTGACCCGTACTGGTTTGTTCAGGCTCTTGCTACTACTTACTTGCCAGATTGCAAAGCAACCATTTGTCACCACTAGTCTAATAAATATCCATTGAGGCAGGTAGTAGAAGAAGTAGAGTTTGTTTGGGTGCGTGTGTTTGAGTGCATGCAAAGTAGACCGAGAGGTCCCTTCGTGGGCTTCGGGTTGACTCCGTTTAAGGCTGGGGTCCTGCTCTGGCGGAGTGCATTGTGTCCAGGAGCCAAGGTCCCATTGTGGCAAACGGCTGCTTGAGTGTGTGAGTGAGGGGAGGCCTGTGGTTCTTAGACAAGGGCTAGTGGGCATCGAGTCCCTCAGGTGGCTCTAACATGCTTGAATTCTCCTGTCAGTCAGTCAGTTACTCATGGGGAGCCATGTATCAAGTCAGTCAATGCTTCACTCCTACAGAGAGAGAATTCTGTAGTTCTCTTCCTCGACGACCAGAGACATCCAAAAACCCTTTCTGTTTCCAACCAGATTCTGTGTGCAAAGTGCTCTGGGATCCAGCCTAGGACCTACCTGTCCATAGAGCTTCACCTCTGCACTGCTGCACAGGTAAGGGAAGTCGCCTCCTGTTGGCATTAGGATACGGGTTGGACATTTCTTCTTTAGCTTCAGTTGCAAGTGCACTCTGGTCAAACACCTGGAACAGAACACGAGGCCCAAGGTGTTCTTTCAACGTGTTCTTTGCGTGTTCGGCGAAGGGCCGCCCCCCCCCCCCCGCCCAAACCTTACGCTGAGCCCTACTCTCATCCTAACCCGTTCCCTCATCCTCATCCTCACCCTTCCCCTCATCCTTAGCGCAACCTGTACCCTAATACTAATTCCTACACTAACAAACATGGACCCTCAAGCAAGCCTGATCCCTAACCCGTCCCCTTCCCCGAACCATCCCCTACTCCTAAGCCGTCCACTGACGCTAATCTGTACCCTAAGCCTAACCCGATTCCTAACCCTTGCCCGTGCACTAATCCTAATCTGTACACCAAAACGAACCCGGACCCTCAACTCTGCCCATTCCCTCATCCGTACCCTACCCCGTACCCTAACCCATCCCCTCCTCCCAACCCTTCAAAGGAAAAGAACCTGTTGTCGTACCCTGACCCGGACCCTCACTTGGATCCTAGTCGTAACCAGGACACTAACCCATACCCTAATCTGTACCTTCAACCGGACCCATTCCCTAAGCCACACCCTAACAAACACTAACCCGTAGCCGAAAACGTCCCCTAATCCTAACCCACGGTCGTCCCCTCAGCTGTACCCTCCACCATACCCGTTCCCTAATCCGAACCCTTACCCTACCACGGAACATACTCCTAACCCCTACACGTCTCCCAGGACCCGAACCCTAACCCACTGTCGTCCCCTAACCTGGACCCTCAAGCCAGCCCGCTCCCTAACTCACTCATACCCTAAGCGTAATCCCTTTTCGTCCCCTAAACCGTCCTCGTTCCCTAATCTTATACCGAATCCGGATCCGAACCCATACACTAGCAAACAAACACTAACCGGGACCTAACACATACCCCAACACGAACCCGGTGTCGAACCCTCAACTGTACCCTCCACCATACCCGTTCCCTAAGCCAGACCCTAATCCGAACCCTAACCCATAGACGGACACGTACCCTGTGCCTGACCTGTTGTCGTACCCATTCCCTAACCCTTACCCTAAGTGGTACCCTAACCCGGACCCTAACAAGTACTCTAAGCCTAACTAACTCGTTGGCGTCCCCTAACCTGGACCCGAAACCTTACCTGTTCCTTAACCCTAAACCTAAGCCTTACCCTGATCCAGAAACTACTCCTAAGCTGTACACTAACAAACACTAAACCGTTCTCGGACCCTTACCTGTACCCTAAACCGTACCTGTGCCCTAAGCCTAACCCATCGTGGTACCCTAAGCTGTACCCGTTTCGGAACCTTAACCCTAACCCGTCCTCCAAGCCTACGCCTCCGTCGGCCCCTGTCCTGGACCCCCCACGGTGTCCCCGTGCCTGTGCCTGAGCCTCAGCCCGCCCCTGACAGACACGTCCTCCAGCCCTACGCCTCCGTCGGCCCCTGTCCTGGACCCCCCCACGGTGTCCCCGTTCCCTCCCCCTCCCCCTCGCCCGCACACTTACCCGAAGCCTTCCCCTAAGCCGTCCAGTAATCCGAACACGTACGCTAACGAGCCTGACCCGTACTGGTTTGTTCAGGCTCTTGCTACTACTTACTTGCCAGATTGCAAAGCAACCATTTGTCACCACTAGTCTAATAAATATCCATTGAGGCAGGTAGTAGAAGAAGTAGAGTTTGTTTGGGTGCGTGTGTTTGAGTGCATGCAAAGTAGACCGAGAGGTCCCTTCGTGGGCTTCGGGTTGACTCCGTTTAAGGCTGGGGTCCTGCTCTGGCGGAGTGCATTGTGTCCAGGAGCCAAGGTCCCATTGTGGCAAACGGCTGCTTGAGTGTGTGAGTGAGGGGAGGCCTGTGGTTCTTAGACAAGGGCTAGTGGGCATCGAGTCCCTCAGGTGGCTCTAACATGCTTGAATTCTCCTGTCAGTCAGTCAGTTACTCATGGGGAGCCATGTATCAAGTCAGTCAATGCTTCACTCCTACAGAGAGAGAATTCTGTAGTTCTCTTCCTCGACGACCAGAGACATCCAAAAACCCTTTCTGTTTCCAACCAGATTCTGTGTGCAAAGTGCTCTGGGATCCAGCCTAGGACCTACCTGTCCATAGAGCTTCACCTCTGCACTGCTGCACAGGTAAGGGAAGTCGCCTCCTGTTGGCATTAGGATACGGGTTGGACATTTCTTCTTTAGCTTCAGTTGCAAGTGCACTCTGGTCAAACACCTGGAACAGAACACGAGGCCCAAGGTGTTCTTTCAACGTGTTCTTTGCGTGTTCGGCGAAGGGCCGCCCCCCCCCCCCGCCCAAACCTTACGCTGAGCCCTACTCTCATCCTAACCCGTTCCCTCATCCTCATCCTCACCCTTCCCCTCATCCTTAGCGCAACCTGTACCCTAATACTAATTCCTACACTAACAAACATGGACCCTCAACCAAGCCTGATCCCTAACCCGTCCCCTTCCCCGAACCATCCCCTACTCCTAAGCCGTCCACTGACGCTAATCTGTACCCTAAGCCTAACCCGATTCCTAACCCTTGCCCGTGCACTAATCCTAATCTGTACACCAAAACGAACCCGGACCCTCAACTCTGCCCATTCCCTCATCCGTACCCTACCCCGTACCCTAACCCATCCCCTCCTCCCAACCCTTCAAAGGAAAAGAACCTGTTGTCGTACCCTGACCCGGACCCTCACTTGGATCCTAGTCGTAACCAGGACACTAACCCATACCCTAATCTGTACCTTCAACCGGACCCATTCCCTAAGCCACACCCTAACAAACACTAACCCGTAGCCGAAAACGTCCCCTAATCCTAACCCACGGTCGTCCCCTCAGCTGTACCCTCCACCATACCCGTTCCCTAATCCGAACCCTTACCCTACCACGGAACATACTCCTAACCCCTACACGTCTCCCAGGACCCGAACCCTAACCCACTGTCGTCCCCTAACCTGGACCCTCAAGCCAGCCCGCTCCCTAACTCACTCATACCCTAAGCGTAATCCCTTTTCGTCCCCTAAACCGTCCTCGTTCCCTAATCTTATACCGAATCCGGATCCGAACCCATACACTAGCAAACAAACACTAACCGGGACCTAACACATACCCCAACACGAACCCGGTGTCGAACCCTCAACTGTACCCTCCACCATACCCGTTCCCTAAGCCAGACCCTAATCCGAACCCTAACCCTAAACCTTACGCTAACCCATAGACGGACACGTACCCTGTGCCTGACCTGTTGTCGTACCCATTCCCTAACCCTTACCCTAAGTGGTACCCTAACCCGGACCCTAACAAGTACTCTAAGCCTAACTAACTCGTTGGCGTCCCCTAACCTGGACCCGAAACCTTACCTGTTCCTTAACCCTAAACCTAAGCCTTACCCTGATCCAGAAACTACTCCTAAGCTGTACACTAACAAACACTAAACCGTTCTCGGACCCTTACCTGTACCCTAAACCGTACCTGTGCCCTAAGCCTAACCCATCGTGGTACCCTAAGCTGTACCCGTTTCGGAACCTTAACCCTAACCCGTCCTCCAAGCCTACGCCTCCGTCGGCCCCTGTCCTGGACCCCCCACGGTGTCCCCGTGCCTGTGCCTGAGCCTCAGCCCGCCCCTGACAGACACGTCCTCCAGCCCTACGCCTCCGTCGGCCCCTGTCCTGGACCCCCCCACGGTGTCCCCGTTCCCTCCCCCTCCCCCTCGCCCGCACACTTACCCGAAGCCTTCCCCTAAGCCGTCCAGTAATCCGAACACGTACGCTAACGAGCCTGACCCGTACTGGTTTGTTCAGGCTCTTGCTACTACTTACTTGCCAGATTGCAAAGCAACCATTTGTCACCACTAGTCTAATAAATATCCATTGAGGCAGGTAGTAGAAGAAGTAGAGTTTGTTTGGGTGCGTGTGTTTGAGTGCATGCAAAGTAGACCGAGAGGTCCCTTCGTGGGCTTCGGGTTGACTCCGTTTAAGGCTGGGGTCCTGCTCTGGCGGAGTGCATTGTGTCCAGGAGCCAAGGTCCCATTGTGGCAAACGGCTGCTTGAGTGTGTGAGTGAGGGGAGGCCTGTGGTTCTTAGACAAGGGCTAGTGGGCATCGAGTCCCTCAGGTGGCTCTAACATGCTTGAATTCTCCTGTCAGTCAGTCAGTTACTCATGGGGAGCCATGTATCAAGTCAGTCAATGCTTCACTCCTACAGAGAGAGAATTCTGTAGTTCTCTTCCTCGACGACCAGAGACATCCAAAAACCCTTTCTGTTTCCAACCAGATTCTGTGTGCAAAGTGCTCTGGGATCCAGCCTAGGACCTACCTGTCCATAGAGCTTCACCTCTGCACTGCTGCACAGGTAAGGGAAGTCGCCTCCTGTTGGCATTAGGATACGGGTTGGACATTTCTTCTTTAGCTTCAGTTGCAAGTGCACTCTGGTCAAACACCTGGAACAGAACACGAGGCCCAAGGTGTTCTTTCAACGTGTTCTTTGCGTGTTCGGCGAAGGGCCGCCCCCCCCCCCCGCCCAAACCTTACGCTGAGCCCTACTCTCATCCTAACCCGTTCCCTCATCCTCATCCTCACCCTTCCCCTCATCCTTAGCGCAACCTGTACCCTAATACTAATTCCTACACTAACAAACATGGACCCTCAACCAAGCCTGATCCCTAACCCGTCCCCTTCCCCGAACCATCCCCTACTCCTAAGCCGTCCACTGACGCTAATCTGTACCCTAAGCCTAACCCGATTCCTAACCCTTGCCCGTGCACTAATCCTAATCTGTACACCAAAACGAACCCGGACCCTCAACTCTGCCCATTCCCTCATCCGTACCCTACCCCGTACCCTAACCCATCCCCTCCTCCCAACCCTTCAAAGGAAAAGAACCTGTTGTCGTACCCTGACCCGGACCCTCACTTGGATCCTAGTCGTAACCAGGACACTAACCCATACCCTAATCTGTACCTTCAACCGGACCCATTCCCTAAGCCACACCCTAACAAACACTAACCCGTAGCCGAAAACGTCCCCTAATCCTAACCCACGGTCGTCCCCTCAGCTGTACCCTCCACCATACCCGTTCCCTAATCCGAACCCTTACCCTACCACGGAACATACTCCTAACCCCTACACGTCTCCCAGGACCCGAACCCTAACCCACTGTCGTCCCCTAACCTGGACCCTCAAGCCAGCCCGCTCCCTAACTCACTCATACCCTAAGCGTAATCCCTTTTCGTCCCCTAAACCGTCCTCGTTCCCTAATCTTATACCGAATCCGGATCCGAACCCATACACTAGCAAACAAACACTAACCGGGACCTAACACATACCCCAACACGAACCCGGTGTCGAACCCTCCACCATACCCGTTCCCTAAGCCAGACCCTAATCCGAACCCTAACCCTAAACCTTACGCTAACCCATAGACGGACACGTACCCTGTGCCTGACCTGTTGTCGTACCCATTCCCTAACCCTTACCCTAAGTGGTACCCTAACCCGGACCCTAACAAGTACTCTAAGCCTAACTAACTCGTTGGCGTCCCCTAACCTGGACCCGAAACCTTACCTGTTCCTTAACCCTAAACCTAAGCCTTACCCTGATCCAGAAACTACTCCTAAGCTGTACACTAACAAACACTAAACCGTTCTCGGACCCTTACCTGTACCCTAAACCGTACCTGTGCCCTAAGCCTAACCCATCGTGGTACCCTAAGCTGTACCCGTTTCGGAACCTTAACCCTAACCCGTCCTCCAAGCCTACGCCTCCGTCGGCCCCTGTCCTGGACCCCCCACGGTGTCCCCGTGCCTGTGCCTGAGCCTCAGCCCGCCCCTGACAGACACGTCCTCCAGCCCTACGCCTCCGTCGGCCCCTGTCCTGGACCCCCCCACGGTGTCCCCGTTCCCTCCCCCTCCCCCTCGCCCGCACACTTACCCGAAGCCTTCCCCTAAGCCGTCCAGTAATCCGAACACGTACGCTAACGAGCCTGACCCGTACTGGTTTGTTCAGGCTCTTGCTACTACTTACTTGCCAGATTGCAAAGCAACCATTTGTCACCACTAGTCTAATAAATATCCATTGAGGCAGGTAGTAGAAGAAGTAGAGTTTGTTTGGGTGCGTGTGTTTGAGTGCATGCAAAGTAGACCGAGAGGTCCCTTCGTGGGCTTCGGGTTGACTCCGTTTAAGGCTGGGGTCCTGCTCTGGCGGAGTGCATTGTGTCCAGGAGCCAAGGTCCCATTGTGGCAAACGGCTGCTTGAGTGTGTGAGTGAGGGGAGGCCTGTGGTTCTTAGACAAGGGCTAGTGGGCATCGAGTCCCTCAGGTGGCTCTAACATGCTTGAATTCTCCTGTCAGTCAGTCAGTTACTCATGGGGAGCCATGTATCAAGTCAGTCAATGCTTCACTCCTACAGAGAGAGAATTCTGTAGTTCTCTTCCTCGACGACCAGAGACATCCAAAAACCCTTTCTGTTTCCAACCAGATTCTGTGTGCAAAGTGCTCTGGGATCCAGCCTAGGACCTACCTGTCCATAGAGCTTCACCTCTGCACTGCTGCACAGGTAAGGGAAGTCGCCTCCTGTTGGCATTAGGATACGGGTTGGACATTTCTTCTTTAGCTTCAGTTGCAAGTGCACTCTGGTCAAACACCTGGAACAGAACACGAGGCCCAAGGTGTTCTTTCAACGTGTTCTTTGCGTGTTCGGCGAAGGGCCGCCCCCCCCCCCCGCCCAAACCTTACGCTGAGCCCTACTCTCATCCTAACCCGTTCCCTCATCCTCATCCTCACCCTTCCCCTCATCCTTAGCGCAACCTGTACCCTAATACTAATTCCTACACTAACAAACATGGACCCTCAACCAAGCCTGATCCCTAACCCGTCCCCTTCCCCGAACCATCCCCTACTCCTAAGCCGTCCACTGACGCTAATCTGTACCCTAAGCCTAACCCGATTCCTAACCCTTGCCCGTGCACTAATCCTAATCTGTACACCAAAACGAACCCGGACCCTCAACTCTGCCCATTCCCTCATCCGTACCCTACCCCGTACCCTAACCCATCCCCTCCTCCCAACCCTTCAAAGGAAAAGAACCTGTTGTCGTACCCTGACCCGGACCCTCACTTGGATCCTAGTCGTAACCAGGACACTAACCCATACCCTAATCTGTACCTTCAACCGGACCCATTCCCTAAGCCACACCCTAACAAACACTAACCCGTAGCCGAAAACGTCCCCTAATCCTAACCCACGGTCGTCCCCTCAGCTGTACCCTCCACCATACCCGTTCCCTAATCCGAACCCTTACCCTACCACGGAACATACTCCTAACCCCTACACGTCTCCCAGGACCCGAACCCTAACCTAACCCACTGTCGTCCCCTAACCTGGACCCTCAAGCCAGCCCGCTCCCTAACTCACTCATACCCTAAGCGTAATCCCTTTTCGTCCCCTAAACCGTCCTCGTTCCCTAATCTTATACCGAATCCGGATCCGAACCCATACACTAGCAAACAAACACTAACCGGGACCTAACACATACCCCAACACGAACCCGGTGTCGAACCCTCAACTGTACCCTCCACCATACCCGTTCCCTAAGCCAGACCCTAATCCGAACCCTAACCCTAAACCTTACGCTAACCCATAGACGGACACGTACCCTGTGCCTGACCTGTTGTCGTACCCATTCCCTAACCCTTACCCTAAGTGGTACCCTAACCCGGACCCTAACAAGTACTCTAAGCCTAACTAACTCGTTGGCGTCCCCTAACCTGGACCCGAAACCTTACCTGTTCCTTAACCCTAAACCTAAGCCTTACCCTGATCCAGAAACTACTCCTAAGCTGTACACTAACAAACACTAAACCGTTCTCGGACCCTTACCTGTACCCTAAACCGTACCTGTGCCCTAAGCCTAACCCATCGTGGTACCCTAAGCTGTACCCGTTTCGGAACCTTAACCCTAACCCGTCCTCCAAGCCTACGCCTCCGTCGGCCCCTGTCCTGGACCCCCCACGGTGTCCCCGTGCCTGTGCCTGAGCCTCAGCCCGCCCCTGACAGACACGTCCTCCAGCCCTACGCCTCCGTCGGCCCCTGTCCTGGACCCCCCCACGGTGTCCCCGTTCCCTCCCCCTCCCCCTCGCCCGCACACTTACCCGAAGCCTTCCCCTAAGCCGTCCAGTAATCCGAACACGTACGCTAACGAGCCTGACCCGTACTGGTTTGTTCAGGCTCTTGCTACTACTTACTTGCCAGATTGCAAAGCAACCATTTGTCACCACTAGTCTAATAAATATCCATTGAGGCAGGTAGTAGAAGAAGTAGAGTTTGTTTGGGTGCGTGTGTTTGAGTGCATGCAAAGTAGACCGAGAGGTCCCTTCGTGGGCTTCGGGTTGACTCCGTTTAAGGCTGGGGTCCTGCTCTGGCGGAGTGCATTGTGTCCAGGAGCCAAGGTCCCATTGTGGCAAACGGCTGCTTGAGTGTGTGAGTGAGGGGAGGCCTGTGGTTCTTAGACAAGGGCTAGTGGGCATCGAGTCCCTCAGGTGGCTCTAACATGCTTGAATTCTCCTGTCAGTCAGTCAGTTACTCATGGGGAGCCATGTATCAAGTCAGTCAATGCTTCACTCCTACAGAGAGAGAATTCTGTAGTTCTCTTCCTCGACGACCAGAGACATCCAAAAACCCTTTCTGTTTCCAACCAGATTCTGTGTGCAAAGTGCTCTGGGATCCAGCCTAGGACCTACCTGTCCATAGAGCTTCACCTCTGCACTGCTGCACAGGTAAGGGAAGTCGCCTCCTGTTGGCATTAGGATACGGGTTGGACATTTCTTCTTTAGCTTCAGTTGCAAGTGCACTCTGGTCAAACACCTGGAACAGAACACGAGGCCCAAGGTGTTCTTTCAACGTGTTCTTTGCGTGTTCGGCGAAGGGCCGCCCCCCCCCCCCGCCCAAACCTTACGCTGAGCCCTACTCTCATCCTAACCCGTTCCCTCATCCTCATCCTCACCCTTCCCCTCATCCTTAGCGCAACCTGTACCCTAATACTAATTCCTACACTAACAAACATGGACCCTCAAGCAAGCCTGATCCCTAACCCGTCCCCTTCCCCGAACCATCCCCTACTCCTAAGCCGTCCACTGACGCTAATCTGTACCCTAAGCCTAACCCGATTCCTAACCCTTGCCCGTGCACTAATCCTAATCTGTACACCAAAACGAACCCGGACCCTCAACTCTGCCCATTCCCTCATCCGTACCCTACCCCGTACCCTAACCCATCCCCTCCTCCCAACCCTTCAAAGGAAAAGAACCTGTTGTCGTACCCTGACCCGGACCCTCACTTGGATCCTAGTCGTAACCAGGACACTAACCCATACCCTAATCTGTACCTTCAACCGGACCCATTCCCTAAGCCACACCCTAACAAACACTAACCCGTAGCCGAAAACGTCCCCTAATCCTAACCCACGGTCGTCCCCTCAGCTGTACCCTCCACCATACCCGTTCCCTAATCCGAACCCTTACCCTACCACGGAACATACTCCTAACCCCTACACGTCTCCCAGGACCCGAACCCTAACCTAACCCACTGTCGTCCCCTAACCTGGACCCTCAAGCCAGCCCGCTCCCTAACTCACTCATACCCTAAGCGTAATCCCTTTTCGTCCCCTAAACCGTCCTCGTTCCCTAATCTTATACCGAATCCGGATCCGAACCCATACACTAGCAAACAAACACTAACCGGGACCTAACACATACCCCAACACGAACCCGGTGTCGAACCCTCAACTGTACCCTCCACCATACCCGTTCCCTAAGCCAGACCCTAATCCGAACCCTAACCCTAAACCTTACGCTAACCCATAGACGGACACGTACCCTGTGCCTGACCTGTTGTCGTACCCATTCCCTAACCCTTACCCTAAGTGGTACCCTAACCCGGACCCTAACAAGTACTCTAAGCCTAACTAACTCGTTGGCGTCCCCTAACCTGGACCCGAAACCTTACCTGTTCCTTAACCCTAAACCTAAGCCTTACCCTGATCCAGAAACTACTCCTAAGCTGTACACTAACAAACACTAAACCGTTCTCGGACCCTTACCTGTACCCTAAACCGTACCTGTGCCCTAAGCCTAACCCATCGTGGTACCCTAAGCTGTACCCGTTTCGGAACCTTAACCCTAACCCGTCCTCCAAGCCTACGCCTCCGTCGGCCCCTGTCCTGGACCCCCCACGGTGTCCCCGTGCCTGTGCCTGAGCCTCAGCCCGCCCCTGACAGACACGTCCTCCAGCCCTACGCCTCCGTCGGCCCCTGTCCTGGACCCCCCCACGGTGTCCCCGTTCCCTCCCCCTCCCCCTCGCCCGCACACTTACCCGAAGCCTTCCCCTAAGCCGTCCAGTAATCCGAACACGTACGCTAACGAGCCTGACCCGTACTGGTTTGTTCAGGCTCTTGCTACTACTTACTTGCCAGATTGCAAAGCAACCATTTGTCACCACTAGTCTAATAAATATCCATTGAGGCAGGTAGTAGAAGAAGTAGAGTTTGTTTGGGTGCGTGTGTTTGAGTGCATGCAAAGTAGACCGAGAGGTCCCTTCGTGGGCTTCGGGTTGACTCCGTTTAAGGCTGGGGTCCTGCTCTGGCGGAGTGCATTGTGTCCAGGAGCCAAGGTCCCATTGTGGCAAACGGCTGCTTGAGTGTGTGAGTGAGGGGAGGCCTGTGGTTCTTAGACAAGGGCTAGTGGGCATCGAGTCCCTCAGGTGGCTCTAACATGCTTGAATTCTCCTGTCAGTCAGTCAGTTACTCATGGGGAGCCATGTATCAAGTCAGTCAATGCTTCACTCCTACAGAGAGAGAATTCTGTAGTTCTCTTCCTCGACGACCAGAGACATCCAAAAACCCTTTCTGTTTCCAACCAGATTCTGTGTGCAAAGTGCTCTGGGATCCAGCCTAGGACCTACCTGTCCATAGAGCTTCACCTCTGCACTGCTGCACAGGTAAGGGAAGTCGCCTCCTGTTGGCATTAGGATACGGGTTGGACATTTCTTCTTTAGCTTCAGTTGCAAGTGCACTCTGGTCAAACACCTGGAACAGAACACGAGGCCCAAGGTGTTCTTTCAACGTGTTCTTTGCGTGTTCGGCGAAGGGCCGCCCCCCCCCCCCCGCCCAAACCTTACGCTGAGCCCTACTCTCATCCTAACCCGTTCCCTCATCCTCATCCTCACCCTTCCCCTCATCCTTAGCGCAACCTGTACCCTAATACTAATTCCTACACTAACAAACATGGACCCTCAACCAAGCCTGATCCCTAACCCGTCCCCTTCCCCGAACCATCCCCTACTCCTAAGCCGTCCACTGACGCTAATCTGTACCCTAAGCCTAACCCGATTCCTAACCCTTGCCCGTGCACTAATCCTAATCTGTACACCAAAACGAACCCGGACCCTCAACTCTGCCCATTCCCTCATCCGTACCCTACCCCGTACCCTAACCCATCCCCTCCTCCCAACCCTTCAAAGGAAAAGAACCTGTTGTCGTACCCTGACCCGGACCCTCACTTGGATCCTAGTCGTAACCAGGACACTAACCCATACCCTAATCTGTACCTTCAACCGGACCCATTCCCTAAGCCACACCCTAACAAACACTAACCCGTAGCCGAAAACGTCCCCTAATCCTAACCCACGGTCGTCCCCTCAGCTGTACCCTCCACCATACCCGTTCCCTAATCCGAACCCTTACCCTACCACGGAACATACTCCTAACCCCTACACGTCTCCCAGGACCCGAACCCTAACCCACTGTCGTCCCCTAACCTGGACCCTCAAGCCAGCCCGCTCCCTAACTCACTCATACCCTAAGCGTAATCCCTTTTCGTCCCCTAAACCGTCCTCGTTCCCTAATCTTATACCGAATCCGGATCCGAACCCATACACTAGCAAACAAACACTAACCGGGACCTAACACATACCCCAACACGAACCCGGTGTCGAACCCTCAACTGTACCCTCCACCATACCCGTTCCCTAAGCCAGACCCTAATCCGAACCCTAACCCATAGACGGACACGTACCCTGTGCCTGACCTGTTGTCGTACCCATTCCCTAACCCTTACCCTAAGTGGTACCCTAACCCGGACCCTAACAAGTACTCTAAGCCTAACTAACTCGTTGGCGTCCCCTAACCTGGACCCGAAACCTTACCTGTTCCTTAACCCTAAACCTAAGCCTTACCCTGATCCAGAAACTACTCCTAAGCTGTACACTAACAAACACTAAACCGTTCTCGGACCCTTACCTGTACCCTAAACCGTACCTGTGCCCTAAGCCTAACCCATCGTGGTACCCTAAGCTGTACCCGTTTCGGAACCTTAACCCTAACCCGTCCTCCAAGCCTACGCCTCCGTCGGCCCCTGTCCTGGACCCCCCACGGTGTCCCCGTGCCTGTGCCTGAGCCTCAGCCCGCCCCTGACAGACACGTCCTCCAGCCCTACGCCTCCGTCGGCCCCTGTCCTGGACCCCCCCACGGTGTCCCCGTTCCCTCCCCCTCCCCCTCGCCCGCACACTTACCCGAAGCCTTCCCCTAAGCCGTCCAGTAATCCGAACACGTACGCTAACGAGCCTGACCCGTACTGGTTTGTTCAGGCTCTTGCTACTACTTACTTGCCAGATTGCAAAGCAACCATTTGTCACCACTAGTCTAATAAATATCCATTGAGGCAGGTAGTAGAAGAAGTAGAGTTTGTTTGGGTGCGTGTGTTTGAGTGCATGCAAAGTAGACCGAGAGGTCCCTTCGTGGGCTTCGGGTTGACTCCGTTTAAGGCTGGGGTCCTGCTCTGGCGGAGTGCATTGTGTCCAGGAGCCAAGGTCCCATTGTGGCAAACGGCTGCTTGAGTGTGTGAGTGAGGGGAGGCCTGTGGTTCTTAGACAAGGGCTAGTGGGCATCGAGTCCCTCAGGTGGCTCTAACATGCTTGAATTCTCCTGTCAGTCAGTCAGTTACTCATGGGGAGCCATGTATCAAGTCAGTCAATGCTTCACTCCTACAGAGAGAGAATTCTGTAGTTCTCTTCCTCGACGACCAGAGACATCCAAAAACCCTTTCTGTTTCCAACCAGATTCTGTGTGCAAAGTGCTCTGGGATCCAGCCTAGGACCTACCTGTCCATAGAGCTTCACCTCTGCACTGCTGCACAGGTAAGGGAAGTCGCCTCCTGTTGGCATTAGGATACGGGTTGGACATTTCTTCTTTAGCTTCAGTTGCAAGTGCACTCTGGTCAAACACCTGGAACAGAACACGAGGCCCAAGGTGTTCTTTCAACGTGTTCTTTGCGTGTTCGGCGAAGGGCCGCCCCCCCCCCCCGCCCAAACCTTACGCTGAGCCCTACTCTCATCCTAACCCGTTCCCTCATCCTCATCCTCACCCTTCCCCTCATCCTTAGCGCAACCTGTACCCTAATACTAATTCCTACACTAACAAACATGGACCCTCAACCAAGCCTGATCCCTAACCCGTCCCCTTCCCCGAACCATCCCCTACTCCTAAGCCGTCCACTGACGCTAATCTGTACCCTAAGCCTAACCCGATTCCTAACCCTTGCCCGTGCACTAATCCTAATCTGTACACCAAAACGAACCCGGACCCTCAACTCTGCCCATTCCCTCATCCGTACCCTACCCCGTACCCTAACCCATCCCCTCCTCCCAACCCTTCAAAGGAAAAGAACCTGTTGTCGTACCCTGACCCGGACCCTCACTTGGATCCTAGTCGTAACCAGGACACTAACCCATACCCTAATCTGTACCTTCAACCGGACCCATTCCCTAAGCCACACCCTAACAAACACTAACCCGTAGCCGAAAACGTCCCCTAATCCTAACCCACGGTCGTCCCCTCAGCTGTACCCTCCACCATACCCGTTCCCTAATCCGAACCCTTACCCTACCACGGAACATACTCCTAACCCCTACACGTCTCCCAGGACCCGAACCCTAACCCACTGTCGTCCCCTAACCTGGACCCTCAAGCCAGCCCGCTCCCTAACTCACTCATACCCTAAGCGTAATCCCTTTTCGTCCCCTAAACCGTCCTCGTTCCCTAATCTTATACCGAATCCGGATCCGAACCCATACACTAGCAAACAAACACTAACCGGGACCTAACACATACCCCAACACGAACCCGGTGTCGAACCCTCAACTGTACCCTCCACCATACCCGTTCCCTAAGCCAGACCCTAATCCGAACCCTAACCCTAAACCTTACGCTAACCCATAGACGGACACGTACCCTGTGCCTGACCTGTTGTCGTACCCATTCCCTAACCCTTACCCTAAGTGGTACCCTAACCCGGACCCTAACAAGTACTCTAAGCCTAACTAACTCGTTGGCGTCCCCTAACCTGGACCCGAAACCTTACCTGTTCCTTAACCCTAAACCTAAGCCTTACCCTGATCCAGAAACTACTCCTAAGCTGTACACTAACAAACACTAAACCGTTCTCGGACCCTTACCTGTACCCTAAACCGTACCTGTGCCCTAAGCCTAACCCATCGTGGTACCCTAAGCTGTACCCGTTTCGGAACCTTAACCCTAACCCGTCCTCCAAGCCTACGCCTCCGTCGGCCCCTGTCCTGGACCCCCCACGGTGTCCCCGTGCCTGTGCCTGAGCCTCAGCCCGCCCCTGACAGACACGTCCTCCAGCCCTACGCCTCCGTCGGCCCCTGTCCTGGACCCCCCCACGGTGTCCCCGTTCCCTCCCCCTCCCCCTCGCCCGCACACTTACCCGAAGCCTTCCCCTAAGCCGTCCAGTAATCCGAACACGTACGCTAACGAGCCTGACCCGTACTGGTTTGTTCAGGCTCTTGCTACTACTTACTTGCCAGATTGCAAAGCAACCATTTGTCACCACTAGTCTAATAAATATCCATTGAGGCAGGTAGTAGAAGAAGTAGAGTTTGTTTGGGTGCGTGTGTTTGAGTGCATGCAAAGTAGACCGAGAGGTCCCTTCGTGGGCTTCGGGTTGACTCCGTTTAAGGCTGGGGTCCTGCTCTGGCGGAGTGCATTGTGTCCAGGAGCCAAGGTCCCATTGTGGCAAACGGCTGCTTGAGTGTGTGAGTGAGGGGAGGCCTGTGGTTCTTAGACAAGGGCTAGTGGGCATCGAGTCCCTCAGGTGGCTCTAACATGCTTGAATTCTCCTGTCAGTCAGTCAGTTACTCATGGGGAGCCATGTATCAAGTCAGTCAATGCTTCACTCCTACAGAGAGAGAATTCTGTAGTTCTCTTCCTCGACGACCAGAGACATCCAAAAACCCTTTCTGTTTCCAACCAGATTCTGTGTGCAAAGTGCTCTGGGATCCAGCCTAGGACCTACCTGTCCATAGAGCTTCACCTCTGCACTGCTGCACAGGTAAGGGAAGTCGCCTCCTGTTGGCATTAGGATACGGGTTGGACATTTCTTCTTTAGCTTCAGTTGCAAGTGCACTCTGGTCAAACACCTGGAACAGAACACGAGGCCCAAGGTGTTCTTTCAACGTGTTCTTTGCGTGTTCGGCGAAGGGCCGCCCCCCCCCCCCGCCCAAACCTTACGCTGAGCCCTACTCTCATCCTAACCCGTTCCCTCATCCTCATCCTCACCCTTCCCCTCATCCTTAGCGCAACCTGTACCCTAATACTAATTCCTACACTAACAAACATGGACCCTCAACCAAGCCTGATCCCTAACCCGTCCCCTTCCCCGAACCATCCCCTACTCCTAAGCCGTCCACTGACGCTAATCTGTACCCTAAGCCTAACCCGATTCCTAACCCTTGCCCGTGCACTAATCCTAATCTGTACACCAAAACGAACCCGGACCCTCAACTCTGCCCATTCCCTCATCCGTACCCTACCCCGTACCCTAACCCATCCCCTCCTCCCAACCCTTCAAAGGAAAAGAACCTGTTGTCGTACCCTGACCCGGACCCTCACTTGGATCCTAGTCGTAACCAGGACACTAACCCATACCCTAATCTGTACCTTCAACCGGACCCATTCCCTAAGCCACACCCTAACAAACACTAACCCGTAGCCGAAAACGTCCCCTAATCCTAACCCACGGTCGTCCCCTCAGCTGTACCCTCCACCATACCCGTTCCCTAATCCGAACCCTTACCCTACCACGGAACATACTCCTAACCCCTACACGTCTCCCAGGACCCGAACCCTAACCCACTGTCGTCCCCTAACCTGGACCCTCAAGCCAGCCCGCTCCCTAACTCACTCATACCCTAAGCGTAATCCCTTTTCGTCCCCTAAACCGTCCTCGTTCCCTAATCTTATACCGAATCCGGATCCGAACCCATACACTAGCAAACAAACACTAACCGGGACCTAACACATACCCCAACACGAACCCGGTGTCGAACCCTCCACCATACCCGTTCCCTAAGCCAGACCCTAATCCGAACCCTAACCCTAAACCTTACGCTAACCCATAGACGGACACGTACCCTGTGCCTGACCTGTTGTCGTACCCATTCCCTAACCCTTACCCTAAGTGGTACCCTAACCCGGACCCTAACAAGTACTCTAAGCCTAACTAACTCGTTGGCGTCCCCTAACCTGGACCCGAAACCTTACCTGTTCCTTAACCCTAAACCTAAGCCTTACCCTGATCCAGAAACTACTCCTAAGCTGTACACTAACAAACACTAAACCGTTCTCGGACCCTTACCTGTACCCTAAACCGTACCTGTGCCCTAAGCCTAACCCATCGTGGTACCCTAAGCTGTACCCGTTTCGGAACCTTAACCCTAACCCGTCCTCCAAGCCTACGCCTCCGTCGGCCCCTGTCCTGGACCCCCCACGGTGTCCCCGTGCCTGTGCCTGAGCCTCAGCCCGCCCCTGACAGACACGTCCTCCAGCCCTACGCCTCCGTCGGCCCCTGTCCTGGACCCCCCCACGGTGTCCCCGTTCCCTCCCCCTCCCCCTCGCCCGCACACTTACCCGAAGCCTTCCCCTAAGCCGTCCAGTAATCCGAACACGTACGCTAACGAGCCTGACCCGTACTGGTTTGTTCAGGCTCTTGCTACTACTTACTTGCCAGATTGCAAAGCAACCATTTGTCACCACTAGTCTAATAAATATCCATTGAGGCAGGTAGTAGAAGAAGTAGAGTTTGTTTGGGTGCGTGTGTTTGAGTGCATGCAAAGTAGACCGAGAGGTCCCTTCGTGGGCTTCGGGTTGACTCCGTTTAAGGCTGGGGTCCTGCTCTGGCGGAGTGCATTGTGTCCAGGAGCCAAGGTCCCATTGTGGCAAACGGCTGCTTGAGTGTGTGAGTGAGGGGAGGCCTGTGGTTCTTAGACAAGGGCTAGTGGGCATCGAGTCCCTCAGGTGGCTCTAACATGCTTGAATTCTCCTGTCAGTCAGTCAGTTACTCATGGGGAGCCATGTATCAAGTCAGTCAATGCTTCACTCCTACAGAGAGAGAATTCTGTAGTTCTCTTCCTCGACGACCAGAGACATCCAAAAACCCTTTCTGTTTCCAACCAGATTCTGTGTGCAAAGTGCTCTGGGATCCAGCCTAGGACCTACCTGTCCATAGAGCTTCACCTCTGCACTGCTGCACAGGTAAGGGAAGTCGCCTCCTGTTGGCATTAGGATACGGGTTGGACATTTCTTCTTTAGCTTCAGTTGCAAGTGCACTCTGGTCAAACACCTGGAACAGAACACGAGGCCCAAGGTGTTCTTTCAACGTGTTCTTTGCGTGTTCGGCGAAGGGCCGCCCCCCCCCCCCCGCCCAAACCTTACGCTGAGCCCTACTCTCATCCTAACCCGTTCCCTCATCCTCATCCTCACCCTTCCCCTCATCCTTAGCGCAACCTGTACCCTAATACTAATTCCTACACTAACAAACATGGACCCTCAACCAAGCCTGATCCCTAACCCGTCCCCTTCCCCGAACCATCCCCTACTCCTAAGCCGTCCACTGACGCTAATCTGTACCCTAAGCCTAACCCGATTCCTAACCCTTGCCCGTGCACTAATCCTAATCTGTACACCAAAACGAACCCGGACCCTCAACTCTGCCCATTCCCTCATCCGTACCCTACCCCGTACCCTAACCCATCCCCTCCTCCCAACCCTTCAAAGGAAAAGAACCTGTTGTCGTACCCTGACCCGGACCCTCACTTGGATCCTAGTCGTAACCAGGACACTAACCCATACCCTAATCTGTACCTTCAACCGGACCCATTCCCTAAGCCACACCCTAACAAACACTAACCCGTAGCCGAAAACGTCCCCTAATCCTAACCCACGGTCGTCCCCTCAGCTGTACCCTCCACCATACCCGTTCCCTAATCCGAACCCTTACCCTACCACGGAACATACTCCTAACCCCTACACGTCTCCCAGGACCCGAACCCTAACCCACTGTCGTCCCCTAACCTGGACCCTCAAGCCAGCCCGCTCCCTAACTCACTCATACCCTAAGCGTAATCCCTTTTCGTCCCCTAAACCGTCCTCGTTCCCTAATCTTATACCGAATCCGGATCCGAACCCATACACTAGCAAACAAACACTAACCGGGACCTAACACATACCCCAACACGAACCCGGTGTCGAACCCTCAACTGTACCCTCCACCATACCCGTTCCCTAAGCCAGACCCTAATCCGAACCCTAACCCTAAACCTTACGCTAACCCATAGACGGACACGTACCCTGTGCCTGACCTGTTGTCGTACCCATTCCCTAACCCTTACCCTAAGTGGTACCCTAACCCGGACCCTAACAAGTACTCTAAGCCTAACTAACTCGTTGGCGTCCCCTAACCTGGACCCGAAACCTTACCTGTTCCTTAACCCTAAACCTAAGCCTTACCCTGATCCAGAAACTACTCCTAAGCTGTACACTAACAAACACTAAACCGTTCTCGGACCCTTACCTGTACCCTAAACCGTACCTGTGCCCTAAGCCTAACCCATCGTGGTACCCTAAGCTGTACCCGTTTCGGAACCTTAACCCTAACCCGTCCTCCAAGCCTACGCCTCCGTCGGCCCCTGTCCTGGACCCCCCACGGTGTCCCCGTGCCTGTGCCTGAGCCTCAGCCCGCCCCTGACAGACACGTCCTCCAGCCCTACGCCTCCGTCGGCCCCTGTCCTGGACCCCCCCACGGTGTCCCCGTTCCCTCCCCCTCCCCCTCGCCCGCACACTTACCCGAAGCCTTCCCCTAAGCCGTCCAGTAATCCGAACACGTACGCTAACGAGCCTGACCCGTACTGGTTTGTTCAGGCTCTTGCTACTACTTACTTGCCAGATTGCAAAGCAACCATTTGTCACCACTAGTCTAATAAATATCCATTGAGGCAGGTAGTAGAAGAAGTAGAGTTTGTTTGGGTGCGTGTGTTTGAGTGCATGCAAAGTAGACCGAGAGGTCCCTTCGTGGGCTTCGGGTTGACTCCGTTTAAGGCTGGGGTCCTGCTCTGGCGGAGTGCATTGTGTCCAGGAGCCAAGGTCCCATTGTGGCAAACGGCTGCTTGAGTGTGTGAGTGAGGGGAGGCCTGTGGTTCTTAGACAAGGGCTAGTGGGCATCGAGTCCCTCAGGTGGCTCTAACATGCTTGAATTCTCCTGTCAGTCAGTCAGTTACTCATGGGGAGCCATGTATCAAGTCAGTCAATGCTTCACTCCTACAGAGAGAGAATTCTGTAGTTCTCTTCCTCGACGACCAGAGACATCCAAAAACCCTTTCTGTTTCCAACCAGATTCTGTGTGCAAAGTGCTCTGGGATCCAGCCTAGGACCTACCTGTCCATAGAGCTTCACCTCTGCACTGCTGCACAGGTAAGGGAAGTCGCCTCCTGTTGGCATTAGGATACGGGTTGGACATTTCTTCTTTAGCTTCAGTTGCAAGTGCACTCTGGTCAAACACCTGGAACAGAACACGAGGCCCAAGGTGTTCTTTCAACGTGTTCTTTGCGTGTTCGGCGAAGGGCCGCCCCCCCCCCCCGCCCAAACCTTACGCTGAGCCCTACTCTCATCCTAACCCGTTCCCTCATCCTCATCCTCACCCTTCCCCTCATCCTTAGCGCAACCTGTACCCTAATACTAATTCCTACACTAACAAACATGGACCCTCAAGCAAGCCTGATCCCTAACCCGTCCCCTTCCCCGAACCATCCCCTACTCCTAAGCCGTCCACTGACGCTAATCTGTACCCTAAGCCTAACCCGATTCCTAACCCTTGCCCGTGCACTAATCCTAATCTGTACACCAAAACGAACCCGGACCCTCAACTCTGCCCATTCCCTCATCCGTACCCTACCCCGTACCCTAACCCATCCCCTCCTCCCAACCCTTCAAAGGAAAAGAACCTGTTGTCGTACCCTGACCCGGACCCTCACTTGGATCCTAGTCGTAACCAGGACACTAACCCATACCCTAATCTGTACCTTCAACCGGACCCATTCCCTAAGCCACACCCTAACAAACACTAACCCGTAGCCGAAAACGTCCCCTAATCCTAACCCACGGTCGTCCCCTCAGCTGTACCCTCCACCATACCCGTTCCCTAATCCGAACCCTTACCCTACCACGGAACATACTCCTAACCCCTACACGTCTCCCAGGACCCGAACCCTAACCTAACCCACTGTCGTCCCCTAACCTGGACCCTCAAGCCAGCCCGCTCCCTAACTCACTCATACCCTAAGCGTAATCCCTTTTCGTCCCCTAAACCGTCCTCGTTCCCTAATCTTATACCGAATCCGGATCCGAACCCATACACTAGCAAACAAACACTAACCGGGACCTAACACATACCCCAACACGAACCCGGTGTCGAACCCTCAACTGTACCCTCCACCATACCCGTTCCCTAAGCCAGACCCTAATCCGAACCCTAACCCATAGACGGACACGTACCCTGTGCCTGACCTGTTGTCGTACCCATTCCCTAACCCTTACCCTAAGTGGTACCCTAACCCGGACCCTAACAAGTACTCTAAGCCTAACTAACTCGTTGGCGTCCCCTAACCTGGACCCGAAACCTTACCTGTTCCTTAACCCTAAACCTAAGCCTTACCCTGATCCAGAAACTACTCCTAAGCTGTACACTAACAAACACTAAACCGTTCTCGGACCCTTACCTGTACCCTAAACCGTACCTGTGCCCTAAGCCTAACCCATCGTGGTACCCTAAGCTGTACCCGTTTCGGAACCTTAACCCTAACCCGTCCTCCAAGCCTACGCCTCCGTCGGCCCCTGTCCTGGACCCCCCACGGTGTCCCCGTGCCTGTGCCTGAGCCTCAGCCCGCCCCTGACAGACACGTCCTCCAGCCCTACGCCTCCGTCGGCCCCTGTCCTGGACCCCCCCACGGTGTCCCCGTTCCCTCCCCCTCCCCCTCGCCCGCACACTTACCCGAAGCCTTCCCCTAAGCCGTCCAGTAATCCGAACACGTACGCTAACGAGCCTGACCCGTACTGGTTTGTTCAGGCTCTTGCTACTACTTACTTGCCAGATTGCAAAGCAACCATTTGTCACCACTAGTCTAATAAATATCCATTGAGGCAGGTAGTAGAAGAAGTAGAGTTTGTTTGGGTGCGTGTGTTTGAGTGCATGCAAAGTAGACCGAGAGGTCCCTTCGTGGGCTTCGGGTTGACTCCGTTTAAGGCTGGGGTCCTGCTCTGGCGGAGTGCATTGTGTCCAGGAGCCAAGGTCCCATTGTGGCAAACGGCTGCTTGAGTGTGTGAGTGAGGGGAGGCCTGTGGTTCTTAGACAAGGGCTAGTGGGCATCGAGTCCCTCAGGTGGCTCTAACATGCTTGAATTCTCCTGTCAGTCAGTCAGTTACTCATGGGGAGCCATGTATCAAGTCAGTCAATGCTTCACTCCTACAGAGAGAGAATTCTGTAGTTCTCTTCCTCGACGACCAGAGACATCCAAAAACCCTTTCTGTTTCCAACCAGATTCTGTGTGCAAAGTGCTCTGGGATCCAGCCTAGGACCTACCTGTCCATAGAGCTTCACCTCTGCACTGCTGCACAGGTAAGGGAAGTCGCCTCCTGTTGGCATTAGGATACGGGTTGGACATTTCTTCTTTAGCTTCAGTTGCAAGTGCACTCTGGTCAAACACCTGGAACAGAACACGAGGCCCAAGGTGTTCTTTCAACGTGTTCTTTGCGTGTTCGGCGAAGGGCCGCCCCCCCCCCCCGCCCAAACCTTACGCTGAGCCCTACTCTCATCCTAACCCGTTCCCTCATCCTCATCCTCACCCTTCCCCTCATCCTTAGCGCAACCTGTACCCTAATACTAATTCCTACACTAACAAACATGGACCCTCAAGCAAGCCTGATCCCTAACCCGTCCCCTTCCCCGAACCATCCCCTACTCCTAAGCCGTCCACTGACGCTAATCTGTACCCTAAGCCTAACCCGATTCCTAACCCTTGCCCGTGCACTAATCCTAATCTGTACACCAAAACGAACCCGGACCCTCAACTCTGCCCATTCCCTCATCCGTACCCTACCCCGTACCCTAACCCATCCCCTCCTCCCAACCCTTCAAAGGAAAAGAACCTGTTGTCGTACCCTGACCCGGACCCTCACTTGGATCCTAGTCGTAACCAGGACACTAACCCATACCCTAATCTGTACCTTCAACCGGACCCATTCCCTAAGCCACACCCTAACAAACACTAACCCGTAGCCGAAAACGTCCCCTAATCCTAACCCACGGTCGTCCCCTCAGCTGTACCCTCCACCATACCCGTTCCCTAATCCGAACCCTTACCCTACCACGGAACATA
This sequence comes from Pseudorca crassidens, assembly GCF_039906515.1. Classification (NCBI taxonomy): domain Eukaryota; kingdom Metazoa; phylum Chordata; class Mammalia; order Artiodactyla; family Delphinidae; genus Pseudorca; species Pseudorca crassidens. Next base: position 95,882,203 of record NC_090301.1, on the reverse strand, counting down.
CTCCTAACCCCTACACGTCTCCCAGGACCCGAACCCTAACCTAACCCACTGTCGTCCCCTAACCTGGACCCTCAAGCCAGCCCGCTCCCTAACTCACTCATACCCTAAGCGTAATCCCTTTTCGTCCCCTAAACCGTCCTCGTTCCCTAATCTTATACCGAATCCGGATCCGAACCCATACACTAGCAAACAAACACTAACCGGGACCTAACACATACCCCAACACGAACCCGGTGTCGAACCCTCAACTGTACCCTCCACCATACCCGTTCCCTAAGCCAGACCCTAATCCGAACCCTAACCCTAAACCTTACGCTAACCCATAGACGGACACGTACCCTGTGCCTGACCTGTTGTCGTACCCATTCCCTAACCCTTACCCTAAGTGGTACCCTAACCCGGACCCTAACAAGTACTCTAAGCCTAACTAACTCGTTGGCGTCCCCTAACCTGGACCCGAAACCTTACCTGTTCCTTAACCCTAAACCTAAGCCTTACCCTGATCCAGAAACTACTCCTAAGCTGTACACTAACAAACACTAAACCGTTCTCGGACCCTTACCTGTACCCTAAACCGTACCTGTGCCCTAAGCCTAACCCATCGTGGTACCCTAAGCTGTACCCGTTTCGGAACCTTAACCCTAACCCGTCCTCCAAGCCTACGCCTCCGTCGGCCCCTGTCCTGGACCCCCCACGGTGTCCCCGTGCCTGTGCCTGAGCCTCAGCCCGCCCCTGACAGACACGTCCTCCAGCCCTACGCCTCCGTCGGCCCCTGTCCTGGACCCCCCCACGGTGTCCCCGTTCCCTCCCCCTCCCCCTCGCCCGCACACTTACCCGAAGCCTTCCCCTAAGCCGTCCAGTAATCCGAACACGTACGCTAACGAGCCTGACCCGTACTGGTTTGTTCAGGCTCTTGCTACTACTTACTTGCCAGATTGCAAAGCAACCATTTGTCACCACTAGTCTAATAAATATCCATTGAGGCAGGTAGTAGAAGAAGTAGAGTTTGTTTGGGTGCGTGTGTTTGAGTGCATGCAAAGTAGACCGAGAGGTCCCTTCGTGGGCTTCGGGTTGACTCCGTTTAAGGCTGGGGTCCTGCTCTGGCGGAGTGCATTGTGTCCAGGAGCCAAGGTCCCATTGTGGCAAACGGCTGCTTGAGTGTGTGAGTGAGGGGAGGCCTGTGGTTCTTAGACAAGGGCTAGTGGGCATCGAGTCCCTCAGGTGGCTCTAACATGCTTGAATTCTCCTGTCAGTCAGTCAGTTACTCATGGGGAGCCATGTATCAAGTCAGTCAATGCTTCACTCCTACAGAGAGAGAATTCTGTAGTTCTCTTCCTCGACGACCAGAGACATCCAAAAACCCTTTCTGTTTCCAACCAGATTCTGTGTGCAAAGTGCTCTGGGATCCAGCCTAGGACCTACCTGTCCATAGAGCTTCACCTCTGCACTGCTGCACAGGTAAGGGAAGTCGCCTCCTGTTGGCATTAGGATACGGGTTGGACATTTCTTCTTTAGCTTCAGTTGCAAGTGCACTCTGGTCAAACACCTGGAACAGAACACGAGGCCCAAGGTGTTCTTTCAACGTGTTCTTTGCGTGTTCGGCGAAGGGCCGCCCCCCCCCCCCGCCCAAACCTTACGCTGAGCCCTACTCTCATCCTAACCCGTTCCCTCATCCTCATCCTCACCCTTCCCCTCATCCTTAGCGCAACCTGTACCCTAATACTAATTCCTACACTAACAAACATGGACCCTCAACCAAGCCTGATCCCTAACCCGTCCCCTTCCCCGAACCATCCCCTACTCCTAAGCCGTCCACTGACGCTAATCTGTACCCTAAGCCTAACCCGATTCCTAACCCTTGCCCGTGCACTAATCCTAATCTGTACACCAAAACGAACCCGGACCCTCAACTCTGCCCATTCCCTCATCCGTACCCTACCCCGTACCCTAACCCATCCCCTCCTCCCAACCCTTCAAAGGAAAAGAACCTGTTGTCGTACCCTGACCCGGACCCTCACTTGGATCCTAGTCGTAACCAGGACACTAACCCATACCCTAATCTGTACCTTCAACCGGACCCATTCCCTAAGCCACACCCTAACAAACACTAACCCGTAGCCGAAAACGTCCCCTAATCCTAACCCACGGTCGTCCCCTCAGCTGTACCCTCCACCATACCCGTTCCCTAATCCGAACCCTTACCCTACCACGGAACATACTCCTAACCCCTACACGTCTCCCAGGACCCGAACCCTAACCCACTGTCGTCCCCTAACCTGGACCCTCAAGCCAGCCCGCTCCCTAACTCACTCATACCCTAAGCGTAATCCCTTTTCGTCCCCTAAACCGTCCTCGTTCCCTAATCTTATACCGAATCCGGATCCGAACCCATACACTAGCAAACAAACACTAACCGGGACCTAACACATACCCCAACACGAACCCGGTGTCGAACCCTCAACTGTACCCTCCACCATACCCGTTCCCTAAGCCAGACCCTAATCCGAACCCTAACCCATAGACGGACACGTACCCTGTGCCTGACCTGTTGTCGTACCCATTCCCTAACCCTTACCCTAAGTGGTACCCTAACCCGGACCCTAACAAGTACTCTAAGCCTAACTAACTCGTTGGCGTCCCCTAACCTGGACCCGAAACCTTACCTGTTCCTTAACCCTAAACCTAAGCCTTACCCTGATCCAGAAACTACTCCTAAGCTGTACACTAACAAACACTAAACCGTTCTCGGACCCTTACCTGTACCCTAAACCGTACCTGTGCCCTAAGCCTAACCCATCGTGGTACCCTAAGCTGTACCCGTTTCGGAACCTTAACCCTAACCCGTCCTCCAAGCCTACGCCTCCGTCGGCCCCTGTCCTGGACCCCCCCACGGTGTCCCCGTTCCCTCCCCCTCCCCCTCGCCCGCACACTTACCCGAAGCCTTCCCCTAAGCCGTCCAGTAATCCGAACACGTACGCTAACGAGCCTGACCCGTACTGGTTTGTTCAGGCTCTTGCTACTACTTACTTGCCAGATTGCAAAGCAACCATTTGTCACCACTAGTCTAATAAATATCCATTGAGGCAGGTAGTAGAAGAAGTAGAGTTTGTTTGGGTGCGTGTGTTTGAGTGCATGCAAAGTAGACCGAGAGGTCCCTTCGTGGGCTTCGGGTTGACTCCGTTTAAGGCTGGGGTCCTGCTCTGGCGGAGTGCATTGTGTCCAGGAGCCAAGGTCCCATTGTGGCAAACGGCTGCTTGAGTGTGTGAGTGAGGGGAGGCCTGTGGTTCTTAGACAAGGGCTAGTGGGCATCGAGTCCCTCAGGTGGCTCTAACATGCTTGAATTCTCCTGTCAGTCAGTCAGTTACTCATGGGGAGCCATGTATCAAGTCAGTCAATGCTTCACTCCTACAGAGAGAGAATTCTGTAGTTCTCTTCCTCGACGACCAGAGACATCCAAAAACCCTTTCTGTTTCCAACCAGATTCTGTGTGCAAAGTGCTCTGGGATCCAGCCTAGGACCTACCTGTCCATAGAGCTTCACCTCTGCACTGCTGCACAGGTAAGGGAAGTCGCCTCCTGTTGGCATTAGGATACGGGTTGGACATTTCTTCTTTAGCTTCAGTTGCAAGTGCACTCTGGTCAAACACCTGGAACAGAACACGAGGCCCAAGGTGTTCTTTCAACGTGTTCTTTGCGTGTTCGGCGAAGGGCCGCCCCCCCCCCCCGCCCAAACCTTACGCTGAGCCCTACTCTCATCCTAACCCGTTCCCTCATCCTCATCCTCACCCTTCCCCTCATCCTTAGCGCAACCTGTACCCTAATACTAATTCCTACACTAACAAACATGGACCCTCAACCAAGCCTGATCCCTAACCCGTCCCCTTCCCCGAACCATCCCCTACTCCTAAGCCGTCCACTGACGCTAATCTGTACCCTAAGCCTAACCCGATTCCTAACCCTTGCCCGTGCACTAATCCTAATCTGTACACCAAAACGAACCCGGACCCTCAACTCTGCCCATTCCCTCATCCGTACCCTACCCCGTACCCTAACCCATCCCCTCCTCCCAACCCTTCAAAGGAAAAGAACCTGTTGTCGTACCCTGACCCGGACCCTCACTTGGATCCTAGTCGTAACCAGGACACTAACCCATACCCTAATCTGTACCTTCAACCGGACCCATTCCCTAAGCCACACCCTAACAAACACTAACCCGTAGCCGAAAACGTCCCCTAATCCTAACCCACGGTCGTCCCCTCAGCTGTACCCTCCACCATACCCGTTCCCTAATCCGAACCCTTACCCTACCACGGAACATACTCCTAACCCCTACACGTCTCCCAGGACCCGAACCCTAACCCACTGTCGTCCCCTAACCTGGACCCTCAAGCCAGCCCGCTCCCTAACTCACTCATACCCTAAGCGTAATCCCTTTTCGTCCCCTAAACCGTCCTCGTTCCCTAATCTTATACCGAATCCGGATCCGAACCCATACACTAGCAAACAAACACTAACCGGGACCTAACACATACCCCAACACGAACCCGGTGTCGAACCCTCAACTGTACCCTCCACCATACCCGTTCCCTAAGCCAGACCCTAATCCGAACCCTAACCCTAAACCTTACGCTAACCCATAGACGGACACGTACCCTGTGCCTGACCTGTTGTCGTACCCATTCCCTAACCCTTACCCTAAGTGGTACCCTAACCCGGACCCTAACAAGTACTCTAAGCCTAACTAACTCGTTGGCGTCCCCTAACCTGGACCCGAAACCTTACCTGTTCCTTAACCCTAAACCTAAGCCTTACCCTGATCCAGAAACTACTCCTAAGCTGTACACTAACAAACACTAAACCGTTCTCGGACCCTTACCTGTACCCTAAACCGTACCTGTGCCCTAAGCCTAACCCATCGTGGTACCCTAAGCTGTACCCGTTTCGGAACCTTAACCCTAACCCGTCCTCCAAGCCTACGCCTCCGTCGGCCCCTGTCCTGGACCCCCCACGGTGTCCCCGTGCCTGTGCCTGAGCCTCAGCCCGCCCCTGACAGACACGTCCTCCAGCCCTACGCCTCCGTCGGCCCCTGTCCTGGACCCCCCCACGGTGTCCCCGTTCCCTCCCCCTCCCCCTCGCCCGCACACTTACCCGAAGCCTTCCCCTAAGCCGTCCAGTAATCCGAACACGTACGCTAACGAGCCTGACCCGTACTGGTTTGTTCAGGCTCTTGCTACTACTTACTTGCCAGATTGCAAAGCAACCATTTGTCACCACTAGTCTAATAAATATCCATTGAGGCAGGTAGTAGAAGAAGTAGAGTTTGTTTGGGTGCGTGTGTTTGAGTGCATGCAAAGTAGACCGAGAGGTCCCTTCGTGGGCTTCGGGTTGACTCCGTTTAAGGCTGGGGTCCTGCTCTGGCGGAGTGCATTGTGTCCAGGAGCCAAGGTCCCATTGTGGCAAACGGCTGCTTGAGTGTGTGAGTGAGGGGAGGCCTGTGGTTCTTAGACAAGGGCTAGTGGGCATCGAGTCCCTCAGGTGGCTCTAACATGCTTGAATTCTCCTGTCAGTCAGTCAGTTACTCATGGGGAGCCATGTATCAAGTCAGTCAATGCTTCACTCCTACAGAGAGAGAATTCTGTAGTTCTCTTCCTCGACGACCAGAGACATCCAAAAACCCTTTCTGTTTCCAACCAGATTCTGTGTGCAAAGTGCTCTGGGATCCAGCCTAGGACCTACCTGTCCATAGAGCTTCACCTCTGCACTGCTGCACAGGTAAGGGAAGTCGCCTCCTGTTGGCATTAGGATACGGGTTGGACATTTCTTCTTTAGCTTCAGTTGCAAGTGCACTCTGGTCAAACACCTGGAACAGAACACGAGGCCCAAGGTGTTCTTTCAACGTGTTCTTTGCGTGTTCGGCGAAGGGCCGCCCCCCCCCCCCCGCCCAAACCTTACGCTGAGCCCTACTCTCATCCTAACCCGTTCCCTCATCCTCATCCTCACCCTTCCCCTCATCCTTAGCGCAACCTGTACCCTAATACTAATTCCTACACTAACAAACATGGACCCTCAACCAAGCCTGATCCCTAACCCGTCCCCTTCCCCGAACCATCCCCTACTCCTAAGCCGTCCACTGACGCTAATCTGTACCCTAAGCCTAACCCGATTCCTAACCCTTGCCCGTGCACTAATCCTAATCTGTACACCAAAACGAACCCGGACCCTCAACTCTGCCCATTCCCTCATCCGTACCCTACCCCGTACCCTAACCCATCCCCTCCTCCCAACCCTTCAAAGGAAAAGAACCTGTTGTCGTACCCTGACCCGGACCCTCACTTGGATCCTAGTCGTAACCAGGACACTAACCCATACCCTAATCTGTACCTTCAACCGGACCCATTCCCTAAGCCACACCCTAACAAACACTAACCCGTAGCCGAAAACGTCCCCTAATCCTAACCCACGGTCGTCCCCTCAGCTGTACCCTCCACCATACCCGTTCCCTAATCCGAACCCTTACCCTACCACGGAACATACTCCTAACCCCTACACGTCTCCCAGGACCCGAACCCTAACCTAACCCACTGTCGTCCCCTAACCTGGACCCTCAAGCCAGCCCGCTCCCTAACTCACTCATACCCTAAGCGTAATCCCTTTTCGTCCCCTAAACCGTCCTCGTTCCCTAATCTTATACCGAATCCGGATCCGAACCCATACACTAGCAAACAAACACTAACCGGGACCTAACACATACCCCAACACGAACCCGGTGTCGAACCCTCCACCATACCCGTTCCCTAAGCCAGACCCTAATCCGAACCCTAACCCTAAACCTTACGCTAACCCATAGACGGACACGTACCCTGTGCCTGACCTGTTGTCGTACCCATTCCCTAACCCTTACCCTAAGTGGTACCCTAACCCGGACCCTAACAAGTACTCTAAGCCTAACTAACTCGTTGGCGTCCCCTAACCTGGACCCGAAACCTTACCTGTTCCTTAACCCTAAACCTAAGCCTTACCCTGATCCAGAAACTACTCCTAAGCTGTACACTAACAAACACTAAACCGTTCTCGGACCCTTACCTCTACCCTAAACCGTACCTGTGCCCTAAGCCTAACCCATCGTGGTACCCTAAGCTGTACCCGTTTCGGAACCTTAACCCTAACCCGTCCTCCAAGCCTACGCCTCCGTCGGCCCCTGTCCTGGACCCCCCACGGTGTCCCCGTGCCTGTGCCTGAGCCTCAGCCCGCCCCTGACAGACACGTCCTCCAGCCCTACGCCTCCGTCGGCCCCTGTCCTGGACCCCCCCACGGTGTCCCCGTTCCCTCCCCCTCCCCCTCGCCCGCACACTTACCCGAAGCCTTCCCCTAAGCCGTCCAGTAATCCGAACACGTACGCTAACGAGCCTGACCCGTACTGGTTTGTTCAGGCTCTTGCTACTACTTACTTGCCAGATTGCAAAGCAACCATTTGTCACCACTAGTCTAATAAATATCCATTGAGGCAGGTAGTAGAAGAAGTAGAGTTTGTTTGGGTGCGTGTGTTTGAGTGCATGCAAAGTAGACCGAGAGGTCCCTTCGTGGGCTTCGGGTTGACTCCGTTTAAGGCTGGGGTCCTGCTCTGGCGGAGTGCATTGTGTCCAGGAGCCAAGGTCCCATTGTGGCAAACGGCTGCTTGAGTGTGTGAGTGAGGGGAGGCCTGTGGTTCTTAGACAAGGGCTAGTGGGCATCGAGTCCCTCAGGTGGCTCTAACATGCTTGAATTCTCCTGTCAGTCAGTCAGTTACTCATGGGGAGCCATGTATCAAGTCAGTCAATGCTTCACTCCTACAGAGAGAGAATTCTGTAGTTCTCTTCCTCGACGACCAGAGACATCCAAAAACCCTTTCTGTTTCCAACCAGATTCTGTGTGCAAAGTGCTCTGGGATCCAGCCTAGGACCTACCTGTCCATAGAGCTTCACCTCTGCACTGCTGCACAGGTAAGGGAAGTCGCCTCCTGTTGGCATTAGGATACGGGTTGGACATTTCTTCTTTAGCTTCAGTTGCAAGTGCACTCTGGTCAAACACCTGGAACAGAACACGAGGCCCAAGGTGTTCTTTCAACGTGTTCTTTGCGTGTTCGGCGAAGGGCCGCCCCCCCCCCCCCCGCCCAAACCTTACGCTGAGCCCTACTCTCATCCTAACCCGTTCCCTCATCCTCATCCTCACCCTTCCCCTCATCCTTAGCGCAACCTGTACCCTAATACTAATTCCTACACTAACAAACATGGACCCTCAACCAAGCCTGATCCCTAACCCGTCCCCTTCCCCGAACCATCCCCTACTCCTAAGCCGTCCACTGACGCTAATCTGTACCCTAAGCCTAACCCGATTCCTAACCCTTGCCCGTGCACTAATCCTAATCTGTACACCAAAACGAACCCGGACCCTCAACTCTGCCCATTCCCTCATCCGTACCCTACCCCGTACCCTAACCCATCCCCTCCTCCCAACCCTTCAAAGGAAAAGAACCTGTTGTCGTACCCTGACCCGGACCCTCACTTGGATCCTAGTCGTAACCAGGACACTAACCCATACCCTAATCTGTACCTTCAACCGGACCCATTCCCTAAGCCACACCCTAACAAACACTAACCCGTAGCCGAAAACGTCCCCTAATCCTAACCCACGGTCGTCCCCTCAGCTGTACCCTCCACCATACCCGTTCCCTAATCCGAACCCTTACCCTACCACGGAACATACTCCTAACCCCTACACGTCTCCCAGGACCCGAACCCTAACCTAACCCACTGTCGTCCCCTAACCTGGACCCTCAAGCCAGCCCGCTCCCTAACTCACTCATACCCTAAGCGTAATCCCTTTTCGTCCCCTAAACCGTCCTCGTTCCCTAATCTTATACCGAATCCGGATCCGAACCCATACACTAGCAAACAAACACTAACCGGGACCTAACACATACCCCAACACGAACCCGGTGTCGAACCCTCCACCATACCCGTTCCCTAAGCCAGACCCTAATCCGAACCCTAACCCTAAACCTTACGCTAACCCATAGACGGACACGTACCCTGTGCCTGACCTGTTGTCGTACCCATTCCCTAACCCTTACCCTAAGTGGTACCCTAACCCGGACCCTAACAAGTACTCTAAGCCTAACTAACTCGTTGGCGTCCCCTAACCTGGACCCGAAACCTTACCTGTTCCTTAACCCTAAACCTAAGCCTTACCCTGATCCAGAAACTACTCCTAAGCTGTACACTAACAAACACTAAACCGTTCTCGGACCCTTACCTGTACCCTAAACCGTACCTGTGCCCTAAGCCTAACCCATCGTGGTACCCTAAGCTGTACCCGTTTCGGAACCTTAACCCTAACCCGTCCTCCAAGCCTACGCCTCCGTCGGCCCCTGTCCTGGACCCCCCACGGTGTCCCCGTGCCTGTGCCTGAGCCTCAGCCCGCCCCTGACAGACACGTCCTCCAGCCCTACGCCTCCGTCGGCCCCTGTCCTGGACCCCCCCACGGTGTCCCCGTTCCCTCCCCCTCCCCCTCGCCCGCACACTTACCCGAAGCCTTCCCCTAAGCCGTCCAGTAATCCGAACACGTACGCTAACGAGCCTGACCCGTACTGGTTTGTTCAGGCTCTTGCTACTACTTACTTGCCAGATTGCAAAGCAACCATTTGTCACCACTAGTCTAATAAATATCCATTGAGGCAGGTAGTAGAAGAAGTAGAGTTTGTTTGGGTGCGTGTGTTTGAGTGCATGCAAAGTAGACCGAGAGGTCCCTTCGTGGGCTTCGGGTTGACTCCGTTTAAGGCTGGGGTCCTGCTCTGGCGGAGTGCATTGTGTCCAGGAGCCAAGGTCCCATTGTGGCAAACGGCTGCTTGAGTGTGTGAGTGAGGGGAGGCCTGTGGTTCTTAGACAAGGGCTAGTGGGCATCGAGTCCCTCAGGTGGCTCTAACATGCTTGAATTCTCCTGTCAGTCAGTCAGTTACTCATGGGGAGCCATGTATCAAGTCAGTCAATGCTTCACTCCTACAGAGAGAGAATTCTGTAGTTCTCTTCCTCGACGACCAGAGACATCCAAAAACCCTTTCTGTTTCCAACCAGATTCTGTGTGCAAAGTGCTCTGGGATCCAGCCTAGGACCTACCTGTCCATAGAGCTTCACCTCTGCACTGCTGCACAGGTAAGGGAAGTCGCCTCCTGTTGGCATTAGGATACGGGTTGGACATTTCTTCTTTAGCTTCAGTTGCAAGTGCACTCTGGTCAAACACCTGGAACAGAACACGAGGCCCAAGGTGTTCTTTCAACGTGTTCTTTGCGTGTTCGGCGAAGGGCCGCCCCCCCCCCCCCGCCCAAACCTTACGCTGAGCCCTACTCTCATCCTAACCCGTTCCCTCATCCTCACCCTTCCCCTCATCCTTAGCGCAACCTGTACCCTAATACTAATTCCTACACTAACAAACATGGACCCTCAACCAAGCCTGATCCCTAACCCGTCCCCTTCCCCGAACCATCCCCTACTCCTAAGCCGTCCACTGACGCTAATCTGTACCCTAAGCCTAACCCGATTCCTAACCCTTGCCCGTGCACTAATCCTAATCTGTACACCAAAACGAACCCGGACCCTCAACTCTGCCCATTCCCTCATCCGTACCCTACCCCGTACCCTAACCCATCCCCTCCTCCCAACCCTTCAAAGGAAAAGAACCTGTTGTCGTACCCTGACCCGGACCCTCACTTGGATCCTAGTCGTAACCAGGACACTAACCCATACCCTAATCTGTACCTTCAACCGGACCCATTCCCTAAGCCACACCCTAACAAACACTAACCCGTAGCCGAAAACGTCCCCTAATCCTAACCCACGGTCGTCCCCTCAGCTGTACCCTCCACCATACCCGTTCCCTAATCCGAACCCTTACCCTACCACGGAACATACTCCTAACCCCTACACGTCTCCCAGGACCCGAACCCTAACCCACTGTCGTCCCCTAACCTGGACCCTCAAGCCAGCCCGCTCCCTAACTCACTCATACCCTAAGCGTAATCCCTTTTCGTCCCCTAAACCGTCCTCGTTCCCTAATCTTATACCGAATCCGGATCCGAACCCATACACTAGCAAACAAACACTAACCGGGACCTAACACATACCCCAACACGAACCCGGTGTCGAACCCTCCACCATACCCGTTCCCTAAGCCAGACCCTAATCCGAACCCTAACCCATAGACGGACACGTACCCTGTGCCTGACCTGTTGTCGTACCCATTCCCTAACCCTTACCCTAAGTGGTACCCTAACCCGGACCCTAACAAGTACTCTAAGCCTAACTAACTCGTTGGCGTCCCCTAACCTGGACCCGAAACCTTACCTGTTCCTTAACCCTAAACCTAAGCCTTACCCTGATCCAGAAACTACTCCTAAGCTGTACACTAACAAACACTAAACCGTTCTCGGACCCTTACCTGTACCCTAAACCGTACCTGTGCCCTAAGCCTAACCCATCGTGGTACCCTAAGCTGTACCCGTTTCGGAACCTTAACCCTAACCCGTCCTCCAAGCCTACGCCTCCGTCGGCCCCTGTCCTGGACCCCCCCACGGTGTCCCCGTTCCCTCCCCCTCCCCCTCGCCCGCACACTTACCCGAAGCCTTCCCCTAAGCCGTCCAGTAATCCGAACACGTACGCTAACGAGCCTGACCCGTACTGGTTTGTTCAGGCTCTTGCTACTACTTACTTGCCAGATTGCAAAGCAACCATTTGTCACCACTAGTCTAATAAATATCCATTGAGGCAGGTAGTAGAAGAAGTAGAGTTTGTTTGGGTGCGTGTGTTTGAGTGCATGCAAAGTAGACCGAGAGGTCCCTTCGTGGGCTTCGGGTTGACTCCGTTTAAGGCTGGGGTCCTGCTCTGGCGGAGTGCATTGTGTCCAGGAGCCAAGGTCCCATTGTGGCAAACGGCTGCTTGAGTGTGTGAGTGAGGGGAGGCCTGTGGTTCTTAGACAAGGGCTAGTGGGCATCGAGTCCCTCAGGTGGCTCTAACATGCTTGAATTCTCCTGTCAGTCAGTCAGTTACTCATGGGGAGCCATGTATCAAGTCAGTCAATGCTTCACTCCTACAGAGAGAGAATTCTGTAGTTCTCTTCCTCGACGACCAGAGACATCCAAAAACCCTTTCTGTTTCCAACCAGATTCTGTGTGCAAAGTGCTCTGGGATCCAGCCTAGGACCTACCTGTCCATAGAGCTTCACCTCTGCACTGCTGCACAGGTAAGGGAAGTCGCCTCCTGTTGGCATTAGGATACGGGTTGGACATTTCTTCTTTAGCTTCAGTTGCAAGTGCACTCTGGTCAAACACCTGGAACAGAACACGAGGCCCAAGGTGTTCTTTCAACGTGTTCTTTGCGTGTTCGGCGAAGGGCCGCCCCCCCCCCCCCGCCCAAACCTTACGCTGAGCCCTACTCTCATCCTAACCCGTTCCCTCATCCTCATCCTCACCCTTCCCCTCATCCTTAGCGCAACCTGTACCCTAATACTAATTCCTACACTAACAAACATGGACCCTCAACCAAGCCTGATCCCTAACCCGTCCCCTTCCCCGAACCATCCCCTACTCCTAAGCCGTCCACTGACGCTAATCTGTACCCTAAGCCTAACCCGATTCCTAACCCTTGCCCGTGCACTAATCCTAATCTGTACACCAAAACGAACCCGGACCCTCAACTCTGCCCATTCCCTCATCCGTACCCTACCCCGTACCCTAACCCATCCCCTCCTCCCAACCCTTCAAAGGAAAAGAACCTGTTGTCGTACCCTGACCCGGACCCTCACTTGGATCCTAGTCGTAACCAGGACACTAACCCATACCCTAATCTGTACCTTCAACCGGACCCATTCCCTAAGCCACACCCTAACAAACACTAACCCGTAGCCGAAAACGTCCCCTAATCCTAACCCACGGTCGTCCCCTCAGCTGTACCCTCCACCATACCCGTTCCCTAATCCGAACCCTTACCCTACCACGGAACATACTCCTAACCCCTACACGTCTCCCAGGACCCGAACCCTAACCCACTGTCGTCCCCTAACCTGGACCCTCAAGCCAGCCCGCTCCCTAACTCACTCATACCCTAAGCGTAATCCCTTTTCGTCCCCTAAACCGTCCTCGTTCCCTAATCTTATACCGAATCCGGATCCGAACCCATACACTAGCAAACAAACACTAACCGGGACCTAACACATACCCCAACACGAACCCGGTGTCGAACCCTCAACTGTACCCTCCACCATACCCGTTCCCTAAGCCAGACCCTAATCCGAACCCTAACCCATAGACGGACACGTACCCTGTGCCTGACCTGTTGTCGTACCCATTCCCTAACCCTTACCCTAAGTGGTACCCTAACCCGGACCCTAACAAGTACTCTAAGCCTAACTAACTCGTTGGCGTCCCCTAACCTGGACCCGAAACCTTACCTGTTCCTTAACCCTAAACCTAAGCCTTACCCTGATCCAGAAACTACTCCTAAGCTGTACACTAACAAACACTAAACCGTTCTCGGACCCTTACCTGTACCCTAAACCGTACCTGTGCCCTAAGCCTAACCCATCGTGGTACCCTAAGCTGTACCCGTTTCGGAACCTTAACCCTAACCCGTCCTCCAAGCCTACGCCTCCGTCGGCCCCTGTCCTGGACCCCCCACGGTGTCCCCGTGCCTGTGCCTGAGCCTCAGCCCGCCCCTGACAGACACGTCCTCCAGCCCTACGCCTCCGTCGGCCCCTGTCCTGGACCCCCCCACGGTGTCCCCGTTCCCTCCCCCTCCCCCTCGCCCGCACACTTACCCGAAGCCTTCCCCTAAGCCGTCCAGTAATCCGAACACGTACGCTAACGAGCCTGACCCGTACTGGTTTGTTCAGGCTCTTGCTACTACTTACTTGCCAGATTGCAAAGCAACCATTTGTCACCACTAGTCTAATAAATATCCATTGAGGCAGGTAGTAGAAGAAGTAGAGTTTGTTTGGGTGCGTGTGTTTGAGTGCATGCAAAGTAGACCGAGAGGTCCCTTCGTGGGCTTCGGGTTGACTCCGTTTAAGGCTGGGGTCCTGCTCTGGCGGAGTGCATTGTGTCCAGGAGCCAAGGTCCCATTGTGGCAAACGGCTGCTTGAGTGTGTGAGTGAGGGGAGGCCTGTGGTTCTTAGACAAGGGCTAGTGGGCATCGAGTCCCTCAGGTGGCTCTAACATGCTTGAATTCTCCTGTCAGTCAGTCAGTTACTCATGGGGAGCCATGTATCAAGTCAGTCAATGCTTCACTCCTACAGAGAGAGAATTCTGTAGTTCTCTTCCTCGACGACCAGAGACATCCAAAAACCCTTTCTGTTTCCAACCAGATTCTGTGTGCAAAGTGCTCTGGGATCCAGCCTAGGACCTACCTGTCCATAGAGCTTCACCTCTGCACTGCTGCACAGGTAAGGGAAGTCGCCTCCTGTTGGCATTAGGATACGGGTTGGACATTTCTTCTTTAGCTTCAGTTGCAAGTGCACTCTGGTCAAACACCTGGAACAGAACACGAGGCCCAAGGTGTTCTTTCAACGTGTTCTTTGCGTGTTCGGCGAAGGGCCGCCCCCCCCCCCCGCCCAAACCTTACGCTGAGCCCTACTCTCATCCTAACCCGTTCCCTCATCCTCATCCTCACCCTTCCCCTCATCCTTAGCGCAACCTGTACCCTAATACTAATTCCTACACTAACAAACATGGACCCTCAAGCAAGCCTGATCCCTAACCCGTCCCCTTCCCCGAACCATCCCCTACTCCTAAGCCGTCCACTGACGCTAATCTGTACCCTAAGCCTAACCCGATTCCTAACCCTTGCCCGTGCACTAATCCTAATCTGTACACCAAAACGAACCCGGACCCTCAACTCTGCCCATTCCCTCATCCGTACCCTACCCCGTACCCTAACCCATCCCCTCCTCCCAACCCTTCAAAGGAAAAGAACCTGTTGTCGTACCCTGACCCGGACCCTCACTTGGATCCTAGTCGTAACCAGGACACTAACCCATACCCTAATCTGTACCTTCAACCGGACCCATTCCCTAAGCCACACCCTAACAAACACTAACCCGTAGCCGAAAACGTCCCCTAATCCTAACCCACGGTCGTCCCCTCAGCTGTACCCTCCACCATACCCGTTCCCTAATCCGAACCCTTACCCTACCACGGAACATACTCCTAACCCCTACACGTCTCCCAGGACCCGAACCCTAACCTAACCCACTGTCGTCCCCTAACCTGGACCCTCAAGCCAGCCCGCTCCCTAACTCACTCATACCCTAAGCGTAATCCCTTTTCGTCCCCTAAACCGTCCTCGTTCCCTAATCTTATACCGAATCCGGATCCGAACCCATACACTAGCAAACAAACACTAACCGGGACCTAACACATACCCCAACACGAACCCGGTGTCGAACCCTCAACTGTACCCTCCACCATACCCGTTCCCTAAGCCAGACCCTAATCCGAACCCTAACCCTAAACCTTACGCTAACCCATAGACGGACACGTACCCTGTGCCTGACCTGTTGTCGTACCCATTCCCTAACCCTTACCCTAAGTGGTACCCTAACCCGGACCCTAACAAGTACTCTAAGCCTAACTAACTCGTTGGCGTCCCCTAACCTGGACCCGAAACCTTACCTGTTCCTTAACCCTAAACCTAAGCCTTACCCTGATCCAGAAACTACTCCTAAGCTGTACACTAACAAACACTAAACCGTTCTCGGACCCTTACCTGTACCCTAAACCGTACCTGTGCCCTAAGCCTAACCCATCGTGGTACCCTAAGCTGTACCCGTTTCGGAACCTTAACCCTAACCCGTCCTCCAAGCCTACGCCTCCGTCGGCCCCTGTCCTGGACCCCCCACGGTGTCCCCGTGCCTGTGCCTGAGCCTCAGCCCGCCCCTGACAGACACGTCCTCCAGCCCTACGCCTCCGTCGGCCCCTGTCCTGGACCCCCCCACGGTGTCCCCGTTCCCTCCCCCTCCCCCTCGCCCGCACACTTACCCGAAGCCTTCCCCTAAGCCGTCCAGTAATCCGAACACGTACGCTAACGAGCCTGACCCGTACTGGTTTGTTCAGGCTCTTGCTACTACTTACTTGCCAGATTGCAAAGCAACCATTTGTCACCACTAGTCTAATAAATATCCATTGAGGCAGGTAGTAGAAGAAGTAGAGTTTGTTTGGGTGCGTGTGTTTGAGTGCATGCAAAGTAGACCGAGAGGTCCCTTCGTGGGCTTCGGGTTGACTCCGTTTAAGGCTGGGGTCCTGCTCTGGCGGAGTGCATTGTGTCCAGGAGCCAAGGTCCCATTGTGGCAAACGGCTGCTTGAGTGTGTGAGTGAGGGGAGGCCTGTGGTTCTTAGACAAGGGCTAGTGGGCATCGAGTCCCTCAGGTGGCTCTAACATGCTTGAATTCTCCTGTCAGTCAGTCAGTTACTCATGGGGAGCCATGTATCAAGTCAGTCAATGCTTCACTCCTACAGAGAGAGAATTCTGTAGTTCTCTTCCTCGACGACCAGAGACATCCAAAAACCCTTTCTGTTTCCAACCAGATTCTGTGTGCAAAGTGCTCTGGGATCCAGCCTAGGACCTACCTGTCCATAGAGCTTCACCTCTGCACTGCTGCACAGGTAAGGGAAGTCGCCTCCTGTTGGCATTAGGATACGGGTTGGACATTTCTTCTTTAGCTTCAGTTGCAAGTGCACTCTGGTCAAACACCTGGAACAGAACACGAGGCCCAAGGTGTTCTTTCAACGTGTTCTTTGCGTGTTCGGCGAAGGGCCGCCCCCCCCCCCCGCCCAAACCTTACGCTGAGCCCTACTCTCATCCTAACCCGTTCCCTCATCCTCATCCTCACCCTTCCCCTCATCCTTAGCGCAACCTGTACCCTAATACTAATTCCTACACTAACAAACATGGACCCTCAACCAAGCCTGATCCCTAACCCGTCCCCTTCCCCGAACCATCCCCTACTCCTAAGCCGTCCACTGACGCTAATCTGTACCCTAAGCCTAACCCGATTCCTAACCCTTGCCCGTGCACTAATCCTAATCTGTACACCAAAACGAACCCGGACCCTCAACTCTGCCCATTCCCTCATCCGTACCCTACCCCGTACCCTAACCCATCCCCTCCTCCCAACCCTTCAAAGGAAAAGAACCTGTTGTCGTACCCTGACCCGGACCCTCACTTGGATCCTAGTCGTAACCAGGACACTAACCCATACCCTAATCTGTACCTTCAACCGGACCCATTCCCTAAGCCACACCCTAACAAACACTAACCCGTAGCCGAAAACGTCCCCTAATCCTAACCCACGGTCGTCCCCTCAGCTGTACCCTCCACCATACCCGTTCCCTAATCCGAACCCTTACCCTACCACGGAACATACTCCTAACCCCTACACGTCTCCCAGGACCCGAACCCTAACCCACTGTCGTCCCCTAACCTGGACCCTCAAGCCAGCCCGCTCCCTAACTCACTCATACCCTAAGCGTAATCCCTTTTCGTCCCCTAAACCGTCCTCGTTCCCTAATCTTATACCGAATCCGGATCCGAACCCATACACTAGCAAACAAACACTAACCGGGACCTAACACATACCCCAACACGAACCCGGTGTCGAACCCTCAACTGTACCCTCCACCATACCCGTTCCCTAAGCCAGACCCTAATCCGAACCCTAACCCTAAACCTTACGCTAACCCATAGACGGACACGTACCCTGTGCCTGACCTGTTGTCGTACCCATTCCCTAACCCTTACCCTAAGTGGTACCCTAACCCGGACCCTAACAAGTACTCTAAGCCTAACTAACTCGTTGGCGTCCCCTAACCTGGACCCGAAACCTTACCTGTTCCTTAACCCTAAACCTAAGCCTTACCCTGATCCAGAAACTACTCCTAAGCTGTACACTAACAAACACTAAACCGTTCTCGGACCCTTACCTGTACCCTAAACCGTACCTGTGCCCTAAGCCTAACCCATCGTGGTACCCTAAGCTGTACCCGTTTCGGAACCTTAACCCTAACCCGTCCTCCAAGCCTACGCCTCCGTCGGCCCCTGTCCTGGACCCCCCACGGTGTCCCCGTGCCTGTGCCTGAGCCTCAGCCCGCCCCTGACAGACACGTCCTCCAGCCCTACGCCTCCGTCGGCCCCTGTCCTGGACCCCCCCACGGTGTCCCCGTTCCCTCCCCCTCCCCCTCGCCCGCACACTTACCCGAAGCCTTCCCCTAAGCCGTCCAGTAATCCGAACACGTACGCTAACGAGCCTGACCCGTACTGGTTTGTTCAGGCTCTTGCTACTACTTACTTGCCAGATTGCAAAGCAACCATTTGTCACCACTAGTCTAATAAATATCCATTGAGGCAGGTAGTAGAAGAAGTAGAGTTTGTTTGGGTGCGTGTGTTTGAGTGCATGCAAAGTAGACCGAGAGGTCCCTTCGTGGGCTTCGGGTTGACTCCGTTTAAGGCTGGGGTCCTGCTCTGGCGGAGTGCATTGTGTCCAGGAGCCAAGGTCCCATTGTGGCAAACGGCTGCTTGAGTGTGTGAGTGAGGGGAGGCCTGTGGTTCTTAGACAAGGGCTAGTGGGCATCGAGTCCCTCAGGTGGCTCTAACATGCTTGAATTCTCCTGTCAGTCAGTCAGTTACTCATGGGGAGCCATGTATCAAGTCAGTCAATGCTTCACTCCTACAGAGAGAGAATTCTGTAGTTCTCTTCCTCGACGACCAGAGACATCCAAAAACCCTTTCTGTTTCCAACCAGATTCTGTGTGCAAAGTGCTCTGGGATCCAGCCTAGGACCTACCTGTCCATAGAGCTTCACCTCTGCACTGCTGCACAGGTAAGGGAAGTCGCCTCCTGTTGGCATTAGGATACGGGTTGGACATTTCTTCTTTAGCTTCAGTTGCAAGTGCACTCTGGTCAAACACCTGGAACAGAACACGAGGCCCAAGGTGTTCTTTCAACGTGTTCTTTGCGTGTTCGGCGAAGGGCCGCCCCCCCCCCCCGCCCAAACCTTACGCTGAGCCCTACTCTCATCCTAACCCGTTCCCTCATCCTCATCCTCACCCTTCCCCTCATCCTTAGCGCAACCTGTACCCTAATACTAATTCCTACACTAACAAACATGGACCCTCAACCAAGCCTGATCCCTAACCCGTCCCCTTCCCCGAACCATCCCCTACTCCTAAGCCGTCCACTGACGCTAATCTGTACCCTAAGCCTAACCCGATTCCTAACCCTTGCCCGTGCACTAATCCTAATCTGTACACCAAAACGAACCCGGACCCTCAACTCTGCCCATTCCCTCATCCGTACCCTACCCCGTACCCTAACC
Source organism: Pseudorca crassidens (assembly GCF_039906515.1). Lineage (NCBI taxonomy): Eukaryota > Metazoa > Chordata > Mammalia > Artiodactyla > Delphinidae > Pseudorca > Pseudorca crassidens. The sequence continues at coordinate 95,862,812 of NC_090301.1, read as the reverse complement.
CATCCCCTCCTCCCAACCCTTCAAAGGAAAAGAACCTGTTGTCGTACCCTGACCCGGACCCTCACTTGGATCCTAGTCGTAACCAGGACACTAACCCATACCCTAATCTGTACCTTCAACCGGACCCATTCCCTAAGCCACACCCTAACAAACACTAACCCGTAGCCGAAAACGTCCCCTAATCCTAACCCACGGTCGTCCCCTCAGCTGTACCCTCCACCATACCCGTTCCCTAATCCGAACCCTTACCCTACCACGGAACATACTCCTAACCCCTACACGTCTCCCAGGACCCGAACCCTAACCCACTGTCGTCCCCTAACCTGGACCCTCAAGCCAGCCCGCTCCCTAACTCACTCATACCCTAAGCGTAATCCCTTTTCGTCCCCTAAACCGTCCTCGTTCCCTAATCTTATACCGAATCCGGATCCGAACCCATACACTAGCAAACAAACACTAACCGGGACCTAACACATACCCCAACACGAACCCGGTGTCGAACCCTCAACTGTACCCTCCACCATACCCGTTCCCTAAGCCAGACCCTAATCCGAACCCTAACCCATAGACGGACACGTACCCTGTGCCTGACCTGTTGTCGTACCCATTCCCTAACCCTTACCCTAAGTGGTACCCTAACCCGGACCCTAACAAGTACTCTAAGCCTAACTAACTCGTTGGCGTCCCCTAACCTGGACCCGAAACCTTACCTGTTCCTTAACCCTAAACCTAAGCCTTACCCTGATCCAGAAACTACTCCTAAGCTGTACACTAACAAACACTAAACCGTTCTCGGACCCTTACCTGTACCCTAAACCGTACCTGTGCCCTAAGCCTAACCCATCGTGGTACCCTAAGCTGTACCCGTTTCGGAACCTTAACCCTAACCCGTCCTCCAAGCCTACGCCTCCGTCGGCCCCTGTCCTGGACCCCCCACGGTGTCCCCGTGCCTGTGCCTGAGCCTCAGCCCGCCCCTGACAGACACGTCCTCCAGCCCTACGCCTCCGTCGGCCCCTGTCCTGGACCCCCCCACGGTGTCCCCGTTCCCTCCCCCTCCCCCTCGCCCGCACACTTACCCGAAGCCTTCCCCTAAGCCGTCCAGTAATCCGAACACGTACGCTAACGAGCCTGACCCGTACTGGTTTGTTCAGGCTCTTGCTACTACTTACTTGCCAGATTGCAAAGCAACCATTTGTCACCACTAGTCTAATAAATATCCATTGAGGCAGGTAGTAGAAGAAGTAGAGTTTGTTTGGGTGCGTGTGTTTGAGTGCATGCAAAGTAGACCGAGAGGTCCCTTCGTGGGCTTCGGGTTGACTCCGTTTAAGGCTGGGGTCCTGCTCTGGCGGAGTGCATTGTGTCCAGGAGCCAAGGTCCCATTGTGGCAAACGGCTGCTTGAGTGTGTGAGTGAGGGGAGGCCTGTGGTTCTTAGACAAGGGCTAGTGGGCATCGAGTCCCTCAGGTGGCTCTAACATGCTTGAATTCTCCTGTCAGTCAGTCAGTTACTCATGGGGAGCCATGTATCAAGTCAGTCAATGCTTCACTCCTACAGAGAGAGAATTCTGTAGTTCTCTTCCTCGACGACCAGAGACATCCAAAAACCCTTTCTGTTTCCAACCAGATTCTGTGTGCAAAGTGCTCTGGGATCCAGCCTAGGACCTACCTGTCCATAGAGCTTCACCTCTGCACTGCTGCACAGGTAAGGGAAGTCGCCTCCTGTTGGCATTAGGATACGGGTTGGACATTTCTTCTTTAGCTTCAGTTGCAAGTGCACTCTGGTCAAACACCTGGAACAGAACACGAGGCCCAAGGTGTTCTTTCAACGTGTTCTTTGCGTGTTCGGCGAAGGGCCGCCCCCCCCCCCCCGCCCAAACCTTACGCTGAGCCCTACTCTCATCCTAACCCGTTCCCTCATCCTCATCCTCACCCTTCCCCTCATCCTTAGCGCAACCTGTACCCTAATACTAATTCCTACACTAACAAACATGGACCCTCAACCAAGCCTGATCCCTAACCCGTCCCCTTCCCCGAACCATCCCCTACTCCTAAGCCGTCCACTGACGCTAATCTGTACCCTAAGCCTAACCCGATTCCTAACCCTTGCCCGTGCACTAATCCTAATCTGTACACCAAAACGAACCCGGACCCTCAACTCTGCCCATTCCCTCATCCGTACCCTACCCCGTACCCTAACCCATCCCCTCCTCCCAACCCTTCAAAGGAAAAGAACCTGTTGTCGTACCCTGACCCGGACCCTCACTTGGATCCTAGTCGTAACCAGGACACTAACCCATACCCTAATCTGTACCTTCAACCGGACCCATTCCCTAAGCCACACCCTAACAAACACTAACCCGTAGCCGAAAACGTCCCCTAATCCTAACCCACGGTCGTCCCCTCAGCTGTACCCTCCACCATACCCGTTCCCTAATCCGAACCCTTACCCTACCACGGAACATACTCCTAACCCCTACACGTCTCCCAGGACCCGAACCCTAACCCACTGTCGTCCCCTAACCTGGACCCTCAAGCCAGCCCGCTCCCTAACTCACTCATACCCTAAGCGTAATCCCTTTTCGTCCCCTAAACCGTCCTCGTTCCCTAATCTTATACCGAATCCGGATCCGAACCCATACACTAGCAAACAAACACTAACCGGGACCTAACACATACCCCAACACGAACCCGGTGTCGAACCCTCCACCATACCCGTTCCCTAAGCCAGACCCTAATCCGAACCCTAACCCTAAACCTTACGCTAACCCATAGACGGACACGTACCCTGTGCCTGACCTGTTGTCGTACCCATTCCCTAACCCTTACCCTAAGTGGTACCCTAACCCGGACCCTAACAAGTACTCTAAGCCTAACTAACTCGTTGGCGTCCCCTAACCTGGACCCGAAACCTTACCTGTTCCTTAACCCTAAACCTAAGCCTTACCCTGATCCAGAAACTACTCCTAAGCTGTACACTAACAAACACTAAACCGTTCTCGGACCCTTACCTGTACCCTAAACCGTACCTGTGCCCTAAGCCTAACCCATCGTGGTACCCTAAGCTGTACCCGTTTCGGAACCTTAACCCTAACCCGTCCTCCAAGCCTACGCCTCCGTCGGCCCCTGTCCTGGACCCCCCACGGTGTCCCCGTGCCTGTGCCTGAGCCTCAGCCCGCCCCTGACAGACACGTCCTCCAGCCCTACGCCTCCGTCGGCCCCTGTCCTGGACCCCCCCACGGTGTCCCCGTTCCCTCCCCCTCCCCCTCGCCCGCACACTTACCCGAAGCCTTCCCCTAAGCCGTCCAGTAATCCGAACACGTACGCTAACGAGCCTGACCCGTACTGGTTTGTTCAGGCTCTTGCTACTACTTACTTGCCAGATTGCAAAGCAACCATTTGTCACCACTAGTCTAATAAATATCCATTGAGGCAGGTAGTAGAAGAAGTAGAGTTTGTTTGGGTGCGTGTGTTTGAGTGCATGCAAAGTAGACCGAGAGGTCCCTTCGTGGGCTTCGGGTTGACTCCGTTTAAGGCTGGGGTCCTGCTCTGGCGGAGTGCATTGTGTCCAGGAGCCAAGGTCCCATTGTGGCAAACGGCTGCTTGAGTGTGTGAGTGAGGGGAGGCCTGTGGTTCTTAGACAAGGGCTAGTGGGCATCGAGTCCCTCAGGTGGCTCTAACATGCTTGAATTCTCCTGTCAGTCAGTCAGTTACTCATGGGGAGCCATGTATCAAGTCAGTCAATGCTTCACTCCTACAGAGAGAGAATTCTGTAGTTCTCTTCCTCGACGACCAGAGACATCCAAAAACCCTTTCTGTTTCCAACCAGATTCTGTGTGCAAAGTGCTCTGGGATCCAGCCTAGGACCTACCTGTCCATAGAGCTTCACCTCTGCACTGCTGCACAGGTAAGGGAAGTCGCCTCCTGTTGGCATTAGGATACGGGTTGGACATTTCTTCTTTAGCTTCAGTTGCAAGTGCACTCTGGTCAAACACCTGGAACAGAACACGAGGCCCAAGGTGTTCTTTCAACGTGTTCTTTGCGTGTTCGGCGAAGGGCCGCCCCCCCCCCCCCGCCCAAACCTTACGCTGAGCCCTACTCTCATCCTAACCCGTTCCCTCATCCTCATCCTCACCCTTCCCCTCATCCTTAGCGCAACCTGTACCCTAATACTAATTCCTACACTAACAAACATGGACCCTCAAGCAAGCCTGATCCCTAACCCGTCCCCTTCCCCGAACCATCCCCTACTCCTAAGCCGTCCACTGACGCTAATCTGTACCCTAAGCCTAACCCGATTCCTAACCCTTGCCCGTGCACTAATCCTAATCTGTACACCAAAACGAACCCGGACCCTCAACTCTGCCCATTCCCTCATCCGTACCCTACCCCGTACCCTAACCCATCCCCTCCTCCCAACCCTTCAAAGGAAAAGAACCTGTTGTCGTACCCTGACCCGGACCCTCACTTGGATCCTAGTCGTAACCAGGACACTAACCCATACCCTAATCTGTACCTTCAACCGGACCCATTCCCTAAGCCACACCCTAACAAACACTAACCCGTAGCCGAAAACGTCCCCTAATCCTAACCCACGGTCGTCCCCTCAGCTGTACCCTCCACCATACCCGTTCCCTAATCCGAACCCTTACCCTACCACGGAACATACTCCTAACCCCTACACGTCTCCCAGGACCCGAACCCTAACCCACTGTCGTCCCCTAACCTGGACCCTCAAGCCAGCCCGCTCCCTAACTCACTCATACCCTAAGCGTAATCCCTTTTCGTCCCCTAAACCGTCCTCGTTCCCTAATCTTATACCGAATCCGGATCCGAACCCATACACTAGCAAACAAACACTAACCGGGACCTAACACATACCCCAACACGAACCCGGTGTCGAACCCTCAACTGTACCCTCCACCATACCCGTTCCCTAAGCCAGACCCTAATCCGAACCCTAACCCTAAACCTTACGCTAACCCATAGACGGACACGTACCCTGTGCCTGACCTGTTGTCGTACCCATTCCCTAACCCTTACCCTAAGTGGTACCCTAACCCGGACCCTAACAAGTACTCTAAGCCTAACTAACTCGTTGGCGTCCCCTAACCTGGACCCGAAACCTTACCTGTTCCTTAACCCTAAACCTAAGCCTTACCCTGATCCAGAAACTACTCCTAAGCTGTACACTAACAAACACTAAACCGTTCTCGGACCCTTACCTGTACCCTAAACCGTACCTGTGCCCTAAGCCTAACCCATCGTGGTACCCTAAGCTGTACCCGTTTCGGAACCTTAACCCTAACCCGTCCTCCAAGCCTACGCCTCCGTCGGCCCCTGTCCTGGACCCCCCACGGTGTCCCCGTGCCTGTGCCTGAGCCTCAGCCCGCCCCTGACAGACACGTCCTCCAGCCCTACGCCTCCGTCGGCCCCTGTCCTGGACCCCCCCACGGTGTCCCCGTTCCCTCCCCCTCCCCCTCGCCCGCACACTTACCCGAAGCCTTCCCCTAAGCCGTCCAGTAATCCGAACACGTACGCTAACGAGCCTGACCCGTACTGGTTTGTTCAGGCTCTTGCTACTACTTACTTGCCAGATTGCAAAGCAACCATTTGTCACCACTAGTCTAATAAATATCCATTGAGGCAGGTAGTAGAAGAAGTAGAGTTTGTTTGGGTGCGTGTGTTTGAGTGCATGCAAAGTAGACCGAGAGGTCCCTTCGTGGGCTTCGGGTTGACTCCGTTTAAGGCTGGGGTCCTGCTCTGGCGGAGTGCATTGTGTCCAGGAGCCAAGGTCCCATTGTGGCAAACGGCTGCTTGAGTGTGTGAGTGAGGGGAGGCCTGTGGTTCTTAGACAAGGGCTAGTGGGCATCGAGTCCCTCAGGTGGCTCTAACATGCTTGAATTCTCCTGTCAGTCAGTCAGTTACTCATGGGGAGCCATGTATCAAGTCAGTCAATGCTTCACTCCTACAGAGAGAGAATTCTGTAGTTCTCTTCCTCGACGACCAGAGACATCCAAAAACCCTTTCTGTTTCCAACCAGATTCTGTGTGCAAAGTGCTCTGGGATCCAGCCTAGGACCTACCTGTCCATAGAGCTTCACCTCTGCACTGCTGCACAGGTAAGGGAAGTCGCCTCCTGTTGGCATTAGGATACGGGTTGGACATTTCTTCTTTAGCTTCAGTTGCAAGTGCACTCTGGTCAAACACCTGGAACAGAACACGAGGCCCAAGGTGTTCTTTCAACGTGTTCTTTGCGTGTTCGGCGAAGGGCCGCCCCCCCCCCCCCGCCCAAACCTTACGCTGAGCCCTACTCTCATCCTAACCCGTTCCCTCATCCTCATCCTCACCCTTCCCCTCATCCTTAGCGCAACCTGTACCCTAATACTAATTCCTACACTAACAAACATGGACCCTCAACCAAGCCTGATCCCTAACCCGTCCCCTTCCCCGAACCATCCCCTACTCCTAAGCCGTCCACTGACGCTAATCTGTACCCTAAGCCTAACCCGATTCCTAACCCTTGCCCGTGCACTAATCCTAATCTGTACACCAAAACGAACCCGGACCCTCAACTCTGCCCATTCCCTCATCCGTACCCTACCCCGTACCCTAACCCATCCCCTCCTCCCAACCCTTCAAAGGAAAAGAACCTGTTGTCGTACCCTGACCCGGACCCTCACTTGGATCCTAGTCGTAACCAGGACACTAACCCATACCCTAATCTGTACCTTCAACCGGACCCATTCCCTAAGCCACACCCTAACAAACACTAACCCGTAGCCGAAAACGTCCCCTAATCCTAACCCACGGTCGTCCCCTCAGCTGTACCCTCCACCATACCCGTTCCCTAATCCGAACCCTTACCCTACCACGGAACATACTCCTAACCCCTACACGTCTCCCAGGACCCGAACCCTAACCCACTGTCGTCCCCTAACCTGGACCCTCAAGCCAGCCCGCTCCCTAACTCACTCATACCCTAAGCGTAATCCCTTTTCGTCCCCTAAACCGTCCTCGTTCCCTAATCTTATACCGAATCCGGATCCGAACCCATACACTAGCAAACAAACACTAACCGGGACCTAACACATACCCCAACACGAACCCGGTGTCGAACCCTCAACTGTACCCTCCACCATACCCGTTCCCTAAGCCAGACCCTAATCCGAACCCTAACCCTAAACCTTACGCTAACCCATAGACGGACACGTACCCTGTGCCTGACCTGTTGTCGTACCCATTCCCTAACCCTTACCCTAAGTGGTACCCTAACCCGGACCCTAACAAGTACTCTAAGCCTAACTAACTCGTTGGCGTCCCCTAACCTGGACCCGAAACCTTACCTGTTCCTTAACCCTAAACCTAAGCCTTACCCTGATCCAGAAACTACTCCTAAGCTGTACACTAACAAACACTAAACCGTTCTCGGACCCTTACCTGTACCCTAAACCGTACCTGTGCCCTAAGCCTAACCCATCGTGGTACCCTAAGCTGTACCCGTTTCGGAACCTTAACCCTAACCCGTCCTCCAAGCCTACGCCTCCGTCGGCCCCTGTCCTGGACCCCCCACGGTGTCCCCGTGCCTGTGCCTGAGCCTCAGCCCGCCCCTGACAGACACGTCCTCCAGCCCTACGCCTCCGTCGGCCCCTGTCCTGGACCCCCCCACGGTGTCCCCGTTCCCTCCCCCTCCCCCTCGCCCGCACACTTACCCGAAGCCTTCCCCTAAGCCGTCCAGTAATCCGAACACGTACGCTAACGAGCCTGACCCGTACTGGTTTGTTCAGGCTCTTGCTACTACTTACTTGCCAGATTGCAAAGCAACCATTTGTCACCACTAGTCTAATAAATATCCATTGAGGCAGGTAGTAGAAGAAGTAGAGTTTGTTTGGGTGCGTGTGTTTGAGTGCATGCAAAGTAGACCGAGAGGTCCCTTCGTGGGCTTCGGGTTGACTCCGTTTAAGGCTGGGGTCCTGCTCTGGCGGAGTGCATTGTGTCCAGGAGCCAAGGTCCCATTGTGGCAAACGGCTGCTTGAGTGTGTGAGTGAGGGGAGGCCTGTGGTTCTTAGACAAGGGCTAGTGGGCATCGAGTCCCTCAGGTGGCTCTAACATGCTTGAATTCTCCTGTCAGTCAGTCAGTTACTCATGGGGAGCCATGTATCAAGTCAGTCAATGCTTCACTCCTACAGAGAGAGAATTCTGTAGTTCTCTTCCTCGACGACCAGAGACATCCAAAAACCCTTTCTGTTTCCAACCAGATTCTGTGTGCAAAGTGCTCTGGGATCCAGCCTAGGACCTACCTGTCCATAGAGCTTCACCTCTGCACTGCTGCACAGGTAAGGGAAGTCGCCTCCTGTTGGCATTAGGATACGGGTTGGACATTTCTTCTTTAGCTTCAGTTGCAAGTGCACTCTGGTCAAACACCTGGAACAGAACACGAGGCCCAAGGTGTTCTTTCAACGTGTTCTTTGCGTGTTCGGCGAAGGGCCGCCCCCCCCCCCCGCCCAAACCTTACGCTGAGCCCTACTCTCATCCTAACCCGTTCCCTCATCCTCATCCTCACCCTTCCCCTCATCCTTAGCGCAACCTGTACCCTAATACTAATTCCTACACTAACAAACATGGACCCTCAACCAAGCCTGATCCCTAACCCGTCCCCTTCCCCGAACCATCCCCTACTCCTAAGCCGTCCACTGACGCTAATCTGTACCCTAAGCCTAACCCGATTCCTAACCCTTGCCCGTGCACTAATCCTAATCTGTACACCAAAACGAACCCGGACCCTCAACTCTGCCCATTCCCTCATCCGTACCCTACCCCGTACCCTAACCCATCCCCTCCTCCCAACCCTTCAAAGGAAAAGAACCTGTTGTCGTACCCTGACCCGGACCCTCACTTGGATCCTAGTCGTAACCAGGACACTAACCCATACCCTAATCTGTACCTTCAACCGGACCCATTCCCTAAGCCACACCCTAACAAACACTAACCCGTAGCCGAAAACGTCCCCTAATCCTAACCCACGGTCGTCCCCTCAGCTGTACCCTCCACCATACCCGTTCCCTAATCCGAACCCTTACCCTACCACGGAACATACTCCTAACCCCTACACGTCTCCCAGGACCCGAACCCTAACCCACTGTCGTCCCCTAACCTGGACCCTCAAGCCAGCCCGCTCCCTAACTCACTCATACCCTAAGCGTAATCCCTTTTCGTCCCCTAAACCGTCCTCGTTCCCTAATCTTATACCGAATCCGGATCCGAACCCATACACTAGCAAACAAACACTAACCGGGACCTAACACATACCCCAACACGAACCCGGTGTCGAACCCTCAACTGTACCCTCCACCATACCCGTTCCCTAAGCCAGACCCTAATCCGAACCCTAACCCTAAACCTTACGCTAACCCATAGACGGACACGTACCCTGTGCCTGACCTGTTGTCGTACCCATTCCCTAACCCTTACCCTAAGTGGTACCCTAACCCGGACCCTAACAAGTACTCTAAGCCTAACTAACTCGTTGGCGTCCCCTAACCTGGACCCGAAACCTTACCTGTTCCTTAACCCTAAACCTAAGCCTTACCCTGATCCAGAAACTACTCCTAAGCTGTACACTAACAAACACTAAACCGTTCTCGGACCCTTACCTGTACCCTAAACCGTACCTGTGCCCTAAGCCTAACCCATCGTGGTACCCTAAGCTGTACCCGTTTCGGAACCTTAACCCTAACCCGTCCTCCAAGCCTACGCCTCCGTCGGCCCCTGTCCTGGACCCCCCACGGTGTCCCCGTGCCTGTGCCTGAGCCTCAGCCCGCCCCTGACAGACACGTCCTCCAGCCCTACGCCTCCGTCGGCCCCTGTCCTGGACCCCCCCACGGTGTCCCCGTTCCCTCCCCCTCCCCCTCGCCCGCACACTTACCCGAAGCCTTCCCCTAAGCCGTCCAGTAATCCGAACACGTACGCTAACGAGCCTGACCCGTACTGGTTTGTTCAGGCTCTTGCTACTACTTACTTGCCAGATTGCAAAGCAACCATTTGTCACCACTAGTCTAATAAATATCCATTGAGGCAGGTAGTAGAAGAAGTAGAGTTTGTTTGGGTGCGTGTGTTTGAGTGCATGCAAAGTAGACCGAGAGGTCCCTTCGTGGGCTTCGGGTTGACTCCGTTTAAGGCTGGGGTCCTGCTCTGGCGGAGTGCATTGTGTCCAGGAGCCAAGGTCCCATTGTGGCAAACGGCTGCTTGAGTGTGTGAGTGAGGGGAGGCCTGTGGTTCTTAGACAAGGGCTAGTGGGCATCGAGTCCCTCAGGTGGCTCTAACATGCTTGAATTCTCCTGTCAGTCAGTCAGTTACTCATGGGGAGCCATGTATCAAGTCAGTCAATGCTTCACTCCTACAGAGAGAGAATTCTGTAGTTCTCTTCCTCGACGACCAGAGACATCCAAAAACCCTTTCTGTTTCCAACCAGATTCTGTGTGCAAAGTGCTCTGGGATCCAGCCTAGGACCTACCTGTCCATAGAGCTTCACCTCTGCACTGCTGCACAGGTAAGGGAAGTCGCCTCCTGTTGGCATTAGGATACGGGTTGGACATTTCTTCTTTAGCTTCAGTTGCAAGTGCACTCTGGTCAAACACCTGGAACAGAACACGAGGCCCAAGGTGTTCTTTCAACGTGTTCTTTGCGTGTTCGGCGAAGGGCCGCCCCCCCCCCCCGCCCAAACCTTACGCTGAGCCCTACTCTCATCCTAACCCGTTCCCTCATCCTCATCCTCACCCTTCCCCTCATCCTTAGCGCAACCTGTACCCTAATACTAATTCCTACACTAACAAACATGGACCCTCAACCAAGCCTGATCCCTAACCCGTCCCCTTCCCCGAACCATCCCCTACTCCTAAGCCGTCCACTGACGCTAATCTGTACCCTAAGCCTAACCCGATTCCTAACCCTTGCCCGTGCACTAATCCTAATCTGTACACCAAAACGAACCCGGACCCTCAACTCTGCCCATTCCCTCATCCGTACCCTACCCCGTACCCTAACCCATCCCCTCCTCCCAACCCTTCAAAGGAAAAGAACCTGTTGTCGTACCCTGACCCGGACCCTCACTTGGATCCTAGTCGTAACCAGGACACTAACCCATACCCTAATCTGTACCTTCAACCGGACCCATTCCCTAAGCCACACCCTAACAAACACTAACCCGTAGCCGAAAACGTCCCCTAATCCTAACCCACGGTCGTCCCCTCAGCTGTACCCTCCACCATACCCGTTCCCTAATCCGAACCCTTACCCTACCACGGAACATACTCCTAACCCCTACACGTCTCCCAGGACCCGAACCCTAACCCACTGTCGTCCCCTAACCTGGACCCTCAAGCCAGCCCGCTCCCTAACTCACTCATACCCTAAGCGTAATCCCTTTTCGTCCCCTAAACCGTCCTCGTTCCCTAATCTTATACCGAATCCGGATCCGAACCCATACACTAGCAAACAAACACTAACCGGGACCTAACACATACCCCAACACGAACCCGGTGTCGAACCCTCAACTGTACCCTCCACCATACCCGTTCCCTAAGCCAGACCCTAATCCGAACCCTAACCCTAAACCTTACGCTAACCCATAGACGGACACGTACCCTGTGCCTGACCTGTTGTCGTACCCATTCCCTAACCCTTACCCTAAGTGGTACCCTAACCCGGACCCTAACAAGTACTCTAAGCCTAACTAACTCGTTGGCGTCCCCTAACCTGGACCCGAAACCTTACCTGTTCCTTAACCCTAAACCTAAGCCTTACCCTGATCCAGAAACTACTCCTAAGCTGTACACTAACAAACACTAAACCGTTCTCGGACCCTTACCTGTACCCTAAACCGTACCTGTGCCCTAAGCCTAACCCATCGTGGTACCCTAAGCTGTACCCGTTTCGGAACCTTAACCCTAACCCGTCCTCCAAGCCTACGCCTCCGTCGGCCCCTGTCCTGGACCCCCCACGGTGTCCCCGTGCCTGTGCCTGAGCCTCAGCCCGCCCCTGACAGACACGTCCTCCAGCCCTACGCCTCCGTCGGCCCCTGTCCTGGACCCCCCCACGGTGTCCCCGTTCCCTCCCCCTCCCCCTCGCCCGCACACTTACCCGAAGCCTTCCCCTAAGCCGTCCAGTAATCCGAACACGTACGCTAACGAGCCTGACCCGTACTGGTTTGTTCAGGCTCTTGCTACTACTTACTTGCCAGATTGCAAAGCAACCATTTGTCACCACTAGTCTAATAAATATCCATTGAGGCAGGTAGTAGAAGAAGTAGAGTTTGTTTGGGTGCGTGTGTTTGAGTGCATGCAAAGTAGACCGAGAGGTCCCTTCGTGGGCTTCGGGTTGACTCCGTTTAAGGCTGGGGTCCTGCTCTGGCGGAGTGCATTGTGTCCAGGAGCCAAGGTCCCATTGTGGCAAACGGCTGCTTGAGTGTGTGAGTGAGGGGAGGCCTGTGGTTCTTAGACAAGGGCTAGTGGGCATCGAGTCCCTCAGGTGGCTCTAACATGCTTGAATTCTCCTGTCAGTCAGTCAGTTACTCATGGGGAGCCATGTATCAAGTCAGTCAATGCTTCACTCCTACAGAGAGAGAATTCTGTAGTTCTCTTCCTCGACGACCAGAGACATCCAAAAACCCTTTCTGTTTCCAACCAGATTCTGTGTGCAAAGTGCTCTGGGATCCAGCCTAGGACCTACCTGTCCATAGAGCTTCACCTCTGCACTGCTGCACAGGTAAGGGAAGTCGCCTCCTGTTGGCATTAGGATACGGGTTGGACATTTCTTCTTTAGCTTCAGTTGCAAGTGCACTCTGGTCAAACACCTGGAACAGAACACGAGGCCCAAGGTGTTCTTTCAACGTGTTCTTTGCGTGTTCGGCGAAGGGCCGCCCCCCCCCCCCCGCCCAAACCTTACGCTGAGCCCTACTCTCATCCTAACCCGTTCCCTCATCCTCATCCTCACCCTTCCCCTCATCCTTAGCGCAACCTGTACCCTAATACTAATTCCTACACTAACAAACATGGACCCTCAACCAAGCCTGATCCCTAACCCGTCCCCTTCCCCGAACCATCCCCTACTCCTAAGCCGTCCACTGACGCTAATCTGTACCCTAAGCCTAACCCGATTCCTAACCCTTGCCCGTGCACTAATCCTAATCTGTACACCAAAACGAACCCGGACCCTCAACTCTGCCCATTCCCTCATCCGTACCCTACCCCGTACCCTAACCCATCCCCTCCTCCCAACCCTTCAAAGGAAAAGAACCTGTTGTCGTACCCTGACCCGGACCCTCACTTGGATCCTAGTCGTAACCAGGACACTAACCCATACCCTAATCTGTACCTTCAACCGGACCCATTCCCTAAGCCACACCCTAACAAACACTAACCCGTAGCCGAAAACGTCCCCTAATCCTAACCCACGGTCGTCCCCTCAGCTGTACCCTCCACCATACCCGTTCCCTAATCCGAACCCTTACCCTACCACGGAACATACTCCTAACCCCTACACGTCTCCCAGGACCCGAACCCTAACCCACTGTCGTCCCCTAACCTGGACCCTCAAGCCAGCCCGCTCCCTAACTCACTCATACCCTAAGCGTAATCCCTTTTCGTCCCCTAAACCGTCCTCGTTCCCTAATCTTATACCGAATCCGGATCCGAACCCATACACTAGCAAACAAACACTAACCGGGACCTAACACATACCCCAACACGAACCCGGTGTCGAACCCTCAACTGTACCCTCCACCATACCCGTTCCCTAAGCCAGACCCTAATCCGAACCCTAACCCTAAACCTTACGCTAACCCATAGACGGACACGTACCCTGTGCCTGACCTGTTGTCGTACCCATTCCCTAACCCTTACCCTAAGTGGTACCCTAACCCGGACCCTAACAAGTACTCTAAGCCTAACTAACTCGTTGGCGTCCCCTAACCTGGACCCGAAACCTTACCTGTTCCTTAACCCTAAACCTAAGCCTTACCCTGATCCAGAAACTACTCCTAAGCTGTACACTAACAAACACTAAACCGTTCTCGGACCCTTACCTGTACCCTAAACCGTACCTGTGCCCTAAGCCTAACCCATCGTGGTACCCTAAGCTGTACCCGTTTCGGAACCTTAACCCTAACCCGTCCTCCAAGCCTACGCCTCCGTCGGCCCCTGTCCTGGACCCCCCCACGGTGTCCCCGTTCCCTCCCCCTCCCCCTCGCCCGCACACTTACCCGAAGCCTTCCCCTAAGCCGTCCAGTAATCCGAACACGTACGCTAACGAGCCTGACCCGTACTGGTTTGTTCAGGCTCTTGCTACTACTTACTTGCCAGATTGCAAAGCAACCATTTGTCACCACTAGTCTAATAAATATCCATTGAGGCAGGTAGTAGAAGAAGTAGAGTTTGTTTGGGTGCGTGTGTTTGAGTGCATGCAAAGTAGACCGAGAGGTCCCTTCGTGGGCTTCGGGTTGACTCCGTTTAAGGCTGGGGTCCTGCTCTGGCGGAGTGCATTGTGTCCAGGAGCCAAGGTCCCATTGTGGCAAACGGCTGCTTGAGTGTGTGAGTGAGGGGAGGCCTGTGGTTCTTAGACAAGGGCTAGTGGGCATCGAGTCCCTCAGGTGGCTCTAACATGCTTGAATTCTCCTGTCAGTCAGTCAGTTACTCATGGGGAGCCATGTATCAAGTCAGTCAATGCTTCACTCCTACAGAGAGAGAATTCTGTAGTTCTCTTCCTCGACGACCAGAGACATCCAAAAACCCTTTCTGTTTCCAACCAGATTCTGTGTGCAAAGTGCTCTGGGATCCAGCCTAGGACCTACCTGTCCATAGAGCTTCACCTCTGCACTGCTGCACAGGTAAGGGAAGTCGCCTCCTGTTGGCATTAGGATACGGGTTGGACATTTCTTCTTTAGCTTCAGTTGCAAGTGCACTCTGGTCAAACACCTGGAACAGAACACGAGGCCCAAGGTGTTCTTTCAACGTGTTCTTTGCGTGTTCGGCGAAGGGCCGCCCCCCCCCCCGCCCAAACCTTACGCTGAGCCCTACTCTCATCCTAACCCGTTCCCTCATCCTCATCCTCACCCTTCCCCTCATCCTTAGCGCAACCTGTACCCTAATACTAATTCCTACACTAACAAACATGGACCCTCAACCAAGCCTGATCCCTAACCCGTCCCCTTCCCCGAACCATCCCCTACTCCTAAGCCGTCCACTGACGCTAATCTGTACCCTAAGCCTAACCCGATTCCTAACCCTTGCCCGTGCACTAATCCTAATCTGTACACCAAAACGAACCCGGACCCTCAACTCTGCCCATTCCCTCATCCGTACCCTACCCCGTACCCTAACCCATCCCCTCCTCCCAACCCTTCA
Organism: Pseudorca crassidens; assembly: GCF_039906515.1. Classification (NCBI taxonomy): domain Eukaryota; kingdom Metazoa; phylum Chordata; class Mammalia; order Artiodactyla; family Delphinidae; genus Pseudorca; species Pseudorca crassidens. Next base: position 95,847,420 of record NC_090301.1, on the reverse strand, counting down.
AAGGAAAAGAACCTGTTGTCGTACCCTGACCCGGACCCTCACTTGGATCCTAGTCGTAACCAGGACACTAACCCATACCCTAATCTGTACCTTCAACCGGACCCATTCCCTAAGCCACACCCTAACAAACACTAACCCGTAGCCGAAAACGTCCCCTAATCCTAACCCACGGTCGTCCCCTCAGCTGTACCCTCCACCATACCCGTTCCCTAATCCGAACCCTTACCCTACCACGGAACATACTCCTAACCCCTACACGTCTCCCAGGACCCGAACCCTAACCCACTGTCGTCCCCTAACCTGGACCCTCAAGCCAGCCCGCTCCCTAACTCACTCATACCCTAAGCGTAATCCCTTTTCGTCCCCTAAACCGTCCTCGTTCCCTAATCTTATACCGAATCCGGATCCGAACCCATACACTAGCAAACAAACACTAACCGGGACCTAACACATACCCCAACACGAACCCGGTGTCGAACCCTCAACTGTACCCTCCACCATACCCGTTCCCTAAGCCAGACCCTAATCCGAACCCTAACCCTAAACCTTACGCTAACCCATAGACGGACACGTACCCTGTGCCTGACCTGTTGTCGTACCCATTCCCTAACCCTTACCCTAAGTGGTACCCTAACCCGGACCCTAACAAGTACTCTAAGCCTAACTAACTCGTTGGCGTCCCCTAACCTGGACCCGAAACCTTACCTGTTCCTTAACCCTAAACCTAAGCCTTACCCTGATCCAGAAACTACTCCTAAGCTGTACACTAACAAACACTAAACCGTTCTCGGACCCTTACCTGTACCCTAAACCGTACCTGTGCCCTAAGCCTAACCCATCGTGGTACCCTAAGCTGTACCCGTTTCGGAACCTTAACCCTAACCCGTCCTCCAAGCCTACGCCTCCGTCGGCCCCTGTCCTGGACCCCCCCACGGTGTCCCCGTTCCCTCCCCCTCCCCCTCGCCCGCACACTTACCCGAAGCCTTCCCCTAAGCCGTCCAGTAATCCGAACACGTACGCTAACGAGCCTGACCCGTACTGGTTTGTTCAGGCTCTTGCTACTACTTACTTGCCAGATTGCAAAGCAACCATTTGTCACCACTAGTCTAATAAATATCCATTGAGGCAGGTAGTAGAAGAAGTAGAGTTTGTTTGGGTGCGTGTGTTTGAGTGCATGCAAAGTAGACCGAGAGGTCCCTTCGTGGGCTTCGGGTTGACTCCGTTTAAGGCTGGGGTCCTGCTCTGGCGGAGTGCATTGTGTCCAGGAGCCAAGGTCCCATTGTGGCAAACGGCTGCTTGAGTGTGTGAGTGAGGGGAGGCCTGTGGTTCTTAGACAAGGGCTAGTGGGCATCGAGTCCCTCAGGTGGCTCTAACATGCTTGAATTCTCCTGTCAGTCAGTCAGTTACTCATGGGGAGCCATGTATCAAGTCAGTCAATGCTTCACTCCTACAGAGAGAGAATTCTGTAGTTCTCTTCCTCGACGACCAGAGACATCCAAAAACCCTTTCTGTTTCCAACCAGATTCTGTGTGCAAAGTGCTCTGGGATCCAGCCTAGGACCTACCTGTCCATAGAGCTTCACCTCTGCACTGCTGCACAGGTAAGGGAAGTCGCCTCCTGTTGGCATTAGGATACGGGTTGGACATTTCTTCTTTAGCTTCAGTTGCAAGTGCACTCTGGTCAAACACCTGGAACAGAACACGAGGCCCAAGGTGTTCTTTCAACGTGTTCTTTGCGTGTTCGGCGAAGGGCCGCCCCCCCCCCGCCCAAACCTTACGCTGAGCCCTACTCTCATCCTAACCCGTTCCCTCATCCTCATCCTCACCCTTCCCCTCATCCTTAGCGCAACCTGTACCCTAATACTAATTCCTACACTAACAAACATGGACCCTCAACCAAGCCTGATCCCTAACCCGTCCCCTTCCCCGAACCATCCCCTACTCCTAAGCCGTCCACTGACGCTAATCTGTACCCTAAGCCTAACCCGATTCCTAACCCTTGCCCGTGCACTAATCCTAATCTGTACACCAAAACGAACCCGGACCCTCAACTCTGCCCATTCCCTCATCCGTACCCTACCCCGTACCCTAACCCATCCCCTCCTCCCAACCCTTCAAAGGAAAAGAACCTGTTGTCGTACCCTGACCCGGACCCTCACTTGGATCCTAGTCGTAACCAGGACACTAACCCATACCCTAATCTGTACCTTCAACCGGACCCATTCCCTAAGCCACACCCTAACAAACACTAACCCGTAGCCGAAAACGTCCCCTAATCCTAACCCACGGTCGTCCCCTCAGCTGTACCCTCCACCATACCCGTTCCCTAATCCGAACCCTTACCCTACCACGGAACATACTCCTAACCCCTACACGTCTCCCAGGACCCGAACCCTAACCCAACCCACTGTCGTCCCCTAACCTGGACCCTCAAGCCAGCCCGCTCCCTAACTCACTCATACCCTAAGCGTAATCCCTTTTCGTCCCCTAAACCGTCCTCGTTCCCTAATCTTATACCGAATCCGGATCCGAACCCATACACTAGCAAACAAACACTAACCGGGACCTAACACATACCCCAACACGAACCCGGTGTCGAACCCTCAACTGTACCCTCCACCATACCCGTTCCCTAAGCCAGACCCTAATCCGAACCCTAACCCTAAACCTTACGCTAACCCATAGACGGACACGTACCCTGTGCCTGACCTGTTGTCGTACCCATTCCCTAACCCTTACCCTAAGTGGTACCCTAACCCGGACCCTAACAAGTACTCTAAGCCTAACTAACTCGTTGGCGTCCCCTAACCTGGACCCGAAACCTTACCTGTTCCTTAACCCTAAACCTAAGCCTTACCCTGATCCAGAAACTACTCCTAAGCTGTACACTAACAAACACTAAACCGTTCTCGGACCCTTACCTGTACCCTAAACCGTACCTGTGCCCTAAGCCTAACCCATCGTGGTACCCTAAGCTGTACCCGTTTCGGAACCTTAACCCTAACCCGTCCTCCAAGCCTACGCCTCCGTCGGCCCCTGTCCTGGACCCCCCACGGTGTCCCCGTGCCTGTGCCTGAGCCTCAGCCCGCCCCTGACAGACACGTCCTCCAGCCCTACGCCTCCGTCGGCCCCTGTCCTGGACCCCCCCACGGTGTCCCCGTTCCCTCCCCCTCCCCCTCGCCCGCACACTTACCCGAAGCCTTCCCCTAAGCCGTCCAGTAATCCGAACACGTACGCTAACGAGCCTGACCCGTACTGGTTTGTTCAGGCTCTTGCTACTACTTACTTGCCAGATTGCAAAGCAACCATTTGTCACCACTAGTCTAATAAATATCCATTGAGGCAGGTAGTAGAAGAAGTAGAGTTTGTTTGGGTGCGTGTGTTTGAGTGCATGCAAAGTAGACCGAGAGGTCCCTTCGTGGGCTTCGGGTTGACTCCGTTTAAGGCTGGGGTCCTGCTCTGGCGGAGTGCATTGTGTCCAGGAGCCAAGGTCCCATTGTGGCAAACGGCTGCTTGAGTGTGTGAGTGAGGGGAGGCCTGTGGTTCTTAGACAAGGGCTAGTGGGCATCGAGTCCCTCAGGTGGCTCTAACATGCTTGAATTCTCCTGTCAGTCAGTCAGTTACTCATGGGGAGCCATGTATCAAGTCAGTCAATGCTTCACTCCTACAGAGAGAGAATTCTGTAGTTCTCTTCCTCGACGACCAGAGACATCCAAAAACCCTTTCTGTTTCCAACCAGATTCTGTGTGCAAAGTGCTCTGGGATCCAGCCTAGGACCTACCTGTCCATAGAGCTTCACCTCTGCACTGCTGCACAGGTAAGGGAAGTCGCCTCCTGTTGGCATTAGGATACGGGTTGGACATTTCTTCTTTAGCTTCAGTTGCAAGTGCACTCTGGTCAAACACCTGGAACAGAACACGAGGCCCAAGGTGTTCTTTCAACGTGTTCTTTGCGTGTTCGGCGAAGGGCCGCCCCCCCCCCCCCGCCCAAACCTTACGCTGAGCCCTACTCTCATCCTAACCCGTTCCCTCATCCTCATCCTCACCCTTCCCCTCATCCTTAGCGCAACCTGTACCCTAATACTAATTCCTACACTAACAAACATGGACCCTCAACCAAGCCTGATCCCTAACCCGTCCCCTTCCCCGAACCATCCCCTACTCCTAAGCCGTCCACTGACGCTAATCTGTACCCTAAGCCTAACCCGATTCCTAACCCTTGCCCGTGCACTAATCCTAATCTGTACACCAAAACGAACCCGGACCCTCAACTCTGCCCATTCCCTCATCCGTACCCTACCCCGTACCCTAACCCATCCCCTCCTCCCAACCCTTCAAAGGAAAAGAACCTGTTGTCGTACCCTGACCCGGACCCTCACTTGGATCCTAGTCGTAACCAGGACACTAACCCATACCCTAATCTGTACCTTCAACCGGACCCATTCCCTAAGCCACACCCTAACAAACACTAACCCGTAGCCGAAAACGTCCCCTAATCCTAACCCACGGTCGTCCCCTCAGCTGTACCCTCCACCATACCCGTTCCCTAATCCGAACCCTTACCCTACCACGGAACATACTCCTAACCCCTACACGTCTCCCAGGACCCGAACCCTAACCCACTGTCGTCCCCTAACCTGGACCCTCAAGCCAGCCCGCTCCCTAACTCACTCATACCCTAAGCGTAATCCCTTTTCGTCCCCTAAACCGTCCTCGTTCCCTAATCTTATACCGAATCCGGATCCGAACCCATACACTAGCAAACAAACACTAACCGGGACCTAACACATACCCCAACACGAACCCGGTGTCGAACCCTCCACCATACCCGTTCCCTAAGCCAGACCCTAATCCGAACCCTAACCCTAAACCTTACGCTAACCCATAGACGGACACGTACCCTGTGCCTGACCTGTTGTCGTACCCATTCCCTAACCCTTACCCTAAGTGGTACCCTAACCCGGACCCTAACAAGTACTCTAAGCCTAACTAACTCGTTGGCGTCCCCTAACCTGGACCCGAAACCTTACCTGTTCCTTAACCCTAAACCTAAGCCTTACCCTGATCCAGAAACTACTCCTAAGCTGTACACTAACAAACACTAAACCGTTCTCGGACCCTTACCTGTACCCTAAACCGTACCTGTGCCCTAAGCCTAACCCATCGTGGTACCCTAAGCTGTACCCGTTTCGGAACCTTAACCCTAACCCGTCCTCCAAGCCTACGCCTCCGTCGGCCCCTGTCCTGGACCCCCCACGGTGTCCCCGTGCCTGTGCCTGAGCCTCAGCCCGCCCCTGACAGACACGTCCTCCAGCCCTACGCCTCCGTCGGCCCCTGTCCTGGACCCCCCCACGGTGTCCCCGTTCCCTCCCCCTCCCCCTCGCCCGCACACTTACCCGAAGCCTTCCCCTAAGCCGTCCAGTAATCCGAACACGTACGCTAACGAGCCTGACCCGTACTGGTTTGTTCAGGCTCTTGCTACTACTTACTTGCCAGATTGCAAAGCAACCATTTGTCACCACTAGTCTAATAAATATCCATTGAGGCAGGTAGTAGAAGAAGTAGAGTTTGTTTGGGTGCGTGTGTTTGAGTGCATGCAAAGTAGACCGAGAGGTCCCTTCGTGGGCTTCGGGTTGACTCCGTTTAAGGCTGGGGTCCTGCTCTGGCGGAGTGCATTGTGTCCAGGAGCCAAGGTCCCATTGTGGCAAACGGCTGCTTGAGTGTGTGAGTGAGGGGAGGCCTGTGGTTCTTAGACAAGGGCTAGTGGGCATCGAGTCCCTCAGGTGGCTCTAACATGCTTGAATTCTCCTGTCAGTCAGTCAGTTACTCATGGGGAGCCATGTATCAAGTCAGTCAATGCTTCACTCCTACAGAGAGAGAATTCTGTAGTTCTCTTCCTCGACGACCAGAGACATCCAAAAACCCTTTCTGTTTCCAACCAGATTCTGTGTGCAAAGTGCTCTGGGATCCAGCCTAGGACCTACCTGTCCATAGAGCTTCACCTCTGCACTGCTGCACAGGTAAGGGAAGTCGCCTCCTGTTGGCATTAGGATACGGGTTGGACATTTCTTCTTTAGCTTCAGTTGCAAGTGCACTCTGGTCAAACACCTGGAACAGAACACGAGGCCCAAGGTGTTCTTTCAACGTGTTCTTTGCGTGTTCGGCGAAGGGCCGCCCCCCCCCCCCCCGCCCAAACCTTACGCTGAGCCCTACTCTCATCCTAACCCGTTCCCTCATCCTCATCCTCACCCTTCCCCTCATCCTTAGCGCAACCTGTACCCTAATACTAATTCCTACACTAACAAACATGGACCCTCAACCAAGCCTGATCCCTAACCCGTCCCCTTCCCCGAACCATCCCCTACTCCTAAGCCGTCCACTGACGCTAATCTGTACCCTAAGCCTAACCCGATTCCTAACCCTTGCCCGTGCACTAATCCTAATCTGTACACCAAAACGAACCCGGACCCTCAACTCTGCCCATTCCCTCATCCGTACCCTACCCCGTACCCTAACCCATCCCCTCCTCCCAACCCTTCAAAGGAAAAGAACCTGTTGTCGTACCCTGACCCGGACCCTCACTTGGATCCTAGTCGTAACCAGGACACTAACCCATACCCTAATCTGTACCTTCAACCGGACCCATTCCCTAAGCCACACCCTAACAAACACTAACCCGTAGCCGAAAACGTCCCCTAATCCTAACCCACGGTCGTCCCCTCAGCTGTACCCTCCACCATACCCGTTCCCTAATCCGAACCCTTACCCTACCACGGAACATACTCCTAACCCCTACACGTCTCCCAGGACCCGAACCCTAACCCACTGTCGTCCCCTAACCTGGACCCTCAAGCCAGCCCGCTCCCTAACTCACTCATACCCTAAGCGTAATCCCTTTTCGTCCCCTAAACCGTCCTCGTTCCCTAATCTTATACCGAATCCGGATCCGAACCCATACACTAGCAAACAAACACTAACCGGGACCTAACACATACCCCAACACGAACCCGGTGTCGAACCCTCCACCATACCCGTTCCCTAAGCCAGACCCTAATCCGAACCCTAACCCTAAACCTTACGCTAACCCATAGACGGACACGTACCCTGTGCCTGACCTGTTGTCGTACCCATTCCCTAACCCTTACCCTAAGTGGTACCCTAACCCGGACCCTAACAAGTACTCTAAGCCTAACTAACTCGTTGGCGTCCCCTAACCTGGACCCGAAACCTTACCTGTTCCTTAACCCTAAACCTAAGCCTTACCCTGATCCAGAAACTACTCCTAAGCTGTACACTAACAAACACTAAACCGTTCTCGGACCCTTACCTGTACCCTAAACCGTACCTGTGCCCTAAGCCTAACCCATCGTGGTACCCTAAGCTGTACCCGTTTCGGAACCTTAACCCTAACCCGTCCTCCAAGCCTACGCCTCCGTCGGCCCCTGTCCTGGACCCCCCACGGTGTCCCCGTGCCTGTGCCTGAGCCTCAGCCCGCCCCTGACAGACACGTCCTCCAGCCCTACGCCTCCGTCGGCCCCTGTCCTGGACCCCCCCACGGTGTCCCCGTTCCCTCCCCCTCCCCCTCGCCCGCACACTTACCCGAAGCCTTCCCCTAAGCCGTCCAGTAATCCGAACACGTACGCTAACGAGCCTGACCCGTACTGGTTTGTTCAGGCTCTTGCTACTACTTACTTGCCAGATTGCAAAGCAACCATTTGTCACCACTAGTCTAATAAATATCCATTGAGGCAGGTAGTAGAAGAAGTAGAGTTTGTTTGGGTGCGTGTGTTTGAGTGCATGCAAAGTAGACCGAGAGGTCCCTTCGTGGGCTTCGGGTTGACTCCGTTTAAGGCTGGGGTCCTGCTCTGGCGGAGTGCATTGTGTCCAGGAGCCAAGGTCCCATTGTGGCAAACGGCTGCTTGAGTGTGTGAGTGAGGGGAGGCCTGTGGTTCTTAGACAAGGGCTAGTGGGCATCGAGTCCCTCAGGTGGCTCTAACATGCTTGAATTCTCCTGTCAGTCAGTCAGTTACTCATGGGGAGCCATGTATCAAGTCAGTCAATGCTTCACTCCTACAGAGAGAGAATTCTGTAGTTCTCTTCCTCGACGACCAGAGACATCCAAAAACCCTTTCTGTTTCCAACCAGATTCTGTGTGCAAAGTGCTCTGGGATCCAGCCTAGGACCTACCTGTCCATAGAGCTTCACCTCTGCACTGCTGCACAGGTAAGGGAAGTCGCCTCCTGTTGGCATTAGGATACGGGTTGGACATTTCTTCTTTAGCTTCAGTTGCAAGTGCACTCTGGTCAAACACCTGGAACAGAACACGAGGCCCAAGGTGTTCTTTCAACGTGTTCTTTGCGTGTTCGGCGAAGGGCCGCCCCCCCCCCCCGCCCAAACCTTACGCTGAGCCCTACTCTCATCCTAACCCGTTCCCTCATCCTCATCCTCACCCTTCCCCTCATCCTTAGCGCAACCTGTACCCTAATACTAATTCCTACACTAACAAACATGGACCCTCAACCAAGCCTGATCCCTAACCCGTCCCCTTCCCCGAACCATCCCCTACTCCTAAGCCGTCCACTGACGCTAATCTGTACCCTAAGCCTAACCCGATTCCTAACCCTTGCCCGTGCACTAATCCTAATCTGTACACCAAAACGAACCCGGACCCTCAACTCTGCCCATTCCCTCATCCGTACCCTACCCCGTACCCTAACCCATCCCCTCCTCCCAACCCTTCAAAGGAAAAGAACCTGTTGTCGTACCCTGACCCGGACCCTCACTTGGATCCTAGTCGTAACCAGGACACTAACCCATACCCTAATCTGTACCTTCAACCGGACCCATTCCCTAAGCCACACCCTAACAAACACTAACCCGTAGCCGAAAACGTCCCCTAATCCTAACCCACGGTCGTCCCCTCAGCTGTACCCTCCACCATACCCGTTCCCTAATCCGAACCCTTACCCTACCACGGAACATACTCCTAACCCCTACACGTCTCCCAGGACCCGAACCCTAACCTAACCCACTGTCGTCCCCTAACCTGGACCCTCAAGCCAGCCCGCTCCCTAACTCACTCATACCCTAAGCGTAATCCCTTTTCGTCCCCTAAACCGTCCTCGTTCCCTAATCTTATACCGAATCCGGATCCGAACCCATACACTAGCAAACAAACACTAACCGGGACCTAACACATACCCCAACACGAACCCGGTGTCGAACCCTCAACTGTACCCTCCACCATACCCGTTCCCTAAGCCAGACCCTAATCCGAACCCTAACCCTAAACCTTACGCTAACCCATAGACGGACACGTACCCTGTGCCTGACCTGTTGTCGTACCCATTCCCTAACCCTTACCCTAAGTGGTACCCTAACCCGGACCCTAACAAGTACTCTAAGCCTAACTAACTCGTTGGCGTCCCCTAACCTGGACCCGAAACCTTACCTGTTCCTTAACCCTAAACCTAAGCCTTACCCTGATCCAGAAACTACTCCTAAGCTGTACACTAACAAACACTAAACCGTTCTCGGACCCTTACCTGTACCCTAAACCGTACCTGTGCCCTAAGCCTAACCCATCGTGGTACCCTAAGCTGTACCCGTTTCGGAACCTTAACCCTAACCCGTCCTCCAAGCCTACGCCTCCGTCGGCCCCTGTCCTGGACCCCCCACGGTGTCCCCGTGCCTGTGCCTGAGCCTCAGCCCGCCCCTGACAGACACGTCCTCCAGCCCTACGCCTCCGTCGGCCCCTGTCCTGGACCCCCCCACGGTGTCCCCGTTCCCTCCCCCTCCCCCTCGCCCGCACACTTACCCGAAGCCTTCCCCTAAGCCGTCCAGTAATCCGAACACGTACGCTAACGAGCCTGACCCGTACTGGTTTGTTCAGGCTCTTGCTACTACTTACTTGCCAGATTGCAAAGCAACCATTTGTCACCACTAGTCTAATAAATATCCATTGAGGCAGGTAGTAGAAGAAGTAGAGTTTGTTTGGGTGCGTGTGTTTGAGTGCATGCAAAGTAGACCGAGAGGTCCCTTCGTGGGCTTCGGGTTGACTCCGTTTAAGGCTGGGGTCCTGCTCTGGCGGAGTGCATTGTGTCCAGGAGCCAAGGTCCCATTGTGGCAAACGGCTGCTTGAGTGTGTGAGTGAGGGGAGGCCTGTGGTTCTTAGACAAGGGCTAGTGGGCATCGAGTCCCTCAGGTGGCTCTAACATGCTTGAATTCTCCTGTCAGTCAGTCAGTTACTCATGGGGAGCCATGTATCAAGTCAGTCAATGCTTCACTCCTACAGAGAGAGAATTCTGTAGTTCTCTTCCTCGACGACCAGAGACATCCAAAAACCCTTTCTGTTTCCAACCAGATTCTGTGTGCAAAGTGCTCTGGGATCCAGCCTAGGACCTACCTGTCCATAGAGCTTCACCTCTGCACTGCTGCACAGGTAAGGGAAGTCGCCTCCTGTTGGCATTAGGATACGGGTTGGACATTTCTTCTTTAGCTTCAGTTGCAAGTGCACTCTGGTCAAACACCTGGAACAGAACACGAGGCCCAAGGTGTTCTTTCAACGTGTTCTTTGCGTGTTCGGCGAAGGGCCGCCCCCCCCCCCCGCCCAAACCTTACGCTGAGCCCTACTCTCATCCTAACCCGTTCCCTCATCCTCATCCTCACCCTTCCCCTCATCCTTAGCGCAACCTGTACCCTAATACTAATTCCTACACTAACAAACATGGACCCTCAACCAAGCCTGATCCCTAACCCGTCCCCTTCCCCGAACCATCCCCTACTCCTAAGCCGTCCACTGACGCTAATCTGTACCCTAAGCCTAACCCGATTCCTAACCCTTGCCCGTGCACTAATCCTAATCTGTACACCAAAACGAACCCGGACCCTCAACTCTGCCCATTCCCTCATCCGTACCCTACCCCGTACCCTAACCCATCCCCTCCTCCCAACCCTTCAAAGGAAAAGAACCTGTTGTCGTACCCTGACCCGGACCCTCACTTGGATCCTAGTCGTAACCAGGACACTAACCCATACCCTAATCTGTACCTTCAACCGGACCCATTCCCTAAGCCACACCCTAACAAACACTAACCCGTAGCCGAAAACGTCCCCTAATCCTAACCCACGGTCGTCCCCTCAGCTGTACCCTCCACCATACCCGTTCCCTAATCCGAACCCTTACCCTACCACGGAACATACTCCTAACCCCTACACGTCTCCCAGGACCCGAACCCTAACCCACTGTCGTCCCCTAACCTGGACCCTCAAGCCAGCCCGCTCCCTAACTCACTCATACCCTAAGCGTAATCCCTTTTCGTCCCCTAAACCGTCCTCGTTCCCTAATCTTATACCGAATCCGGATCCGAACCCATACACTAGCAAACAAACACTAACCGGGACCTAACACATACCCCAACACGAACCCGGTGTCGAACCCTCAACTGTACCCTCCACCATACCCGTTCCCTAAGCCAGACCCTAATCCGAACCCTAACCCTAAACCTTACGCTAACCCATAGACGGACACGTACCCTGTGCCTGACCTGTTGTCGTACCCATTCCCTAACCCTTACCCTAAGTGGTACCCTAACCCGGACCCTAACAAGTACTCTAAGCCTAACTAACTCGTTGGCGTCCCCTAACCTGGACCCGAAACCTTACCTGTTCCTTAACCCTAAACCTAAGCCTTACCCTGATCCAGAAACTACTCCTAAGCTGTACACTAACAAACACTAAACCGTTCTCGGACCCTTACCTGTACCCTAAACCGTACCTGTGCCCTAAGCCTAACCCATCGTGGTACCCTAAGCTGTACCCGTTTCGGAACCTTAACCCTAACCCGTCCTCCAAGCCTACGCCTCCGTCGGCCCCTGTCCTGGACCCCCCACGGTGTCCCCGTGCCTGTGCCTGAGCCTCAGCCCGCCCCTGACAGACACGTCCTCCAGCCCTACGCCTCCGTCGGCCCCTGTCCTGGACCCCCCCACGGTGTCCCCGTTCCCTCCCCCTCCCCCTCGCCCGCACACTTACCCGAAGCCTTCCCCTAAGCCGTCCAGTAATCCGAACACGTACGCTAACGAGCCTGACCCGTACTGGTTTGTTCAGGCTCTTGCTACTACTTACTTGCCAGATTGCAAAGCAACCATTTGTCACCACTAGTCTAATAAATATCCATTGAGGCAGGTAGTAGAAGAAGTAGAGTTTGTTTGGGTGCGTGTGTTTGAGTGCATGCAAAGTAGACCGAGAGGTCCCTTCGTGGGCTTCGGGTTGACTCCGTTTAAGGCTGGGGTCCTGCTCTGGCGGAGTGCATTGTGTCCAGGAGCCAAGGTCCCATTGTGGCAAACGGCTGCTTGAGTGTGTGAGTGAGGGGAGGCCTGTGGTTCTTAGACAAGGGCTAGTGGGCATCGAGTCCCTCAGGTGGCTCTAACATGCTTGAATTCTCCTGTCAGTCAGTCAGTTACTCATGGGGAGCCATGTATCAAGTCAGTCAATGCTTCACTCCTACAGAGAGAGAATTCTGTAGTTCTCTTCCTCGACGACCAGAGACATCCAAAAACCCTTTCTGTTTCCAACCAGATTCTGTGTGCAAAGTGCTCTGGGATCCAGCCTAGGACCTACCTGTCCATAGAGCTTCACCTCTGCACTGCTGCACAGGTAAGGGAAGTCGCCTCCTGTTGGCATTAGGATACGGGTTGGACATTTCTTCTTTAGCTTCAGTTGCAAGTGCACTCTGGTCAAACACCTGGAACAGAACACGAGGCCCAAGGTGTTCTTTCAACGTGTTCTTTGCGTGTTCGGCGAAGGGCCGCCCCCCCCCCCCGCCCAAACCTTACGCTGAGCCCTACTCTCATCCTAACCCGTTCCCTCATCCTCATCCTCACCCTTCCCCTCATCCTTAGCGCAACCTGTACCCTAATACTAATTCCTACACTAACAAACATGGACCCTCAACCAAGCCTGATCCCTAACCCGTCCCCTTCCCCGAACCATCCCCTACTCCTAAGCCGTCCACTGACGCTAATCTGTACCCTAAGCCTAACCCGATTCCTAACCCTTGCCCGTGCACTAATCCTAATCTGTACACCAAAACGAACCCGGACCCTCAACTCTGCCCATTCCCTCATCCGTACCCTACCCCGTACCCTAACCCATCCCCTCCTCCCAACCCTTCAAAGGAAAAGAACCTGTTGTCGTACCCTGACCCGGACCCTCACTTGGATCCTAGTCGTAACCAGGACACTAACCCATACCCTAATCTGTACCTTCAACCGGACCCATTCCCTAAGCCACACCCTAACAAACACTAACCCGTAGCCGAAAACGTCCCCTAATCCTAACCCACGGTCGTCCCCTCAGCTGTACCCTCCACCATACCCGTTCCCTAATCCGAACCCTTACCCTACCACGGAACATACTCCTAACCCCTACACGTCTCCCAGGACCCGAACCCTAACCTAACCCACTGTCGTCCCCTAACCTGGACCCTCAAGCCAGCCCGCTCCCTAACTCACTCATACCCTAAGCGTAATCCCTTTTCGTCCCCTAAACCGTCCTCGTTCCCTAATCTTATACCGAATCCGGATCCGAACCCATACACTAGCAAACAAACACTAACCGGGACCTAACACATACCCCAACACGAACCCGGTGTCGAACCCTCAACTGTACCCTCCACCATACCCGTTCCCTAAGCCAGACCCTAATCCGAACCCTAACCCTAAACCTTACGCTAACCCATAGACGGACACGTACCCTGTGCCTGACCTGTTGTCGTACCCATTCCCTAACCCTTACCCTAAGTGGTACCCTAACCCGGACCCTAACAAGTACTCTAAGCCTAACTAACTCGTTGGCGTCCCCTAACCTGGACCCGAAACCTTACCTGTTCCTTAACCCTAAACCTAAGCCTTACCCTGATCCAGAAACTACTCCTAAGCTGTACACTAACAAACACTAAACCGTTCTCGGACCCTTACCTGTACCCTAAACCGTACCTGTGCCCTAAGCCTAACCCATCGTGGTACCCTAAGCTGTACCCGTTTCGGAACCTTAACCCTAACCCGTCCTCCAAGCCTACGCCTCCGTCGGCCCCTGTCCTGGACCCCCCACGGTGTCCCCGTGCCTGTGCCTGAGCCTCAGCCCGCCCCTGACAGACACGTCCTCCAGCCCTACGCCTCCGTCGGCCCCTGTCCTGGACCCCCCCACGGTGTCCCCGTTCCCTCCCCCTCCCCCTCGCCCGCACACTTACCCGAAGCCTTCCCCTAAGCCGTCCAGTAATCCGAACACGTACGCTAACGAGCCTGACCCGTACTGGTTTGTTCAGGCTCTTGCTACTACTTACTTGCCAGATTGCAAAGCAACCATTTGTCACCACTAGTCTAATAAATATCCATTGAGGCAGGTAGTAGAAGAAGTAGAGTTTGTTTGGGTGCGTGTGTTTGAGTGCATGCAAAGTAGACCGAGAGGTCCCTTCGTGGGCTTCGGGTTGACTCCGTTTAAGGCTGGGGTCCTGCTCTGGCGGAGTGCATTGTGTCCAGGAGCCAAGGTCCCATTGTGGCAAACGGCTGCTTGAGTGTGTGAGTGAGGGGAGGCCTGTGGTTCTTAGACAAGGGCTAGTGGGCATCGAGTCCCTCAGGTGGCTCTAACATGCTTGAATTCTCCTGTCAGTCAGTCAGTTACTCATGGGGAGCCATGTATCAAGTCAGTCAATGCTTCACTCCTACAGAGAGAGAATTCTGTAGTTCTCTTCCTCGACGACCAGAGACATCCAAAAACCCTTTCTGTTTCCAACCAGATTCTGTGTGCAAAGTGCTCTGGGATCCAGCCTAGGACCTACCTGTCCATAGAGCTTCACCTCTGCACTGCTGCACAGGTAAGGGAAGTCGCCTCCTGTTGGCATTAGGATACGGGTTGGACATTTCTTCTTTAGCTTCAGTTGCAAGTGCACTCTGGTCAAACACCTGGAACAGAACACGAGGCCCAAGGTGTTCTTTCAACGTGTTCTTTGCGTGTTCGGCGAAGGGCCGCCCCCCCCCCCCGCCCAAACCTTACGCTGAGCCCTACTCTCATCCTAACCCGTTCCCTCATCCTCATCCTCACCCTTCCCCTCATCCTTAGCGCAACCTGTACCCTAATACTAATTCCTACACTAACAAACATGGACCCTCAACCAAGCCTGATCCCTAACCCGTCCCCTTCCCCGAACCATCCCCTACTCCTAAGCCGTCCACTGACGCTAATCTGTACCCTAAGCCTAACCCGATTCCTAACCCTTGCCCGTGCACTAATCCTAATCTGTACACCAAAACGAACCCGGACCCTCAACTCTGCCCATTCCCTCATCCGTACCCTACCCCGTACCCTAACCCATCCCCTCCTCCCAACCCTTCAAAGGAAAAGAACCTGTTGTCGTACCCTGACCCGGACCCTCACTTGGATCCTAGTCGTAACCAGGACACTAACCCATACCCTAATCTGTACCTTCAACCGGACCCATTCCCTAAGCCACACCCTAACAAACACTAACCCGTAGCCGAAAACGTCCCCTAATCCTAACCCACGGTCGTCCCCTCAGCTGTACCCTCCACCATACCCGTTCCCTAATCCGAACCCTTACCCTACCACGGAACATACTCCTAACCCCTACACGTCTCCCAGGACCCGAACCCTAACCTAACCCACTGTCGTCCCCTAACCTGGACCCTCAAGCCAGCCCGCTCCCTAACTCACTCATACCCTAAGCGTAATCCCTTTTCGTCCCCTAAACCGTCCTCGTTCCCTAATCTTATACCGAATCCGGATCCGAACCCATACACTAGCAAACAAACACTAACCGGGACCTAACACATACCCCAACACGAACCCGGTGTCGAACCCTCAACTGTACCCTCCACCATACCCGTTCCCTAAGCCAGACCCTAATCCGAACCCTAACCCTAAACCTTACGCTAACCCATAGACGGACACGTACCCTGTGCCTGACCTGTTGTCGTACCCATTCCCTAACCCTTACCCTAAGTGGTACCCTAACCCGGACCCTAACAAGTACTCTAAGCCTAACTAACTCGTTGGCGTCCCCTAACCTGGACCCGAAACCTTACCTGTTCCTTAACCCTAAACCTAAGCCTTACCCTGATCCAGAAACTACTCCTAAGCTGTACACTAACAAACACTAAACCGTTCTCGGACCCTTACCTGTACCCTAAACCGTACCTGTGCCCTAAGCCTAACCCATCGTGGTACCCTAAGCTGTACCCGTTTCGGAACCTTAACCCTAACCCGTCCTCCAAGCCTACGCCTCCGTCGGCCCCTGTCCTGGACCCCCCACGGTGTCCCCGTGCCTGTGCCTGAGCCTCAGCCCGCCCCTGACAGACACGTCCTCCAGCCCTACGCCTCCGTCGGCCCCTGTCCTGGACCCCCCCACGGTGTCCCCGTTCCCTCCCCCTCCCCCTCGCCCGCACACTTACCCGAAGCCTTCCCCTAAGCCGTCCAGTAATCCGAACACGTACGCTAACGAGCCTGACCCGTACTGGTTTGTTCAGGCTCTTGCTACTACTTACTTGCCAGATTGCAAAGCAACCATTTGTCACCACTAGTCTAATAAATATCCATTGAGGCAGGTAGTAGAAGAAGTAGAGTTTGTTTGGGTGCGTGTGTTTGAGTGCATGCAAAGTAGACCGAGAGGTCCCTTCGTGGGCTTCGGGTTGACTCCGTTTAAGGCTGGGGTCCTGCTCTGGCGGAGTGCATTGTGTCCAGGAGCCAAGGTCCCATTGTGGCAAACGGCTGCTTGAGTGTGTGAGTGAGGGGAGGCCTGTGGTTCTTAGACAAGGGCTAGTGGGCATCGAGTCCCTCAGGTGGCTCTAACATGCTTGAATTCTCCTGTCAGTCAGTCAGTTACTCATGGGGAGCCATGTATCAAGTCAGTCAATGCTTCACTCCTACAGAGAGAGAATTCTGTAGTTCTCTTCCTCGACGACCAGAGACATCCAAAAACCCTTTCTGTTTCCAACCAGATTCTGTGTGCAAAGTGCTCTGGGATCCAGCCTAGGACCTACCTGTCCATAGAGCTTCACCTCTGCACTGCTGCACAGGTAAGGGAAGTCGCCTCCTGTTGGCATTAGGATACGGGTTGGACATTTCTTCTTTAGCTTCAGTTGCAAGTGCACTCTGGTCAAACACCTGGAACAGAACACGAGGCCCAAGGTGTTCTTTCAACGTGTTCTTTGCGTGTTCGGCGAAGGGCCGCCCCCCCCCCCGCCCAAACCTTACGCTGAGCCCTACTCTCATCCTAACCCGTTCCCTCATCCTCATCCTCACCCTTCCCCTCATCCTTAGCGCAACCTGTACCCTAATACTAATTCCTACACTAACAAACATGGACCCTCAACCAAGCCTGATCCCTAACCCGTCCCCTTCCCCGAACCATCCCCTACTCCTAAGCCGTCCACTGACGCTAATCTGTACCCTAAGCCTAACCCGATTCCTAACCCTTGCCCGTGCACTAATCCTAATCTGTACACCAAAACGAACCCGGACCCTCAACTCTGCCCATTCCCTCATCCGTACCCTACCCCGTACCCTAACCCATCCCCTCCTCCCAACCCTTCAAAGGAAAAGAACCTGTTGTCGTACCCTGACCCGGACCCTCACTTGGATCCTAGTCGTAACCAGGACACTAACCCATACCCTAATCTGTACCTTCAACCGGACCCATTCCCTAAGCCACACCCTAACAAACACTAACCCGTAGCCGAAAACGTCCCCTAATCCTAACCCACGGTCGTCCCCTCAGCTGTACCCTCCACCATACCCGTTCCCTAATCCGAACCCTTACCCTACCACGGAACATACTCCTAACCCCTACACGTCTCCCAGGACCCGAACCCTAACCCACTGTCGTCCCCTAACCTGGACCCTCAAGCCAGCCCGCTCCCTAACTCACTCATACCCTAAGCGTAATCCCTTTTCGTCCCCTAAACCGTCCTCGTTCCCTAATCTTATACCGAATCCGGATCCGAACCCATACACTAGCAAACAAACACTAACCGGGACCTAACACATACCCCAACACGAACCCGGTGTCGAACCCTCAACTGTACCCTCCACCATACCCGTTCCCTAAGCCAGACCCTAATCCGAACCCTAACCCTAAACCTTACGCTAACCCATAGACGGACACGTACCCTGTGCCTGACCTGTTGTCGTACCCATTCCCTAACCCTTACCCTAAGTGGTACCCTAACCCGGACCCTAACAAGTACTCTAAGCCTAACTAACTCGTTGGCGTCCCCTAACCTGGACCCGAAACCTTACCTGTTCCTTAACCCTAAACCTAAGCCTTACCCTGATCCAGAAACTACTCCTAAGCTGTACACTAACAAACACTAAACCGTTCTCGGACCCTTACCTGTACCCTAAACCGTACCTGTGCCCTAAGCCTAACCCATCGTGGTACCCTAAGCTGTACCCGTTTCGGAACCTTAACCCTAACCCGTCCTCCAAGCCTACGCCTCCGTCGGCCCCTGTCCTGGACCCCCCACGGTGTCCCCGTGCCTGTGCCTGAGCCTCAGCCCGCCCCTGCCAGACACGTCCTCCAGCCCTACGCCTCCGTCGGCCCCTGTCCTGGACCCCCCCACGGTGTCCCCGTTCCCTCCCCCTCCCCCTCGCCCGCACACTTACCCGAAGCCTTCCCCTAAGCCGTCCAGTAATCCGAACACGTACGCTAACGAGCCTGACCCGTACTGGTTTGTTCAGGCTCTTGCTACTACTTACTTGCCAGATTGCAAAGCAACCATTTGTCACCACTAGTCTAATAAATATCCATTGAGGCAGGTAGTAGAAGAAGTAGAGTTTGTTTGGGTGCGTGTGTTTGAGTGCATGCAAAGTAGACCGAGAGGTCCCTTCGTGGGCTTCGGGTTGACTCCGTTTAAGGCTGGGGTCCTGCTCTGGCGGAGTGCATTGTGTCCAGGAGCCAAGGTCCCATTGTGGCAAACGGCTGCTTGAGTGTGTGAGTGAGGGGAGGCCTGTGGTTCTTAGACAAGGGCTAGTGGGCATCGAGTCCCTCAGGTGGCTCTAACATGCTTGAATTCTCCTGTCAGTCAGTCAGTTACTCATGGGGAGCCATGTATCAAGTCAGTCAATGCTTCACTCCTACAGAGAGAGAATTCTGTAGTTCTCTTCCTCGACGACCAGAGACATCCAAAAACCCTTTCTGTTTCCAACCAGATTCTGTGTGCAAAGTGCTCTGGGATCCAGCCTAGGACCTACCTGTCCATAGAGCTTCACCTCTGCACTGCTGCACAGGTAAGGGAAGTCGCCTCCTGTTGGCATTAGGATACGGGTTGGACATTTCTTCTTTAGCTTCAGTTGCAAGTGCACTCTGGTCAAACACCTGGAACAGAACACGAGGCCCAAGGTGTTCTTTCAACGTGTTCTTTGCGTGTTCGGCGAAGGGCCGCCCCCCCCCCCCCGCCCAAACCTTACGCTGAGCCCTACTCTCATCCTAACCCGTTCCCTCATCCTCATCCTCACCCTTCCCCTCATCCTTAGCGCAACCTGTACCCTAATACTAATTCCTACACTAACAAACATGGACCCTCAACCAAGCCTGATCCCTAACCCGTCCCCTTCCCCGAACCATCCCCTACTCCTAAGCCGTCCACTGACGCTAATCTGTACCCTAAGCCTAACCCGATTCCTAACCCTTGCCCGTGCACTAATCCTAATCTGTACACCAAAACGAACCCGGACCCTCAACTCTGCCCATTCCCTCATCCGTACCCTACCCCGTACCCTAACCCATCCCCTCCTCCCAACCCTTCAAAGGAAAAGAACCTGTTGTCGTACCCTGACCCGGACCCTCACTTGGATCCTAGTCGTAACCAGGACACTAACCCATACCCTAATCTGTACCTTCAACCGGACCCATTCCCTAAGCCACACCCTAACAAACACTAACCCGTAGCCGAAAACGTCCCCTAATCCTAACCCACGGTCGTCCCCTCAGCTGTACCCTCCACCATACCCGTTCCCTAATCCGAACCCTTACCCTACCACGGAACATACTCCTAACCCCTACACGTCTCCCAGGACCCGAACCCTAACCTAACCCACTGTCGTCCCCTAACCTGGACCCTCAAGCCAGCCCGCTCCCTAACTCACTCATACCCTAAGCGTAATCCCTTTTCGTCCCCTAAACCGTCCTCGTTCCCTAATCTTATACCGAATCCGGATCCGAACCCATACACTAGCAAACAAACACTAACCGGGACCTAACACATACCCCAACACGAACCCGGTGTCGAACCCTCAACTGTACCCTCCACCATACCCGTTCCCTAAGCCAGACCCTAATCCGAACCCTAACCCTAAACCTTACGCTAACCCATAGACGGACACGTACCCTGTGCCTGACCTGTTGTCGTACCCATTCCCTAACCCTTACCCTAAGTGGTACCCTAACCCGGACCCTAACAAGTACTCTAAGCCTAACTAACTCGTTGGCGTCCCCTAACCTGGACCCGAAACCTTACCTGTTCCTTAACCCTAAACCTAAGCCTTACCCTGATCCAGAAACTACTCCTAAGCTGTACACTAACAAACACTAAACCGTTCTCGGACCCTTACCTGTACCCTAAACCGTACCTGTGCCCTAAGCCTAACCCATCGTGGTACCCTAAGCTGTACCCGTTTCGGAACCTTAACCCTAACCCGTCCTCCAAGCCTACGCCTCCGTCGGCCCCTGTCCTGGACCCCCCACGGTGTCCCCGTGCCTGTGCCTGAGCCTCAGCCCGCCCCTGACAGACACGTCCTCCAGCCCTACGCCTCCGTCGGCCCCTGTCCTGGACCCCCCCACGGTGTCCCCGTTCCCTCCCCCTCCCCCTCGCCCGCACACTTACCCGAAGCCTTCCCCTAAGCCGTCCAGTAATCCGAACACGTACGCTAACGAGCCTGACCCGTACTGGTTTGTTCAGGCTCTTGCTACTACTTACTTGCCAGATTGCAAAGCAACCATTTGTCACCACTAGTCTAATAAATATCCATTGAGGCAGGTAGTAGAAGAAGTAGAGTTTGTTTGGGTGCGTGTGTTTGAGTGCATGCAAAGTAGACCGAGAGGTCCCTTCGTGGGCTTCGGGTTGACTCCGTTTAAGGCTGGGGTCCTGCTCTGGCGGAGTGCATTGTGTCCAGGAGCCAAGGTCCCATTGTGGCAAACGGCTGCTTGAGTGTGTGAGTGAGGGGAGGCCTGTGGTTCTTAGACAAGGGCTAGTGGGCATCGAGTCCCTCAGGTGGCTCTAACATGCTTGAATTCTCCTGTCAGTCAGTCAGTTACTCATGGGGAGCCATGTATCAAGTCAGTCAATGCTTCACTCCTACAGAGAGAGAATTCTGTAGTTCTCTTCCTCGACGACCAGAGACATCCAAAAACCCTTTCTGTTTCCAACCAGATTCTGTGTGCAAAGTGCTCTGGGATCCAGCCTAGGACCTACCTGTCCATAGAGCTTCACCTCTGCACTGCTGCACAGGTAAGGGAAGTCGCCTCCTGTTGGCATTAGGATACGGGTTGGACATTTCTTCTTTAGCTTCAGTTGCAAGTGCACTCTGGTCAAACACCTGGAACAGAACACGAGGCCCAAGGTGTTCTTTCAACGTGTTCTTTGCGTGTTCGGCGAAGGGCCGCCCCCCCCCCCCGCCCAAACCTTACGCTGAGCCCTACTCTCATCCTAACCCGTTCCCTCATCCTCATCCTCACCCTTCCCCTCATCCTTAGCGCAACCTGTACCCTAATACTAATTCCTACACTAACAAACATGGACCCTCAACCAAGCCTGATCCCTAACCCGTCCCCTTCCCCGAACCATCCCCTACTCCTAAGCCGTCCACTGACGCTAATCTGTACCCTAAGCCTAACCCGATTCCTAACCCTTGCCCGTGCACTAATCCTAATCTGTACACCAAAACGAACCCGGACCCTCAACTCTGCCCATTCCCTCATCCGTACCCTACCCCGTACCCTAACCCATCCCCTCCTCCCAACCCTTCAAAGGAAAAGAACCTGTTGTCGTACCCTGACCCGGACCCTCACTTGGATCCTAGTCGTAACCAGGACACTAACCCATACCCTAATCTGTACCTTCAACCGGACCCATTCCCTAAGCCACACCCTAACAAACACTAACCCGTAGCCGAAAACGTCCCCTAATCCTAACCCACGGTCGTCCCCTCAGCTGTACCCTCCACCATACCCGTTCCCTAATCCGAACCCTTACCCTACCACGGAACATACTCCTAACCCCTACACGTCTCCCAGGACCCGAACCCTAACCCACTGTCGTCCCCTAACCTGGACCCTCAAGCCAGCCCGCTCCCTAACTCACTCATACCCTAAGCGTAATCCCTTTTCGTCCCCTAAACCGTCCTCGTTCCCTAATCTTATACCGAATCCGGATCCGAACCCATACACTAGCAAACAAACACTAACCGGGACCTAACACATACCCCAACACGAACCCGGTGTCGAACCCTCAACTGTACCCTCCACCATACCCGTTCCCTAAGCCAGACCCTAATCCGAACCCTAACCCTAAACCTTACGCTAACCCATAGACGGACACGTACCCTGTGCCTGACCTGTTGTCGTACCCATTCCCTAACCCTTACCCTAAGTGGTACCCTAACCCGGACCCTAACAAGTACTCTAAGCCTAACTAACTCGTTGGCGTCCCCTAACCTGGACCCGAAACCTTACCTGTTCCTTAACCCTAAACCTAAGCCTTACCCTGATCCAGAAACTACTCCTAAGCTGTACACTAACAAACACTAAACCGTTCTCGGACCCTTACCTGTACCCTAAACCGTACCTGTGCCCTAAGCCTAACCCATCGTGGTACCCTAAGCTGTACCCGTTTCGGAACCTTAACCCTAACCCGTCCTCCAAGCCTACGCCTCCGTCGGCCCCTGTCCTGGACCCCCCACGGTGTCCCCGTGCCTGTGCCTGAGCCTCAGCCCGCCCCTGACAGACACGTCCTCCAGCCCTACGCCTCCGTCGGCCCCTGTCCTGGACCCCCCCACGGTGTCCCCGTTCCCTCCCCCTCCCCCTCGCCCGCACACTTACCCGAAGCCTTCCCCTAAGCCGTCCAGTAATCCGAACACGTACGCTAACGAGCCTGACCCGTACTGGTTTGTTCAGGCTCTTGCTACTACTTACTTGCCAGATTGCAAAGCAACCATTTGTCACCACTAGTCTAATAAATATCCATTGAGGCAGGTAGTAGAAGAAGTAGAGTTTGTTTGGGTGCGTGTGTTTGAGTGCATGCAAAGTAGACCGAGAGGTCCCTTCGTGGGCTTCGGGTTGACTCCGTTTAAGGCTGGGGTCCTGCTCTGGCGGAGTGCATTGTGTCCAGGAGCCAAGGTCCCATTGTGGCAAACGGCTGCTTGAGTGTGTGAGTGAGGGGAGGCCTGTGGTTCTTAGACAAGGGCTAGTGGGCATCGAGTCCCTCAGGTGGCTCTAACATGCTTGAATTCTCCTGTCAGTCAGTCAGTTACTCATGGGGAGCCATGTATCAAGTCAGTCAATGCTTCACTCCTACAGAGAGAGAATTCTGTAGTTCTCTTCCTCGACGACCAGAGACATCCAAAAACCCTTTCTGTTTCCAACCAGATTCTGTGTGCAAAGTGCTCTGGGATCCAGCCTAGGACCTACCTGTCCATAGAGCTTCACCTCTGCACTGCTGCACAGGTAAGGGAAGTCGCCTCCTGTTGGCATTAGGATACGGGTTGGACATTTCTTCTTTAGCTTCAGTTGCAAGTGCACTCTGGTCAAACACCTGGAACAGAACACGAGGCCCAAGGTGTTCTTTCAACGTGTTCTTTGCGTGTTCGGCGAAGGGCCGCCCCCCCCCCCCGCCCAAACCTTACGCTGAGCCCTACTCTCATCCTAACCCGTTCCCTCATCCTCATCCTCACCCTTCCCCTCATCCTTAGCGCAACCTGTACCCTAATACTAATTCCTACACTAACAAACATGGACCCTCAACCAAGCCTGATCCCTAACCCGTCCCCTTCCCCGAACCATCCCCTACTCCTAAGCCGTCCACTGACGCTAATCTGTACCCTAAGCCTAACCCGATTCCTAACCCTTGCCCGTGCACTAATCCTAATCTGTACACCAAAACGAACCCGGACCCTCAACTCTGCCCATTCCCTCATCCGTACCCTACCCCGTACCCTAACCCATCCCCTCCTCCCAACCCTTCAAAGGAAAAGAACCTGTTGTCGTACCCTGACCCGGACCCTCACTTGGATCCTAGTCGTAACCAGGACACTAACCCATACCCTAATCTGTACCTTCAACCGGACCCATTCCCTAAGCCACACCCTAACAAACACTAACCCGTAGCCGAAAACGTCCCCTAATCCTAACCCACGGTCGTCCCCTCAGCTGTACCCTCCACCATACCCGTTCCCTAATCCGAACCCTTACCCTACCACGGAACATACTCCTAACCCCTACACGTCTCCCAGGACCCGAACCCTAACCTAACCCACTGTCGTCCCCTAACCTGGACCCTCAAGCCAGCCCGCTCCCTAACTCACTCATACCCTAAGCGTAATCCCTTTTCGTCCCCTAAACCGTCCTCGTTCCCTAATCTTATACCGAATCCGGATCCGAACCCATACACTAGCAAACAAACACTAACCGGGACCTAACACATACCCCAACACGAACCCGGTGTCGAACCCTCAACTGTACCCTCCACCATACCCGTTCCCTAAGCCAGACCCTAATCCGAACCCTAACCCTAAACCTTACGCTAACCCATAGACGGACACGTACCCTGTGCCTGACCTGTTGTCGTACCCATTCCCTAACCCTTACCCTAAGTGGTACCCTAACCCGGACCCTAACAAGTACTCTAAGCCTAACTAACTCGTTGGCGTCCCCTAACCTGGACCCGAAACCTTACCTGTTCCTTAACCCTAAACCTAAGCCTTACCCTGATCCAGAAACTACTCCTAAGCTGTACACTAACAAACACTAAACCGTTCTCGGACCCTTACCTGTACCCTAAACCGTACCTGTGCCCTAAGCCTAACCCATCGTGGTACCCTAAGCTGTACCCGTTTCGGAACCTTAACCCTAACCCGTCCTCCAAGCCTACGCCTCCGTCGGCCCCTGTCCTGGACCCCCCACGGTGTCCCCGTGCCTGTGCCTGAGCCTCAGCCCGCCCCTGACAGACACGTCCTCCAGCCCTACGCCTCCGTCGGCCCCTGTCCTGGACCCCCCCACGGTGTCCCCGTTCCCTCCCCCTCCCCCTCGCCCGCACACTTACCCGAAGCCTTCCCCTAAGCCGTCCAGTAATCCGAACACGTACGCTAACGAGCCTGACCCGTACTGGTTTGTTCAGGCTCTTGCTACTACTTACTTGCCAGATTGCAAAGCAACCATTTGTCACCACTAGTCTAATAAATATCCATTGAGGCAGGTAGTAGAAGAAGTAGAGTTTGTTTGGGTGCGTGTGTTTGAGTGCATGCAAAGTAGACCGAGAGGTCCCTTCGTGGGCTTCGGGTTGACTCCGTTTAAGGCTGGGGTCCTGCTCTGGCGGAGTGCATTGTGTCCAGGAGCCAAGGTCCCATTGTGGCAAACGGCTGCTTGAGTGTGTGAGTGAGGGGAGGCCTGTGGTTCTTAGACAAGGGCTAGTGGGCATCGAGTCCCTCAGGTGGCTCTAACATGCTTGAATTCTCCTGTCAGTCAGTCAGTTACTCATGGGGAGCCATGTATCAAGTCAGTCAATGCTTCACTCCTACAGAGAGAGAATTCTGTAGTTCTCTTCCTCGACGACCAGAGACATCCAAAAACCCTTTCTGTTTCCAACCAGATTCTGTGTGCAAAGTGCTCTGGGATCCAGCCTAGGACCTACCTGTCCATAGAGCTTCACCTCTGCACTGCTGCACAGGTAAGGGAAGTCGCCTCCTGTTGGCATTAGGATACGGGTTGGACATTTCTTCTTTAGCTTCAGTTGCAAGTGCACTCTGGTCAAACACCTGGAACAGAACACGAGGCCCAAGGTGTTCTTTCAACGTGTTCTTTGCGTGTTCGGCGAAGGGCCGCCCCCCCCCCCCCGCCCAAACCTTACGCTGAGCCCTACTCTCATCCTAACCCGTTCCCTCATCCTCATCCTCACCCTTCCCCTCATCCTTAGCGCAACCTGTACCCTAATACTAATTCCTACACTAACAAACATGGACCCTCAACCAAGCCTGATCCCTAACCCGTCCCCTTCCCCGAACCATCCCCTACTCCTAAGCCGTCCACTGACGCTAATCTGTACCCTAAGCCTAACCCGATTCCTAACCCTTGCCCGTGCACTAATCCTAATCTGTACACCAAAACGAACCCGGACCCTCAACTCTGCCCATTCCCTCATCCGTACCCTACCCCGTACCCTAACCCATCCCCTCCTCCCAACCCTTCAAAGGAAAAGAACCTGTTGTCGTACCCTGACCCGGACCCTCACTTGGATCCTAGTCGTAACCAGGACACTAACCCATACCCTAATCTGTACCTTCAACCGGACCCATTCCCTAAGCCACACCCTAACAAACACTAACCCGTAGCCGAAAACGTCCCCTAATCCTAACCCACGGTCGTCCCCTCAGCTGTACCCTCCACCATACCCGTTCCCTAATCCGAACCCTTACCCTACCACGGAACATACTCCTAACCCCTACACGTCTCCCAGGACCCGAACCCTAACCTAACCCACTGTCGTCCCCTAACCTGGACCCTCAAGCCAGCCCGCTCCCTAACTCACTCATACCCTAAGCGTAATCCCTTTTCGTCCCCTAAACCGTCCTCGTTCCCTAATCTTATACCGAATCCGGATCCGAACCCATACACTAGCAAACAAACACTAACCGGGACCTAACACATACCCCAACACGAACCCGGTGTCGAACCCTCAACTGTACCCTCCACCATACCCGTTCCCTAAGCCAGACCCTAATCCGAACCCTAACCCTAAACCTTACGCTAACCCATAGACGGACACGTACCCTGTGCCTGACCTGTTGTCGTACCCATTCCCTAACCCTTACCCTAAGTGGTACCCTAACCCGGACCCTAACAAGTACTCTAAGCCTAACTAACTCGTTGGCGTCCCCTAACCTGGACCCGAAACCTTACCTGTTCCTTAACCCTAAACCTAAGCCTTACCCTGATCCAGAAACTACTCCTAAGCTGTACACTAACAAACACTAAACCGTTCTCGGACCCTTACCTGTACCCTAAACCGTACCTGTGCCCTAAGCCTAACCCATCGTGGTACCCTAAGCTGTACCCGTTTCGGAACCTTAACCCTAACCCGTCCTCCAAGCCTACGCCTCCGTCGGCCCCTGTCCTGGACCCCCCACGGTGTCCCCGTGCCTGTGCCTGAGCCTCAGCCCGCCCCTGACAGACACGTCCTCCAGCCCTACGCCTCCGTCGGCCCCTGTCCTGGACCCCCCCACGGTGTCCCCGTTCCCTCCCCCTCCCCCTCGCCCGCACACTTACCCGAAGCCTTCCCCTAAGCCGTCCAGTAATCCGAACACGTACGCTAACGAGCCTGACCCGTACTGGTTTGTTCAGGCTCTTGCTACTACTTACTTGCCAGATTGCAAAGCAACCATTTGTCACCACTAGTCTAATAAATATCCATTGAGGCAGGTAGTAGAAGAAGTAGAGTTTGTTTGGGTGCGTGTGTTTGAGTGCATGCAAAGTAGACCGAGAGGTCCCTTCGTGGGCTTCGGGTTGACTCCGTTTAAGGCTGGGGTCCTGCTCTGGCGGAGTGCATTGTGTCCAGGAGCCAAGGTCCCATTGTGGCAAACGGCTGCTTGAGTGTGTGAGTGAGGGGAGGCCTGTGGTTCTTAGACAAGGGCTAGTGGGCATCGAGTCCCTCAGGTGGCTCTAACATGCTTGAATTCTCCTGTCAGTCAGTCAGTTACTCATGGGGAGCCATGTATCAAGTCAGTCAATGCTTCACTCCTACAGAGAGAGAATTCTGTAGTTCTCTTCCTCGACGACCAGAGACATCCAAAAACCCTTTCTGTTTCCAACCAGATTCTGTGTGCAAAGTGCTCTGGGATCCAGCCTAGGACCTACCTGTCCATAGAGCTTCACCTCTGCACTGCTGCACAGGTAAGGGAAGTCGCCTCCTGTTGGCATTAGGATACGGGTTGGACATTTCTTCTTTAGCTTCAGTTGCAAGTGCACTCTGGTCAAACACCTGGAACAGAACACGAGGCCCAAGGTGTTCTTTCAACGTGTTCTTTGCGTGTTCGGCGAAGGGCCGCCCCCCCCCCCGCCCAAACCTTACGCTGAGCCCTACTCTCATCCTAACCCGTTCCCTCATCCTCATCCTCACCCTTCCCCTCATCCTTAGCGCAACCTGTACCCTAATACTAATTCCTACACTAACAAACATGGACCCTCAACCAAGCCTGATCCCTAACCCGTCCCCTTCCCCGAACCATCCCCTACTCCTAAGCCGTCCACTGACGCTAATCTGTACCCTAAGCCTAACCCGATTCCTAACCCTTGCCCGTGCACTAATCCTAATCTGTACACCAAAACGAACCCGGACCCTCAACTCTGCCCATTCCCTCATCCGTACCCTACCCCGTACCCTAACCCATCCCCTCCTCCCAACCCTTCAAAGGAAAAGAACCTGTTGTCGTACCCTGACCCGGACCCTCACTTGGATCCTAGTCGTAACCAGGACACTAACCCATACCCTAATCTGTACCTTCAACCGGACCCATTCCCTAAGCCACACCCTAACAAACACTAACCCGTAGCCGAAAACGTCCCCTAATCCTAACCCACGGTCGTCCCCTCAGCTGTACCCTCCACCATACCCGTTCCCTAATCCGAACCCTTACCCTACCACGGAACATACTCCTAACCCCTACACGTCTCCCAGGACCCGAACCCTAACCCACTGTCGTCCCCTAACCTGGACCCTCAAGCCAGCCCGCTCCCTAACTCACTCATACCCTAAGCGTAATCCCTTTTCGTCCCCTAAACCGTCCTCGTTCCCTAATCTTATACCGAATCCGGATCCGAACCCATACACTAGCAAACAAACACTAACCGGGACCTAACACATACCCCAACACGAACCCGGTGTCGAACCCTCAACTGTACCCTCCACCATACCCGTTCCCTAAGCCAGACCCTAATCCGAACCCTAACCCTAAACCTTACGCTAACCCATAGACGGACACGTACCCTGTGCCTGACCTGTTGTCGTACCCATTCCCTAACCCTTACCCTAAGTGGTACCCTAACCCGGACCCTAACAAGTACTCTAAGCCTAACTAACTCGTTGGCGTCCCCTAACCTGGACCCGAAACCTTACCTGTTCCTTAACCCTAAACCTAAGCCTTACCCTGATCCAGAAACTACTCCTAAGCTGTACACTAACAAACACTAAACCGTTCTCGGACCCTTACCTGTACCCTAAACCGTACCTGTGCCCTAAGCCTAACCCATCGTGGTACCCTAAGCTGTACCCGTTTCGGAACCTTAACCCTAACCCGTCCTCCAAGCCTACGCCTCCGTCGGCCCCTGTCCTGGACCCCCCACGGTGTCCCCGTGCCTGTGCCTGAGCCTCAGCCCGCCCCTGCCAGACACGTCCTCCAGCCCTACGCCTCCGTCGGCCCCTGTCCTGGACCCCCCCACGGTGTCCCCGTTCCCTCCCCCTCCCCCTCGCCCGCACACTTACCCGAAGCCTTCCCCTAAGCCGTCCAGTAATCCGAACACGTACGCTAACGAGCCTGACCCGTACTGGTTTGTTCAGGCTCTTGCTACTACTTACTTGCCAGATTGCAAAGCAACCATTTGTCACCACTAGTCTAATAAATATCCATTGAGGCAGGTAGTAGAAGAAGTAGAGTTTGTTTGGGTGCGTGTGTTTGAGTGCATGCAAAGTAGACCGAGAGGTCCCTTCGTGGGCTTCGGGTTGACTCCGTTTAAGGCTGGGGTCCTGCTCTGGCGGAGTGCATTGTGTCCAGGAGCCAAGGTCCCATTGTGGCAAACGGCTGCTTGAGTGTGTGAGTGAGGGGAGGCCTGTGGTTCTTAGACAAGGGCTAGTGGGCATCGAGTCCCTCAGGTGGCTCTAACATGCTTGAATTCTCCTGTCAGTCAGTCAGTTACTCATGGGGAGCCATGTATCAAGTCAGTCAATGCTTCACTCCTACAGAGAGAGAATTCTGTAGTTCTCTTCCTCGACGACCAGAGACATCCAAAAACCCTTTCTGTTTCCAACCAGATTCTGTGTGCAAAGTGCTCTGGGATCCAGCCTAGGACCTACCTGTCCATAGAGCTTCACCTCTGCACTGCTGCACAGGTAAGGGAAGTCGCCTCCTGTTGGCATTAGGATACGGGTTGGACATTTCTTCTTTAGCTTCAGTTGCAAGTGCACTCTGGTCAAACACCTGGAACAGAACACGAGGCCCAAGGTGTTCTTTCAACGTGTTCTTTGCGTGTTCGGCGAAGGGCCGCCCCCCCCCCCCGCCCAAACCTTACGCTGAGCCCTACTCTCATCCTAACCCGTTCCCTCATCCTCATCCTCACCCTTCCCCTCATCCTTAGCGCAACCTGTACCCTAATACTAATTCCTACACTAACAAACATGGACCCTCAACCAAGCCTGATCCCTAACCCGTCCCCTTCCCCGAACCATCCCCTACTCCTAAGCCGTCCACTGACGCTAATCTGTACCCTAAGCCTAACCCGATTCCTAACCCTTGCCCGTGCACTAATCCTAATCTGTACACCAAAACGAACCCGGACCCTCAACTCTGCCCATTCCCTCATCCGTACCCTACCCCGTACCCTAACCCATCCCCTCCTCCCAACCCTTCAAAGGAAAAGAACCTGTTGTCGTACCCTGACCCGGACCCTCACTTGGATCCTAGTCGTAACCAGGACACTAACCCATACCCTAATCTGTACCTTCAACCGGACCCATTCCCTAAGCCACACCCTAACAAACACTAACCCGTAGCCGAAAACGTCCCCTAATCCTAACCCACGGTCGTCCCCTCAGCTGTACCCTCCACCATACCCGTTCCCTAATCCGAACCCTTACCCTACCACGGAACATACTCCTAACCCCTACACGTCTCCCAGGACCCGAACCCTAACCTAACCCACTGTCGTCCCCTAACCTGGACCCTCAAGCCAGCCCGCTCCCTAACTCACTCATACCCTAAGCGTAATCCCTTTTCGTCCCCTAAACCGTCCTCGTTCCCTAATCTTATACCGAATCCGGATCCGAACCCATACACTAGCAAACAAACACTAACCGGGACCTAACACATACCCCAACACGAACCCGGTGTCGAACCCTCAACTGTACCCTCCACCATACCCGTTCCCTAAGCCAGACCCTAATCCGAACCCTAACCCTAAACCTTACGCTAACCCATAGACGGACACGTACCCTGTGCCTGACCTGTTGTCGTACCCATTCCCTAACCCTTACCCTAAGTGGTACCCTAACCCGGACCCTAACAAGTACTCTAAGCCTAACTAACTCGTTGGCGTCCCCTAACCTGGACCCGAAACCTTACCTGTTCCTTAACCCTAAACCTAAGCCTTACCCTGATCCAGAAACTACTCCTAAGCTGTACACTAACAAACACTAAACCGTTCTCGGACCCTTACCTGTACCCTAAACCGTACCTGTGCCCTAAGCCTAACCCATCGTGGTACCCTAAGCTGTACCCGTTTCGGAACCTTAACCCTAACCCGTCCTCCAAGCCTACGCCTCCGTCGGCCCCTGTCCTGGACCCCCCACGGTGTCCCCGTGCCTGTGCCTGAGCCTCAGCCCGCCCCTGACAGACACGTCCTCCAGCCCTACGCCTCCGTCGGCCCCTGTCCTGGACCCCCCCACGGTGTCCCCGTTCCCTCCCCCTCCCCCTCGCCCGCACACTTACCCGAAGCCTTCCCCTAAGCCGTCCAGTAATCCGAACACGTACGCTAACGAGCCTGACCCGTACTGGTTTGTTCAGGCTCTTGCTACTACTTACTTGCCAGATTGCAAAGCAACCATTTGTCACCACTAGTCTAATAAATATCCATTGAGGCAGGTAGTAGAAGAAGTAGAGTTTGTTTGGGTGCGTGTGTTTGAGTGCATGCAAAGTAGACCGAGAGGTCCCTTCGTGGGCTTCGGGTTGACTCCGTTTAAGGCTGGGGTCCTGCTCTGGCGGAGTGCATTGTGTCCAGGAGCCAAGGTCCCATTGTGGCAAACGGCTGCTTGAGTGTGTGAGTGAGGGGAGGCCTGTGGTTCTTAGACAAGGGCTAGTGGGCATCGAGTCCCTCAGGTGGCTCTAACATGCTTGAATTCTCCTGTCAGTCAGTCAGTTACTCATGGGGAGCCATGTATCAAGTCAGTCAATGCTTCACTCCTACAGAGAGAGAATTCTGTAGTTCTCTTCCTCGACGACCAGAGACATCCAAAAACCCTTTCTGTTTCCAACCAGATTCTGTGTGCAAAGTGCTCTGGGATCCAGCCTAGGACCTACCTGTCCATAGAGCTTCACCTCTGCACTGCTGCACAGGTAAGGGAAGTCGCCTCCTGTTGGCATTAGGATACGGGTTGGACATTTCTTCTTTAGCTTCAGTTGCAAGTGCACTCTGGTCAAACACCTGGAACAGAACACGAGGCCCAAGGTGTTCTTTCAACGTGTTCTTTGCGTGTTCGGCGAAGGGCCGCCCCCCCCCCCCGCCCAAACCTTACGCTGAGCCCTACTCTCATCCTAACCCGTTCCCTCATCCTCATCCTCACCCTTCCCCTCATCCTTAGCGCAACCTGTACCCTAATACTAATTCCTACACTAACAAACATGGACCCTCAACCAAGCCTGATCCCTAACCCGTCCCCTTCCCCGAACCATCCCCTACTCCTAAGCCGTCCACTGACGCTAATCTGTACCCTAAGCCTAACCCGATTCCTAACCCTTGCCCGTGCACTAATCCTAATCTGTACACCAAAACGAACCCGGACCCTCAACTCTGCCCATTCCCTCATCCGTACCCTACCCCGTACCCTAACCCATCCCCTCCTCCCAACCCTTCAAAGGAAAAGAACCTGTTGTCGTACCCTGACCCGGACCCTCACTTGGATCCTAGTCGTAACCAGGACACTAACCCATACCCTAATCTGTACCTTCAACCGGACCCATTCCCTAAGCCACACCCTAACAAACACTAACCCGTAGCCGAAAACGTCCCCTAATCCTAACCCACGGTCGTCCCCTCAGCTGTACCCTCCACCATACCCGTTCCCTAATCCGAACCCTTACCCTACCACGGAACATACTCCTAACCCCTACACGTCTCCCAGGACCCGAACCCTAACCCACTGTCGTCCCCTAACCTGGACCCTCAAGCCAGCCCGCTCCCTAACTCACTCATACCCTAAGCGTAATCCCTTTTCGTCCCCTAAACCGTCCTCGTTCCCTAATCTTATACCGAATCCGGATCCGAACCCATACACTAGCAAACAAACACTAACCGGGACCTAACACATACCCCAACACGAACCCGGTGTCGAACCCTCCACCATACCCGTTCCCTAAGCCAGACCCTAATCCGAACCCTAACCCTAAACCTTACGCTAACCCATAGACGGACACGTACCCTGTGCCTGACCTGTTGTCGTACCCATTCCCTAACCCTTACCCTAAGTGGTACCCTAACCCGGACCCTAACAAGTACTCTAAGCCTAACTAACTCGTTGGCGTCCCCTAACCTGGACCCGAAACCTTACCTGTTCCTTAACCCTAAACCTAAGCCTTACCCTGATCCAGAAACTACTCCTAAGCTGTACACTAACAAACACTAAACCGTTCTCGGACCCTTACCTGTACCCTAAACCGTACCTGTGCCCTAAGCCTAACCCATCGTGGTACCCTAAGCTGTACCCGTTTCGGAACCTTAACCCTAACCCGTCCTCCAAGCCTACGCCTCCGTCGGCCCCTGTCCTGGACCCCCCACGGTGTCCCCGTGCCTGTGCCTGAGCCTCAGCCCGCCCCTGACAGACACGTCCTCCAGCCCTACGCCTCCGTCGGCCCCTGTCCTGGACCCCCCCACGGTGTCCCCGTTCCCTCCCCCTCCCCCTCGCCCGCACACTTACCCGAAGCCTTCCCCTAAGCCGTCCAGTAATCCGAACACGTACGCTAACGAGCCTGACCCGTACTGGTTTGTTCAGGCTCTTGCTACTACTTACTTGCCAGATTGCAAAGCAACCATTTGTCACCACTAGTCTAATAAATATCCATTGAGGCAGGTAGTAGAAGAAGTAGAGTTTGTTTGGGTGCGTGTGTTTGAGTGCATGCAAAGTAGACCGAGAGGTCCCTTCGTGGGCTTCGGGTTGACTCCGTTTAAGGCTGGGGTCCTGCTCTGGCGGAGTGCATTGTGTCCAGGAGCCAAGGTCCCATTGTGGCAAACGGCTGCTTGAGTGTGTGAGTGAGGGGAGGCCTGTGGTTCTTAGACAAGGGCTAGTGGGCATCGAGTCCCTCAGGTGGCTCTAACATGCTTGAATTCTCCTGTCAGTCAGTCAGTTACTCATGGGGAGCCATGTATCAAGTCAGTCAATGCTTCACTCCTACAGAGAGAGAATTCTGTAGTTCTCTTCCTCGACGACCAGAGACATCCAAAAACCCTTTCTGTTTCCAACCAGATTCTGTGTGCAAAGTGCTCTGGGATCCAGCCTAGGACCTACCTGTCCATAGAGCTTCACCTCTGCACTGCTGCACAGGTAAGGGAAGTCGCCTCCTGTTGGCATTAGGATACGGGTTGGACATTTCTTCTTTAGCTTCAGTTGCAAGTGCACTCTGGTCAAACACCTGGAACAGAACACGAGGCCCAAGGTGTTCTTTCAACGTGTTCTTTGCGTGTTCGGCGAAGGGCCGCCCCCCCCCCCGCCCAAACCTTACGCTGAGCCCTACTCTCATCCTAACCCGTTCCCTCATCCTCATCCTCACCCTTCCCCTCATCCTTAGCGCAACCTGTACCCTAATACTAATTCCTACACTAACAAACATGGACCCTCAACCAAGCCTGATCCCTAACCCGTCCCCTTCCCCGAACCATCCCCTACTCCTAAGCCGTCCACTGACGCTAATCTGTACCCTAAGCCTAACCCGATTCCTAACCCTTGCCCGTGCACTAATCCTAATCTGTACACCAAAACGAACCCGGACCCTCAACTCTGCCCATTCCCTCATCCGTACCCTACCCCGTACCCTAACCCATCCCCTCCTCCCAACCCTTCAAAGGAAAAGAACCTGTTGTCGTACCCTGACCCGGACCCTCACTTGGATCCTAGTCGTAACCAGGACACTAACCCATACCCTAATCTGTACCTTCAACCGGACCCATTCCCTAAGCCACACCCTAACAAACACTAACCCGTAGCCGAAAACGTCCCCTAATCCTAACCCACGGTCGTCCCCTCAGCTGTACCCTCCACCATACCCGTTCCCTAATCCGAACCCTTACCCTACCACGGAACATACTCCTAACCCCTACACGTCTCCCAGGACCCGAACCCTAACCCACTGTCGTCCCCTAACCTGGACCCTCAAGCCAGCCCGCTCCCTAACTCACTCATACCCTAAGCGTAATCCCTTTTCGTCCCCTAAACCGTCCTCGTTCCCTAATCTTATACCGAATCCGGATCCGAACCCATACACTAGCAAACAAACACTAACCGGGACCTAACACATACCCCAACACGAACCCGGTGTCGAACCCTCAACTGTACCCTCCACCATACCCGTTCCCTAAGCCAGACCCTAATCCGAACCCTAACCCTAAACCTTACGCTAACCCATAGACGGACACGTACCCTGTGCCTGACCTGTTGTCGTACCCATTCCCTAACCCTTACCCTAAGTGGTACCCTAACCCGGACCCTAACAAGTACTCTAAGCCTAACTAACTCGTTGGCGTCCCCTAACCTGGACCCGAAACCTTACCTGTTCCTTAACCCTAAACCTAAGCCTTACCCTGATCCAGAAACTACTCCTAAGCTGTACACTAACAAACACTAAACCGTTCTCGGACCCTTACCTGTACCCTAAACCGTACCTGTGCCCTAAGCCTAACCCATCGTGGTACCCTAAGCTGTACCCGTTTCGGAACCTTAACCCTAACCCGTCCTCCAAGCCTACGCCTCCGTCGGCCCCTGTCCTGGACCCCCCACGGTGTCCCCGTGCCTGTGCCTGAGCCTCAGCCCGCCCCTGCCAGACACGTCCTCCAGCCCTACGCCTCCGTCGGCCCCTGTCCTGGACCCCCCCACGGTGTCCCCGTTCCCTCCCCCTCCCCCTCGCCCGCACACTTACCCGAAGCCTTCCCCTAAGCCGTCCAGTAATCCGAACACGTACGCTAACGAGCCTGACCCGTACTGGTTTGTTCAGGCTCTTGCTACTACTTACTTGCCAGATTGCAAAGCAACCATTTGTCACCACTAGTCTAATAAATATCCATTGAGGCAGGTAGTAGAAGAAGTAGAGTTTGTTTGGGTGCGTGTGTTTGAGTGCATGCAAAGTAGACCGAGAGGTCCCTTCGTGGGCTTCGGGTTGACTCCGTTTAAGGCTGGGGTCCTGCTCTGGCGGAGTGCATTGTGTCCAGGAGCCAAGGTCCCATTGTGGCAAACGGCTGCTTGAGTGTGTGAGTGAGGGGAGGCCTGTGGTTCTTAGACAAGGGCTAGTGGGCATCGAGTCCCTCAGGTGGCTCTAACATGCTTGAATTCTCCTGTCAGTCAGTCAGTTACTCATGGGGAGCCATGTATCAAGTCAGTCAATGCTTCACTCCTACAGAGAGAGAATTCTGTAGTTCTCTTCCTCGACGACCAGAGACATCCAAAAACCCTTTCTGTTTCCAACCAGATTCTGTGTGCAAAGTGCTCTGGGATCCAGCCTAGGACCTACCTGTCCATAGAGCTTCACCTCTGCACTGCTGCACAGGTAAGGGAAGTCGCCTCCTGTTGGCATTAGGATACGGGTTGGACATTTCTTCTTTAGCTTCAGTTGCAAGTGCACTCTGGTCAAACACCTGGAACAGAACACGAGGCCCAAGGTGTTCTTTCAACGTGTTCTTTGCGTGTTCGGCGAAGGGCCGCCCCCCCCCCCCGCCCAAACCTTACGCTGAGCCCTACTCTCATCCTAACCCGTTCCCTCATCCTCATCCTCACCCTTCCCCTCATCCTTAGCGCAACCTGTACCCTAATACTAATTCCTACACTAACAAACATGGACCCTCAACCAAGCCTGATCCCTAACCCGTCCCCTTCCCCGAACCATCCCCTACTCCTAAGCCGTCCACTGATGCTAATCTGTACCCTAAGAAGTACCCTACAAAGTACCCTTCAAAAATGTTTATGAAGAACCTAGGGGCGGGAGAGGATTAAGGACACAGACGTACAGAAAGGACTTGAGCACACGGGGAGGGGGAAGGGTAAGCTGGGACAAAGTGAGAGAGTGGCATGGACATATATACATTACCAAATGTAACATCGATAGCTACTGGGAAGAAGCCACATAGCACAGGGAGATCAGCTCAGTGCTTTGTGAACACCTAAAGTGGTGGGATAGAGACAGTGAGAGAGAGATGCAAGAGGGAGGGGATATGGTGGTATATGTATAGCTGATTCACTTTGTTATACAGCAGAAACGAACACATCATTGGCGTAAAGCAATTATACGCCAATAAAGTTGTAAATTGAAAAAAAAAGAAAGCCCAGAGATAAACCTACATACCAATGGTCAATAATCTATGACACAGGAGGCAAGACTATACAATGGAGAAAAGACAGTCTCTTCAATCAGTGGTTCTGGGAAAAATGGGCAGCTACATGTAAAAGAATGAAATTAGAATACTCCCTAACACCATACAGAAAAATAAATTCAAAATGGATTAGAGACCTTAATGTAAGACCGGACAGTATAAAACTCTTAGAGGAAAAAATAGGAAGAATACTCTGACATAAATCACAACAAGATCTTTTTTGATCCACCTCCTAGAGTAATGCAATAAAAAAGATAAACAAATGGGAACTAATGAAACATAAAAGCTTTTGCAAAGCAAAGGAAAGTAAAAACAAGACGAAAAGACAACTCTCAGAATGGGAGAATATATTTTCAAATGAAGCAACAGACAAATGATTAATCTCCAATAATATATAAACAGCACATGCAGCTCAATATTAACAAAACCAAACAACCCAATACAAAAATGGCAGAAGATCTAAATAGACATTTATTCCAAGAAGAGAGAGAGATGGCCAAGAAGCACATGAAAAGTTTCTCAACATCACTAATTATTAGAGAAATGCAAATCAAAACTACAATGAGGTATCACCTCACACCTCTTAGAATGGACATCATCAGAAAATCTACAAACGACAAATGCTGGGGAGGGTGTGGAGAAAAGGAACCCTCTTCCACTATTGGTGGGAATGTAAATTGATACAGTCACTATGGAGAACAATATGGAGGTTCCTTAAAGAACTAAAAATAGAATTACCATATGATCCAGCAACCCCACTACTGGGCATATACCCAGAGAAAATCATAAATCAAAAAGACACATTCACCACAATGTTCATTGCAGCACTATTTACAATAGCCGGGTAATGGGAGCAACCTAAATGCACACAGACAGACGAATGGATAAAGATGTGGTACATATATAAAATGGAATGTTACTCAGCCATAAAAAGGAATGAAATTCGGTCATTTGTACAGGCGTCGATGGACCTAGAGACTGTCATACAGAGTGAAGTAAGACAGAAAGAGAAAAAGAAATATTGTATATTAATGCATATATGTGGAACCAAGAAAAATGGAACAGGTGAACTGGTTTGCAGGGCAGAAATAGAGACACAGATGTAGAGAACAAACGTATGGACACCAAGGGGGGAAAGCCGTGGGGGGGTAGTGCTGGGATGAATTGGGAGTTTGGGATTGACTTATATACACCCATATGTATAAAATCGATAACCAGAAAGAACCTGCTGTATAATAATAAAATTAAAAATTAAAAAAATAAATAAACATACAAAAAGTAAAACAGCAAAAAAGTTCTTCCATTCCCATACATGTATTTATATGAATGAATTATTTCCATGCTTCTATCTATAAATACAGAAAAGAGGAATAAAACCTACATTGAACTAAAAAAGAAAAAAAAAAAAAGCAGAACCCACCAGTTATAAACAGGAAAACCCTATCAGGACACTTGCTCCAAAGGTAAAGAATCCTGAAGTTGGTCAGAGGTGGGTAATCGTCTCCCATGCAGTCAGGAGCCCCCCCACCCCCACAAGGAGCGTCCTCATTGCAAAGCTGGGGAACCATGCCGAGGCATCTCTGAGTAAATGTGAGCTGAGCTCCAGGCCAGCTGCTGCTGAACTGTTCCCACACTTCCCAGGTACAACCCCTGAATCTGTGCAAGGACTTGAAAGCCTAGAGGAAGGGTCATGGAGCCACACCAGCGACAGAACCCAGGCCGACTTGGTGCCTACAGGCCAAGCAGGATGGTCCTGGCCCCGGGCGCACTTCTGGAAGCTTTCCATTTCTCTGCCTGAGATACCCCTCCTGTCCCGGCCCCCACTGCTTTTTTCCTTACTCACCTCTGCCTGGGGAGAAATTCCAGCAGCAGATATGGGTGACACATCCTCTTCTTTAACAGTTGGCAGCTTGGCAACTCCTGCAGAAAACCCAGCAGAGCCCCACTCACACCGGGCCACCCAAAAAACCGTGGCCCCTCACTCTCTCCCACCAGCCCAGCCCCGACACTGCTGACGGGGCAGAGAATATGGCGTCAGACACAACTGAAGGGGCTCTTGCTGCCTGGAGCGGTGTTTATATTGACCTCAAACCAGGCACACCTGGAGAGGGCTGGCCGGCAGTGTCAGGCTGCCCAGGTCAGCCAATCCTCGCCCCTCTGGGGCTCACAGCAGCAGAAAATGGACCTTGATGAACCGACCAGGTCCAAGGAACAGGTGTGGGCTCCTGAGAGTCAGGCTAGACAAGGGGCTGCAGCTCTGGCTTGTTTTCTAATCATTTTATCTGGCCCATGAATGGGAGACAACTTCAAGAAGACCCTCTCCTAATGAGAGGAACCCAGGAGTCAGGGAGAGGAGGGGTGGTGGGTGGAGACAGAGGCCTGGTGCCCCGGCTGCAGTGGAAGTCTCTGGAAGACCAGGTGGAGGGAGGCGGCACAGAGTGACGCCCAGTGTCACAGACCTGTTGGAGCTGTTGTTTGTTAGTTCAGGTCGTGCTCTGAGGTGCTCTGTGTCAGCCCTGAGCAACAGGTGAGCTGGGGGTGCTCTGCAATGGGGGCTATGTGCATGGTTCCTGTGTGCCCAGTCTTGCTGGGTACCTGCACAGGTGAGCTCCATATCCTGGGAGGGGCCTGACCATGAGAGCCCTGTGGGCTACTGGGTACTTGGTAAAGGACGTCAGGTCAGTGAAGCAACTGAGAATATACATCCAGTAGTTCCTAATTCCTACACACTGATGGTCATTCTACCATCCACCAGGACATGGTATTCTGTATTAGACTTAGATGATGTCTTCTTCTGTATTCCATTAGTCCCAGAGTCACAAGAAATTTTGAAGTAGCGAGGAGTCTAGCCGGTCTTATTGGCCGCCGTCACTGCAGTGTCTGTAGGTTTTTCTATGGTGACAGTGTGATATACGGTTCCCCCACCAAGGTACGGGTTAGGATTAGGGTACGGGTTAGGGTATGATTTAGGGTTAGGGTTATGGTTAGGATTAGCGTTAGGGAATGGATACAGTTTATGGTACCAGTTAGTGTACGACAACGGGTTTGGTTAGAATCCATGTTAGGGTGTAGGTTAGTGTTAGTATATGGGTTAGGATTAGGTTGTGGGTTAGGGGACGGTTTAGGGTTAGGTTTAGCGTTAGGGAAAGGGTACGGATTAGGTCACTGTTTAGGGTACGACAACGGTTTAGGGTACCTGTTAGGGGTAGTGTTACTGTTAGTGTACGTGTTACAATTAGGACTTGGGTAAGTATAAGGGTTAGGGTTAGGGTTAGGGTACGTGTTAGTGTTAGTGTATGGGTTATCATTATGGCACAGCTTAGTGTAAGGGTTAGGGTTAGGGTTAGGGAACGGGTACGGTTTTGGTTACAGTTTAGTGTATGACAACATCAGTCTTTGGGGGTTTATCCAGGCACATTCACCTCTAGTGTATAAAAGAGGAACACCACTGGCAGGAGGGTCTGTTTCCCTGGTTACCAGAATGGGGAAAGCAGAAATGCTGCCGCCAAATGGCCGTTGCCTGCAACAGCAGCTTTACAACCTGTGCTGATCGGCACTTCATGTGCACAAGTACTCGAGGGCTGTAAATGAAACCTGCCCTCAAAATGTCTTCAGGGAGGTAATGGCCAAAATATTTCAAAATGTGGCACATATTTCAAGAAAACCATTTGAAGAGGTAAGCTGTACTCACAGTTTGAAGAAAATAAAGGACATGCCTGAAAGCTAAATTTCAAGGCATTATGAGACACATGCAAATCCAACCACAAAGAGGTATCAGCTCACAGCAGTCAGAATAAAAGTTAGTAGAAAAACTACAAACAATAAATGCTGAAGGGGTTATGGAGAAGTGCATACCCTCAACTTTAAATGGGACGTAACCTGGTAAGAGCCATTAATGGAACAGAATGGAGGTGCCTTTACAAGGTAAACAATTGGCTACCATATGATCCAGCAGGCCCACTACTTGGTCTAAAACCGAAGATGACAGAATTGGAAAGACACAGGCTGGCAAATGTGCATTGCAGCAGTATTACAATAGTCAAGACATGGAAGCAACCAAAAATTCCATCAACAGATGAGTGGACAAAGAAGAACTGGTACATGCACAGACCGAATATTAGCCAAGGAAAAAAATGACACAATGCCATTTGCAACACCGTAGATGAGTCTAGAAGTAATCACACAACTTGTCGTAAGTCAGAAAGTGAAAGACACATATACTATGATATCACTTATAGGTGTTACCTAAAAAGTGACACCAGTGAAGATATTTCCCCAGAGAAAGGCAATCACAGATTTATTAAACAAACTTATGATTTACCAATGGAAAGGTGTGAGGATTGGATACATTAAGATATCGGGGTTAACAGAGCTATACAAACACAGGCGAAGTATATAATCACCAAAGACCTACATAATACCAAGAGAAGACTACTCAAGATTGTGTCATAACCTACATGGGAAAAGGATCCAAAGAACAATAGATATATGTATATGTGTAAAACAACCACATCTTGCACACCTAGAACAAGCAAAACATTGTAATCACACTTGCTGTGATAAAAAATGAAAATTAAATTTAAAAAACGAAGAAGTAGTGGGATATAACGTTAAGGGGCTTTTTCCTGGCACATTCCATTCTAATTTACAACCTAGAACGTGACTTTCATTAAGGCTCTGTTGCCCTAATAACCAGATTTGTTAAAGGAGAACTGTGCCTCTTTGTGGCCGTTTCACACAGCAGCAGCTCTAAACCCAGCAATAATGGTTACTTGATATTCAAAATAATTCCAGGCCTGTAAATGACACCTGCCCTCTAAACAAATCCGTGGTCACTAAATCGAGCAAGAATCTCAAAAGACGTGCACATTTCAAAACGACAATTTAAAGAGGCATATTTTACGCACATTTTGTATTCTTTCTTTTTCTCTCGTTTTTTTGTTAAAAAAAAGGGCAAGGAAAAATGCTCAACATCAGGAATTAATAAAGCCATGCAAATCCAGTCTACAGAAACGTTCACCTCACAGCCGTCAGAATGATCACCAGCAAAAAAGTCTACAACTTATAAATGGTGAAGGGGCTTTAGAGAACTGTGTACCCTCTAGCTGCTGCTGGGATGTAACCTGGTAAGAGACAGTACTGAAAACAGAATGGAGGTGTGTTTAAAGGTAAAACTTGAGCTACCATGTGATCTGGTAGGATCACTGATGGGCCTGTCACCTGAGTAGACCAGAATCAAAGAGACACAGGCTGGCAATCCTGCACTGCAGCAACATGTATCATAGCCAAGACTTGGAAGAAACCAAAATGTCCATCAACAGAAAAATTCACCAAGAAGAAGTCGTCCTTGTACACAATGGAATATTAGCCATGGAAAAGCATGGAACAGTGCCATTGGCACCACCATAGAAGGATCTAGAGATAATCACCCAACTTGAAGTAAGAAAGAAAACGAAAGACAGATATCCTATTACATCACTTATAGGTGTTACATAAAAGTTGATACCCATGAAATAATTTCCAAGAGAAGGACACTCATAGATTCAGAAAACCAAATTATGTTTAACCAAATGGAAAGGTGTAAGGAATGTATGAATTAGGATATGGGGGTTAACAGACATGTACTTATATATATGAAATATATAATCACAAAATACCTATGGAATACCAAGAGAGGTCTACTCAAAACTCTGTAATAACCTACATGGGAAAGGATCCAAAGATGAATAGATCTATACATAGATATAATGAAGCAGATTCTGTTCAGCTAGAACACACACAACAATTTTCTCAAATTTGCTCTTATAATTAATAAAAATTAAATTTAAAAAAACAAACAAGAATTATGGAGATATAAGCTCTTGGGCGTTTGCCCTGACACATTCCACTCTAAATTGCAGCCTACAAACACGATTTCCAGGAAAGATCTGTTGCCCAAAAAACCCAGAATTGGAAACGTAGGAATGCTGTCACCTTGTGCCGTTTCCCGCAAGAGCGGCTTTAAAACCACAGGTAACCATCACTTAACATTCACAAGGACTCACTCTGGGCTGTAAAGCACACCTGCCGTCAAAACTTGTACTGAGGCATGGAATGGCCAAAAAAATTCAAATCCGGCAAATTTTTCAAGGAGACAGTATGAAGAGGTAAGTTTTACTCACTATTTTTCAAATAAAAAAGAAAATGGATAAAAGCTCAACATCAGAAATTATTAGAGTCATGCAAATCTAGCCTACAAAAAGGTTTCAACTCACGCAAGTCAACTACCATCAGCCAAAAGTCTACAGACAATAAACGCTGAAGGTGTTTTAGAGAGCTGTGTATCCTCTAGCTGCTTGTGAGATGTCAAGTGGCAAGATCCGGTAATGAGAACAGAAAGGAGCTGCGTTTAAAAGTAAAAATTGAGATGTCATTCGATCCAACACGCCCACCACTGGGCCTATCACCTAAGCGCCGAATCGAGAAGACACACGCTGACAAGCCTGTACTGAAGTAATACTGAAAATAGCCAGGACATGGAAGCAGCAAAAATGTCAGTTAACAGATGAATGGACAGAGAAGAAGTGGTACATGTACCTAATGGAAGATTAGCTTTCAAAAAAATGAACAATGTCGCTTTCATGACTACAGGTGAGTCTAGAAATAATCATATTATGTGAAGTCAAAAGTGTATGATATATCTCCTATGATATAATTTATAGATGTTATCTTAAGATTCCTACCAATGAACATATTTCCAAAGGAAAAGCCACTCAGAGACGTATGAAACAAACTAATGGTTAACCAAAATGAAAGGTGGGAGGATGAGTAAATTAGGATTATGGGGTTAACATACATACACTAATATATGTTATAAGTATATAAACTTATAATATATAAAATATACAAATTATATAATCATTAATATATATAAATTATATAATCACCAAACACCTACCAAATACCAAGGGAGCTCTACTCAACACTCTATAATAACCTACATGGTAACAGGATCCAATGATGAACAGATATATGTATGAAAAATTGATCCTAATTGGTACATCCAGAGAATCACAACACTCTAATAAAATTT
Organism: Pseudorca crassidens; assembly: GCF_039906515.1. Taxonomy (NCBI): domain Eukaryota; kingdom Metazoa; phylum Chordata; class Mammalia; order Artiodactyla; family Delphinidae; genus Pseudorca; species Pseudorca crassidens. The sequence goes on along the minus strand of NC_090301.1, from coordinate 95,802,516 downwards.
ACCCCAATAGGGGCTTCCCTAGTGGCGCAGTGGTTGAGAATCTGCCTGCCAATGCAGGGGACACGGGTTCGAGCCCTGGTCTGGGAGGCTCCCACATGCCGTGGAGCAACTATGCCCATGAGCCACAACTACTGAGCTTGTGCGTCTGCAGCCTGTGCTCCACAACAAGAGAGGCCACAATAGTGAGAGGCCCACGCACCCCGATGAAGAGTGGTCCCCGCTTGCCGCAACTAGAGAAAGCCCTCGCACAGAAACGAAGACGCAACACAGCCAAAAATAAATAAATAAATATTAAAGGCAAAGGGGAAATTGTAGATCGAGGAAGAATCTAGTTTAAAAAAAATTTACTCCAATAAGAAACATAAAATAAATTTAGAAAACAAACGTAAGTAGGAGACATAAGCTTTTGGGAGTTTGTCCTGGGACATTCCACTACAGTTTGCAACCTAGGACCACAACTTCAAGGAAGGCTCTCCTGTCCTTGTAACCAAAGTTGGGAATGTAGAAATCTGCCGCCTTGTGGTCAATTCCCGCAACAGCAGCTTTAATCTCAGTGCTATTGTTCACTTAACATTCACAAGGACTGCAGGGCTTTAAATGACACCTGCCCTCAAAAAATATCTTGCGGTCAGGAATGGACATTAATATACAAAACAGTAGGAAATCCGGAGAAGACAATTTCGAGAGGTAAATTTCCTCACAGTGTTTTATTTTTAAGGACATGAAAAAATGTTCAACATCAAAAATTATTAGGGACATGCAAATTTAAACTACAAAAAGGTATCAGCTCACAATAGTCTGAATGGCCATCAGAGAAAAATGTCTGCAAACAATAAATGCTGAATGGGTTTCCGAGAATGGATACACTCATACGCTGTTGCTGGGATGTAAACTGGTAACAGCCACTAATCAGAACAGAATGAAGGTGCCTTTAAAAGGTAAAAATTGAGCTACTATGTGATCCTGCCAAAACACTAATGGGCCTGTAACCTGAGAACACCAGAATTCAGAAATACCCAGGTACCCAAAAATGCTCTTCAGTGATACTTACAATAGCCAGACACGGATGCAAGCAAAATGTTCAAAAACAAATGAATGGGCAAAGAAGTGGTACATGTACACAATCGAATATTAGCCACGGAAATGATGAAACAATGCCTTTTCCATCACCACTGATGAACCTAGGGGTAATCATACTACGTAAAGTAAGTCACAAAAAGAAAGACAAATATCCGATGACATCATTTACTAGGGTTATCTAGAAATTGATACCCATGAATATATTTCCACTGCGAAAGACCCATACAGACTTTGAAAAAGGTGAAAGGAATGGAAAAATTAGGATGTTGGGGTTAACGTGCATTTAATAATTCATATAAAATATATAATCAAGAAGGACCTACTGGATGCCAAGGGAGGTCTACTCAACTCTCTCTAATGACCAACATGCGAAAGAACCTAAACCTGATTAGATATATGTATACATATGAATGAACCAGCTTCTTTACACCTAGAACAAACACAACATTGTAATCAAATTTACCCTGATAAGAAATAAAAAATAAATTAAACGAGAAGTAATGTGACACAAGATTTTGTGTATTTGTCCTGGCACTTTACACTCCAATTTACAATCGAGGAAGACGAATTCCACTAAACCAATGTTTTACCTAGCAATCAAGGTGAGTATGAATAAATTCCACTGCCTTGTTGCCCTTTCCTGCAACTGCAACTTTAAAAACAATGCTTATGGGTACTTAATATTCAGAAGAACTGTTGGGCTCTAAGTGACACCCACAATCAGGAAATGTCCACGGGTAGGTAAGCAAAATAAATTCCAAAGGAACAGACTTTCAAGATCCTATTTCAATAGGTAAATTTTACACTGTTTAAAAGAAAAGCACTTGAAAAGATGTTCTAATTCCTATATTATTGGCGTCATGGAAGTCAAAACTACAAGGAGGGATCACTTCACATGAGTAAGAATAGCCACCATTGAAACATCTACAAACAGTAAATGCTTGAGAGGTTGTAGAAAAAAGGCAACCCTCCTATGCTGCTGTTGGGATCTAACATGGTAACAGCCACTATAAATAAGAGTATGGAGGTGCCTTTACAAGGTAAATTTAGAGGTACCATATGATCCAGCTGTCCCACTCCCAGGCGTATAACAGGAGAAAACCAGAATTGGAAAACACACATGCACCCATATGTGTACCGCAGCACAATTTACAACGTCTAAGACATGGAAGCAACCAAACTATCCATCAGCAGATGGACGGATAAAGAAGCGGTACATGTTCACAGTGAAATATTACTCAGAAATGAAAAGAATGAAGGAATGCCATTTGCAGCATCATAGATAGAATTAGAGATAATCATACTAAGTGAAGTAAGTCAGAAAGAGAAAGTCAAATATCATATGATACTACTTATAGCTGAAATGTAAAAATTGATACCAATGAACTAATTTACAAGAGAGAAACAGGGACTTTCCAGGTGGTGCAACGGTTAAGAATCTGAGCTTCCAATTCAGGGGGCATGGGTTCGATCCCTGGTGTTGGGAGAACTAATATCACACATGCCTTGCAGTACAGCCAAAAAAAATAAAATAAAAGAGAGAGAAACAGACTCACAGACTTAGAAAACAAGCATATGCTTACCCAATGAGAAAGGTGGGTGGAAGGAATAAATCAATCAGGAGGCTGGGGAAAATATTTACACACTCATACATATAAAATAGATTATCAACAAGGACCTACTGCATAACAAAGGGAAGTCTACTCAACACTCTCTAATAACCTATATGGGAAAAGAATCTGAAGATGAATAGACATATGAATATACATAACTGAACAAGATTCTGTACGCCTACCACAAACAGAATATTTTAAATCAACTTTACTCCAATAAAAAAAGAAAAATTAAATTAAAACAAAAACAAGAAGTAACAAAACAGAAGATTTGGGGTGTTTGTTCTGCCACAGCCCACACTAATTTACAATCCAAGAGCCCGTCTTCCACAGTGGGTCTGGTTACCCAAGGAACCAGAGAGGGGCATGAAGGAAATCCTAACATCTGTGCCCATTTCCACAACAGCAACTTTAAAACATGTGCTTATGGGCACTTCATATTCACAAGGACTGCCAGTGTGTAAATGACACCTGCCCTTAACAAATGCCCTGTGGTAGTTATCGAGCAAAAATTCAAAATAGTCAGACTTTCAAAAACCCAATGTCAACTGTAACTTTTCCTCACAGTGTTTAAAAAAAAACACACGCAAAGATGCTCAAAATCTCGAATTATTGGACAGACACATGCAAATCAAAACTACAACAAGGTATCACCTCACACAGTCAGAATGGCCATCATCAAAAAGTGTACAAACCAATAAATGCTGGAGAGGACATGGAGAAAAGGGAACCCTCCTATGCTGTTGGTGTGATGTAAGCTGGTAACAGCCACTATAAAGTACAGTATGGAGATGCCTTTTAAAAGTAAAAATAGAGCTACCATATCATCCAGCAGTCTTACTTCTGGGTGTACAGCTGCAGAAAGCCAGAAATGAAAATGACAAATGCACCCAAACCCAAACATGCACTGCGGCACTGTTTACAATAGCCAAGGCATGGAGGCAACCAAAATGTCCATCAACAGATGAATGGATAACGAAGAAGTTGTACATGTACACAATCAAATAAATATTACTCAGAAATGAAAAAGCATGATCACCTCTAGGTCCATTCCTGTTGCTGCAAATGACATTATTTCATTCTAAGTGAAGTAAGTCAGATAGAAAAAGACAAATATCATATGATATCACTTATAGTGGAGTCTAAAAAATGATAGAAATGAACAAATTTATAAAACAGAAACAAACCAACAGACTTCATATATCCTTCAGGGAGAAAAAATTTTAAATGTTTCCAATCACTAAATGTCAACCTGAAAAATGTAAGCAATAAATAACGTTGTAAAGGTATTAATTCTCCCCAAATTAACCTATACCAGGCATTAGCAAACTAAACCTGGAGATCACATCCAGCCTATCACCTTCTTTTGTAAATTCAATTTAATGAATGATCCACAAGCAAACCCATAATGAGACGTCAGGTCACACCTCTCAACGTGGCTATTATTCCAAAGTGTACAAATATGAAATGTTGTTCATGACATGGAGAAGGCAATCCTAGTACACTGGTGGTGGGATTGTAAGTTGGTACACCCACTATGAAAAGAATATGGAGGTCCTGATAAAAGCTAAAAGTAGAACTATCATATTAGCCAGCAATTCCACTGCTGGGTATATGTCCAAAGAAAATGAAGACACCAATTTGACAAGATACATGCATCCCAATGTTCATAGCAGCATTATTTACAATTGCCAACATATGGAAGCAAACTAAATGTCCACCAACAGATGAGTGGATAAAGAAGATGTGGTATGTATACACAATAGACTATTACTCAGCCATTAAAAAGGATCAAATTCTGCCATTTGCAACAACATGGAGAGGCCTAGAATATGTATACCTACTTAAGTTAGAGAAGGACAAATACACTATGTTCTCACTTCTCTGTAGAATCTAAAAATGCAAGAAATGTATGTATATAACAAAACAGAAATAGACTCACAGAGAACAAATTAATGGTTACTGGTGGGGCGACTTAAAGCGGGAGGGAAAAACAGTAGTTTGTTTCTCTAAATCCAGTACCCCTATGTATGAAATAAACAAACAAGGATATATAGTACAACACAGGGAAATATAGACATTATTGTGTAACCACTTTAGTGGAACATGATCTATAAAAATATTCAATCCATATGTTGTACCCCTGAGACTAATGTAATATTGTAAATCAACTATACTTCAATTTAAATAATCCATAGGGTGGCTGAATGGATTAAAGAAAGTTCAATTATACTGTGTACAAGATATTCATGTTAACTTCTAATCCATATATAGCATAAAATTGAAAGATTGGGAAGAAAATACTCCATGAAAATGATACTTGACTGACTAGTCTATTCTGAGATAAAAAAGACTTGAAGTCAAACCTCTCAAAGGAAAGAAGGTTATCACATAATGATAAATGGATTAATTCATCAAGAAATCATGGCAATTATAAATATGTATGTATCCAGCTTTGGAGCCTCTCAACATATAAAGAATATATTAACCCACGTGAAGGGGAAAATGTGCAGAAATAAAATAATGGTAAGAAACGTCGATACCCAACTTTCAACACTGTATAGGTCATCCGGACATAATATCAATCAGGAAACACTGAACCTGAACACACACTTGATATCAAATGAACCTAACATACATCTACAGTATATTCCACTCAACAGCAGCAAACTTTCCATTGTTCTTAAGTACACATAGAACATTGCCTAGGGTAGATCCTATGTTAAGCCACAAAACAAGTCTTCAAAAATCCAAGAATATTGAAATCATATCAAGGATCATTTCCAACCACAATGGTATGAAACTGAAATTCAATATTAAAAAGAATAATTGAAAATTCAAGAACACTTAGAAATTGAACAATAAGCTCCTGAATAGCCAATGCATACAGGAATAAATCAAAACGGAAATTTAAAAGAAATCTTAAAGCAAACAAAATTGGAAACACAAAGTACCTAAATTTATGGAATACAGGAACAAGACTGCAATTCAAAGAGTTATGTTTACAGTAATAAATGCATATATTTTCAAAGAATTCTTGAGAGGGGATCAAGAGGATAGAGTAGGAAGACACTGAGCTCCCCTGCTGCCAAAGACACACCCAAATTACAACCACTTACACGGAAATTATCTCTGAAGGCTAGCAGGGAATGTTTTCCACAACTAAAGATATAAGGAAGGAGAAACCACAAGGCAGGTAGGAGGACTGGAAACACAGTCTAATTGGAACCCACACATATAGCACAGTGACCCACAGCTGGAAGATATCACAATTGCATAGGTCCTCCACATGGAGGGAAGGGTATGAGCCTGGCATTAGGCTGCTCAGCCCAGGGTTCCTGCACTGGAAGAAAAGAACACAGCAGGTCTGGCTTTGAAAACTTGCAGGGCTTATTTTCAGGAAATCTGGAGACTAAAGGAAACTGAGACTGCTCTCATAGGGCACACACAAATCTCACATGTTCTCAGTCCCTGTGCAGAGCCAATAGAGTGAAAGACACGTGTGCCAGACCCACTTGCTAATCTCGGAGAGCTTCTTGGAAAGGCAAGAGGCGACTGGGACTCCCACTAGGAACTGAGACATGGGCAAGCAACATTTTAGAATCTTCCCTGGAACTGATTAGAATCAGGGGCCTGCCCCACTTACCACCATGCCCATAGCACTCCCGCACCAGAAGGCCTCACAACCCGACACACGGGGGGCCTACGCTGTCCACCTGTGCACCTGGAGCACCACACAGCCACCCATAATGGAGGGCTGCCTTGGATATCAGCACACCCATGGCAATCAATCACATACTGCAGGGGCTCACAGCCATTTAGGCCAGGGTCCAATACCACCTACCAGCTTGTCTACAGCAGTTGGCCCTGCCCTAAGAGAAAGGTGTGTGCAGCCCACACAGGGGACACCCCTGGAGCATGTGGCTCTGCTGGCCAGAGGACAATGTGCTGCTGGGCCCTATCAGTCATCTCCTATATAAGGCCACTACTCTGAGACCCGGGAATGTAACAACCTGAACCTAATGAATAAAGATGTACAGAGAATTAGGAAACATAAGGAAATAGAGGAATACGTTACAAATGAAGTAACAAGACACGACATCAGACAAAGAACTGAATAAAACAGGGATAAGCATTCTACCCGATAAAAAAAAGTGTTCACAGTAATGATTATAAAGACGCTCACCCAAGTCAGGAGAAGAATAGATAGACATAGTGAGAATTTCAACAGAGTAATAACATGTCAAAAAGAACAAAACAGTGAACAATACAATAAAAGAGATTAAAACACACACACATGTACATGAGAGAAGCCACATTATACTGTAGGATACAGAAGAACAGATCAGTGAAATGGAAAACAGAGTAGTGAAAATCACCCAAACTGAATAGCACAAAGTAAAAGCAATTAAGAGTATACGTAAAGGGACCTCTGAGACAACATCAAGAATACTAACATGAGCATTACAGGGGCCCCAGAACGAGGAGAAGAGAGAAACGGGCAGATAACTTAGTGGAGGATAGAGTAACTGATAACTTTCCTAACCTGGGGAAGGAAACACACATCCAGGTCCAGGAAAAACAGAGTCCCAAACAAGATGAAGACAAACAGGTCCACACCAAGACATATTATAAAGCTCCAAAAATTTAAAGAGTGATCACAGAGGCAGTGAAATAAAAGGGTCTAGTTATGTTCAAGGTATTCCCATAAGACTGCCAGATGACTTCTCAGCACAATTTTCAAACTAGGAAGGAATGATAGGATATAATCAATGGGCTAAAAAGAAAAAGTCTACAACAGGAATACTCTACCAGCAAAATTATTATTCAGAATTGCAGGAGAGGGCTTCCCTGATGTCACAGTGGTTGAGAATCTGCCTGCCAATGCAGGGGACACGGGTTCGGGCCCTGATCCAGGAAGATCCCACATGCCACAGAGCAACTAAGCCTGTGTGCCACAACTACTGAGCCTGTGCTCTAGAGCCCATGAGACACAACTACTGAGCCTGCTAGCCACAACTACTGAAGCCTGAGCACCTAGAGCCCATGTTGCACAACAAGAAGAGCTACTGCAATGAGAAGCCCATGCACCACAACGGCCCATGCACCACAACGAAGAGTAGCCTCCACTTGCCACAACTAGAGAAAAGCCCACGCACTGCAATGAAGACCTAATACGGCCAAAAATAAATAAATGAATTTATGGAGGAAAGAAAGAATTGAAGGAGAGATCAAGAGTTTCCCAGATTAGCAAAAGCTAAAAGAGTTCATCACTAATAAACCAGCCTTATATGCAGTGTTGGAGGAATTTACTTAAGCTTCAAAGAAGTCTCACTAATTATTGATAGTAACAAGAAAACAAACAAAAGTAAAAATCTCACTGGAAAACCTATACATAGAGTAAGGGTAATAGATCAAACATTTTTTTAGCTTCTGTAAAGAATAAAAGACAATAGTAGTATGTTTTTTTGGAAAAGAGAGGGCCCAAATAAATCAGAAATGAAAGCGATGATGTTACAACAGACACCACAGAAATACAAAGTATCCTAAGATACACACAGGGTAACTCAGGGCTCAGACTGGACAGAGCCCAGTCTCCCTTCCACTGTACATGAGTTACAGGAGCCTCAGGAACTGAGGAGGGGGTCCCCGAGGGGAGGCACAAGATAGAAGATGTTAGGCATTAACCTGACTGTATTTATGTTAAACCTGCCTGAACTACATTCACATGAGATTGTTTTGTCCTGAATGTACATTGGCACCTTTAGTCTGAACTGCAGATCTTTGGCTTCACCACCTCCACCGACAGCATTAGCTTCACCTGCTGTGGACCGTCTCCTATAGTATTTCTAGAACCACAAAGCATCGAAGTTTCACAGGACACAGAGTCTGTGAGACTCCACTCAGTCTCAGAGTCTCAACCCCACTCAGAGACGTAGAGTCACAACAGAGACTCCACTCTTGGAGGACACACACAGTAGTGTGCACATCAGGACCCAAGGGAAGGAGCAGTGACCCCATAGGAGACTGAGCAGACCTACTTGCTAGTTTTAGAGGGTCTCCTGCAGAGGTGGGGGGTGACTGGGCCTCACCGTGTGGACAAGGACACTGGCAGCAGAAGTTCTGGGAAGTCCTCCTTAGCATGAGCCCTCCCAGAGTCCGCAGGTAGCCCCACCAAAGAGCCAGGTAGGCCATAGTTCTGGGTCGCCTCAGGCCAAACAACAAACAGAGAGGGAATTCTGCCCCATGCATCAGCAGACAAGCGGATTAAAGTTTTATGGAGCTCTGCCCACCAGAGCAACACCCAGCTCTACCCACCACCAGTCCCTCACATCAGGAATGCTGCACAAGCCTCTAAGATAGACTCATCCAGCAGAGAGCAGATAGCAGAAGCAAGAAGAACTACAGTTCTTCAGCCTGTGGATGGAAAACCACATTCACAGAAAGATACACAAAATGAAAAGGCAGAGGAATTTGTACCAGATGAAGGAACAAGATAAAACCCCAGAAAAACAACTAAATGAGGTGGAGATAGGCAACCTTCCAGAAAAAGAATTCATAATAATGATAGTGAAGATGATCCAAGACCTTGGAAAAAGAATGGAGGCAAAGATCGAGAAGGTGCAAGAAATAGTTAACAAAGACCTAGAAGAATTAAAGAACAAACAAACAGAGATGAACAGTACAATAACTGAAATGAAAAATACACTAGAAGGGGGCTTCCCTGGTGGCGCAGTGGTTGAGAGCCCACCTGCCGATGCAGGGGACATGGGTTCGTGCCCTGGTCTGGTAAGATCCCACATGCCACGGAGCGGCTGGGCCCGTGAGCCATGGCCGCTGAGCCTGCACATCCAGAGCCTGTGCTCCACAATGGGAGAGGCCACAAAAGTGAGAGGCCCGCGTACCGCAAAAAAAAAAAAAAAAAATACACTAGAAGGAATCAATAGTAGAATAACTGAGGCAGAAGAACGGATAACTGTCCTGGAGACAGAAAGGTGGAATTCACTGCTGCAGAAAAGAATAAAGAAAAAAGAATGCAAAGAAATGAAGACAGCTTAAGAGACCTCTGGGATAACATTAAACGCAACAAAATTTGCATTATAGGGATCCCAGAAGGTGAAGAGAGAGAGAAAGGACGCGAGCAAATATTTGAAGAGATTATAGTCGGAAACTTCCCTAGCATGGGAAAGGAAATAGTAGCCACCCAAGTCCAGAAAGCACAGAGAGTCCCAGGCAGGATAAACCCAAGGAGAAAAATGCCGAGACACGTAATAATCAAACTGACAAAAATTAAAGACAAAGACAAATTATTGAAAGCCCAAGGGAAAAATGACAACATACAAGGGAACTCCCATAAGGTTAACAGCTGATTTCTCAGCAGAAACTCTACAAACCAGAAGGGAGTGGGCTGATATATTTAAAGTGATGAAAGGGAAGAACCTACAACCAAAAGAACTCTACCCAGCAAGATCTCATTCAGATTCAATGGAGAAATCAAAAGCTTTACAGACAAGCAAAAGCTAAGCGAACTCAGCACCACCAAACCAGCTCTACAACAAATGCTAAAGGAACCTATCTAAGTGGGAAACACAACAGAAGAAAAGAATCTACAAAAACAAACACATAACAATTAAGAACATAGAAATAGGAATATACATATCAATATTTACCTTAAATGTGAATGGATTAAATGCTCCAAACAAAAGACACAGTCTTGCTGAATGGATACAAAAACAAGGTCCATATATATGCAGCCTATAAGAGACCCATTTCAGACCTAGGGAAACCTACAGACTGAAAGTGAGGGGATGGAAAAGGATATTCCATGCAAATGAAAATCAAAAGAAAGCTGGAGTAGCAATACTCATATCAGATACAATAGACTTTAAAATAAAGAGCGTTACAAGAGACAAGGAAGGACACTACGTAATGATCAAGGGATCAATCCAAGAAGAAGACATAACAATTATAAATATATATGTACCCAACATAGGAGCACCTCAATACATAAGGCAACTGCTAACAGCTATAAAAGAGAAAATCGACAGTAACACAATAATAGCAGGGGACTTTAACACTTTACTTACACCAATGGAGATCATCCGGACAGAAAATTAATAAGGAAACACAAACTTTAAATGACACAATAGACCAAATAGATTTAATTGATATTTATAGGACATTCCATCCAAAAACAGCAGATTACCTGTTCTTCTCAACTTCACGCAGAACATTCTCCAGGATAGATCACATCTTGGGTCACAAATAAAGCCTCAGGAAATTTAATAAAACTGAAATCATATCAAGCATCTGTTCTGACCACAAGGTTATGACATTAGAAATCAATTACAGGGAAAAAATATGTAAAAAACAGAAACACATGGAGGCTTAACAATACGTCACTAAATAACCAAGACATCACTGAAGAAAGAAAAGAGGAAATCAAAAACAACCTAGAGACAAATGACAACAAAAACATGATGATCCAAAACCTATGGGATGCAGCAAAAGCAGTCCTAAGAGGGAAGTTTATAGCCATACAAGCCTACCTCAAGAAACCAGAAAACTCTCAAATAAACAATCTAACCTTCCACCTAAAGGAATTAGAGAAAGAAGAAAGAAACCCAAAGTTAGTAGAAGGAAAGAAATCATAAAGATCAGAGCAGAAATAAATGAAACAGAAACAAAGAAAACAATAGCAAAGATCAATAAAACTAAAAGCTGGTTCTTTGAGAAGATAAACAAAAATGATAAATCGTTAGCCAGACTCAAGGAAAAGAGGGAGAGGACTCAAATCAATAAAATTAGAAGTGAAAAAGGAGAAAAGTTGCAACAGACACCACAGAAATACAAAGCATCCTAAGAGACTTCTACAAGCAACTCTATGCCAATCAAATGGACAACCTGGAAGAAATGGACAAATTCTTAGAAAGGTATAACCTTCCAAGACTGAAAGAGGAACAAATAGAAAATATGAATAGACCAATCACAAGTAATGAAATTGAAACTGTGATTAAAAATCTTCCAACAAACAAAAGTCCAGAACCAGATGGCATCAGAGGTGAATTCTATCAAATATTGAGACAAGAGCTAACACCCAACCTTCTCAAACTCTTCAGAAATTTGCAGGGAAAGGAACACTCCCAAACTCATTCTATGACGCCACCATCACACTGATACCAAAACCAGACAATGATACTACAGAAAAAGAAAATTAGAGACCAATATCACTGATGAATATAGATGTAAAAATCCTCAACAAAATACTAGCAAACAGAATTGAACAACACATTAAAAGGATCACACACCATGATCAGGTGGGGTCTATCCTAGGAACGCAAGGGTTCTTCAATATACACAAATCAATCAATGTGATACACCATATTAACAAATTGTAGAATAAAAATATCATCTCAATAGAAGCAGGAAAAAATTTTGACAAAATTCAACACCCATTTATGATTAAAAATTCTCCAGAAAGTGAACATAGAGGGAATCTACCTCAACATAATAAAGGCCATATATGACAAACCCACAACAAACATCATTCTCAATGGTGAAAAACTACAAGAATTTCCTCTAAGATCAGGAACAAAACAAGGATGTCCTCCCTCACCAGTATTATTCAACATAGTTTTGGAAGTCCTAGACACAGCAATCAGAGAAAAAAAAGAAATAAAAGGAACACAAATTGGAAAAGAAGTAAAATTTTCACTGTTTGCAAATGACATGATACTACACATAGTGAATCTTAAAGATGACACTAGAAGATTACTAGAGCTAAACAATGAATCTGGTAAAGTTGCAGGATACAAAGTTAATGCACAGAAATCTCTTGCATTCCTCTACACTAACAATGAAAGATGAGAAAGAGAAATTAAGGAAACAATCCCATACACCATTGCGACAAAAAGAATAAAATATGTAGTAATGAACCTACCTAGGGAGGTCAAAGTCCTATACTCAGAAAACTATAAGACACTGCTGAAAGAAATCAAAGATTATATAAACAGATGGGAGTATTAACCATATGCTTGGATTAGAAGAATCAATATTGTGAAAATGACTATACTACGCAAAGCAATCTACAGATTCAATGCAATCCCTATCAAATTATCAGTGGCATTTTCTACAGAACTAGAACAAGAAAACCTTAAAATTTGTATGGAGACACAAAACACCCCGAATCGCCAAATGAGTCTTGAGGGAAATTAAAAGAGCTGGAGGAATCAGACTTCCTGACTTCAGACTATACTACAAAGCTACAGTAATCAAGACTATATGGTACTGGCACCAAAACCGAAATATAGATCAATGGAACAGGATAGAAAGCCCAGAGATAAACCTACATACCTATGGCTAACTCATCTATGACAAAGGAGGCAAGGACAAACAATGGAGAAAAGATAGTCTCTTCAGTAAGTGGTGCTGGGAAAACTGGACAGTTACACATAGAAGAATGAAATTAGAACATCCATAACACCATACACAAAAATAAACTCCAAATAGATTAGAGATCTAAATGTTAAGACCAGACGCTATTAAACTCTTAGAAGAAAACATAGGCAGAACACTCTATGACATAAATCACAGCAAGATCCTATTTGACCCACCTCCTAGAGAAATGGAAATAAAAACAAAAATAAACAAATGGGACCTAATGAAACTTAAAAGCTTTTGCACAGCAAAGAAACACATAAAGAAGACGAAAAGACAACCCTCAGAATGGGAGAAAATCTTTTCAAATGAAGCAAATGACAAAGGATTAATCTCCAAAATTTACAAGCAGCTCATGTAGCTCAATATCACAAAAACAAACAACCCAATCCAGGAATGGGCAGAAGACCTAAATAGACATTGCTCCAAAGACGATATACAGGTTGCCAACAAACACATGAAAGGATGCTGAACATCACTAATCATTACAGAAATGTAAATCAAAACTACAGTGAGGTATCACTCACAGCAGTCAGAATGGCAATCATCAAAAAATCTACAAAAAAATAAATGCTGGAGAGGCATTTATTGGAGAAAAGGGAACACTCTTTCAGTGTTAGTGGGAATGTAAATTGATATAGCCATTAGGGAGAACGGTATGGAGGTTCCTTAAAAAACTAAAAATAGAAGTACCATATGACCCAGCAATCCAACTCCTGGGCATTTACCCTGAGAGAACCATAATTCAAAAAGAGTTATGTTCAACAATGTTCATTGCAGCTCTATGTACAATAGCCAGGAGATGGAAGCAACCTAAGTGTCCATCGACTGATGAATCGATAAAGAATATCTGGCACATATATACAATGGAATATTACTCAGCCATAAAAAGAAACAAAACTGAGTTATTTGTAGTGAGATGGATGGACGTACAGACTGTCCTACACAGTAAAGTAAGTCAGAAAGAGAAAAACAAATAGCGTGTGCTAACACAGATATATGGAGTCTAAAGAAAAAAATGTTTATGAAGAACCTAGGGGCGGGAGAGGATTAAGGACACAGACGTACAGAAAGGACTTGAGCACACGGGGAGGGGGAAGGGTAAGCTGGGACAAAGTGAGAGAGTGGCATGGACATATATACATTACCAAATGTAACATCGATAGCTACTGGGAAGAAGCCACATAGCACAGGGAGATCAGCTCAGTGCTTTGTGAACACCTAAAGTGGTGGGATAGAGACAGTGAGAGAGAGATGCAAGAGGGAGGGGATATGGTGGTATATGTATAGCTGATTCACTTTGTTATACAGCAGAAACGAACACATCATTGGCGTAAAGCAATTATACGCCAATAAAGTTGTAAATTGAAAAAAAAAAGAAAGCCCAGAGATAAACCTACATACCAATGGTCAATAATCTATGACACAGGAGGCAAGACTATACAATGGAGAAAAGACAGTCTCTTCAATCAGTGGTTCTGGGAAAAATGGGCAGCTACATGTAAAAGAATGAAATTAGAATACTCCCTAACACCATACAGAAAAATAAATTCAAAATGGATTAGAGACCTTAATGTAAGACCGGACAGTATAAAACTCTTAGAGGAAAAAATAGGAAGAATACTCTGACATAAATCACAACAAGATCTTTTTTGATCCACCTCCTAGAGTAATGCAATAAAAAAGATAAACAAATGGGAACTAATGAAACATAAAAGCTTTTGCAAAGCAAAGGAAAGTAAAAACAAGACGAAAAGACAACTCTCAGAATGGGAGAATATATTTTCAAATGAAGCAACAGACAAAGGATTAATCTCCAATAATATATAAACAGCACATGCAGCTCAATATTAACAAAACCAAACAACCCAATACAAAAATGGCAGAAGATCTAAATAGACATTTATTCCAAGAAGAGAGAGAGATGGCCAAGAAGCACATGAAAAGTTTCTCAACATCACTAATTATTAGAGAAATGCAAATCAAAACTACAATGAGGTATCACCTCACACCTCTTAGAATGGACATCATCAGAAAATCTACAAACGACAAATGCTGGGGAGGGTGTGGAGAAAAGGAACCCTCTTCCACTATTGGTGGGAATGTAAATTGATACAGTCACTATGGAGAACAATATGGAGGTTCCTTAAAGAACTAAAAATAGAATTACCATATGATCCAGCAACCCCACTACTGGGCATATACCCAGAGAAAATCATAAATCAAAAAGACACATTCACCACAATGTTCATTGCAGCACTATTTACAATAGCCGGGTAATGGGAGCAACCTAAATGCACACAGACAGACGAATGGATAAAGATGTGGTACATATATAAAATGGAATGTTACTCAGCCATAAAAAGGAATGAAATTCGGTCATTTGTACAGGCGTCGATGGACCTAGAGACTGTCATACAGAGTGAAGTAAGACAGAAAGAGAAAAAGAAATATTGTATATTAATGCATATATGTGGAACCAAGAAAAATGGAACAGGTGAACTGGTTTGCAGGGCAGAAATAGAGACACAGATGTAGAGAACAAACGTATGGACACCAAGGGGGGAAAGCCGTGGGGGGGTAGTGCTGGGATGAATTGGGAGTTTGGGATTGACTTATATACACCCATATGTATAAAATCGATAACCAGAAAGAACCTGCTGTATAATAATAAAATTAAAAATTAAAAAAATAAATAAACATACAAAAAGTAAAACAGCAAAAAAGTTCTTCCATTCCCATACATGTATTTATATGAATGAATTATTTCCATGCTTCTATCTATAAATACAGAAAAGAGGAATAAAACCTACATTGAACTAAAAAAGAAAAAAAAAAAAAGCAGAACCCACCAGTTATAAACAGGAAAACCCTATCAGGACACTTGCTCCAAAGGTAAAGAATCCTGAAGTTGGTCAGAGGTGGGTAATCGTCTCCCATGCAGTCAGGAGCCCCCCCACCCCCACAAGGAGCGTCCTCATTGCAAAGCTGGGGAACCATGCCGAGGCATCTCTGAGTAAATGTGAGCTGAGCTCCAGGCCAGCTGCTGCTGAACTGTTCCCACACTTCCCAGGTACAACCCCTGAATCTGTGCAAGGACTTGAAAGCCTAGAGGAAGGGTCATGGAGCCACACCAGCGACAGAACCCAGGCCGACTTGGTGCCTACAGGCCAAGCAGGATGGTCCTGGCCCCGGGCGCACTTCTGGAAGCTTTCCATTTCTCTGCCTGAGATACCCCTCCTGTCCCGGCCCCCACTGCTTTTTTCCTTACTCACCTCTGCCTGGGGAGAAATTCCAGCAGCAGATATGGGTGACACATCCTCTTCTTTAACAGTTGGCAGCTTGGCAACTCCTGCAGAAAACCCAGCAGAGCCCCACTCACACCGGGCCACCCAAAAAACCGTGGCCCCTCACTCTCTCCCACCAGCCCAGCCCCGACACTGCTGACGGGGCAGAGAATATGGCGTCAGACACAACTGAAGGGGCTCTTGCTGCCTGGAGCGGTGTTTATATTGACCTCAAACCAGGCACACCTGGAGAGGGCTGGCCGGCAGTGTCAGGCTGCCCAGGTCAGCCAATCCTCGCCCCTCTGGGGCTCACAGCAGCAGAAAATGGACCTTGATGAACCGACCAGGTCCAAGGAACAGGTGTGGGCTCCTGAGAGTCAGGCTAGACAAGGGGCTGCAGCTCTGGCTTGTTTTCTAATCATTTTATCTGGCCCATGAATGGGAGACAACTTCAAGAAGACCCTCTCCTAATGAGAGGAACCCAGGAGTCAGGGAGAGGAGGGGTGGTGGGTGGAGACAGAGGCCTGGTGCCCCGGCTGCAGTGGAAGTCTCTGGAAGACCAGGTGGAGGGAGGCGGCACAGAGTGACGCCCAGTGTCACAGACCTGTTGGAGCTGTTGTTTGTTAGTTCAGGTCGTGCTCTGAGGTGCTCTGTGTCAGCCCTGAGCAACAGGTGAGCTGGGGGTGCTCTGCAATGGGGGCTATGTGCATGGTTCCTGTGTGCCCAGTCTTGCTGGGTACCTGCACAGGTGAGCTCCATATCCTGGGAGGGGCCTGACCATGAGAGCCCTGTGGGCTACTGGGTACTTGGTAAAGGACGTCAGGTCAGTGAAGCAACTGAGAATATACATCCAGTAGTTCCTAATTCCTACACACTGATGGTCATTCTACCATCCACCAGGACATGGTATTCTGTATTAGACTTAGATGATGTCTTCTTCTGTATTCCATTAGTCCCAGAGTCACAAGAAATTTTGAAGTAGCGAGGAGTCTAGCCGGTCTTATTGGCCGCCGTCACTGCAGTGTCTGTAGGTTTTTCTATGGTGACAGTGTGATATACGGTTCCCCCACCAAGGTACGGGTTAGGATTAGGGTACGGGTTAGGGTATGATTTAGGGTTAGGGTTATGGTTAGGATTAGCGTTAGGGAATGGATACAGTTTATGGTACCAGTTAGTGTACGACAACGGGTTTGGTTAGAATCCATGTTAGGGTGTAGGTTAGTGTTAGTATATGGGTTAGGATTAGGTTGTGGGTTAGGGGACGGTTTAGGGTTAGGTTTAGCGTTAGGGAAAGGGTACGGATTAGGTCACTGTTTAGGGTACGACAACGGTTTAGGGTACCTGTTAGGGGTAGTGTTACTGTTAGTGTACGTGTTACAATTAGGACTTGGGTAAGTATAAGGGTTAGGGTTAGGGTTAGGGTACGTGTTAGTGTTAGTGTATGGGTTATCATTATGGCACAGCTTAGTGTAAGGGTTAGGGTTAGGGTTAGGGAACGGGTACGGTTTTGGTTACAGTTTAGTGTATGACAACATCAGTCTTTGGGGGTTTATCCAGGCACATTCACCTCTAGTGTATAAAAGAGGAACACCACTGGCAGGAGGGTCTGTTTCCCTGGTTACCAGAATGGGGAAAGCAGAAATGCTGCCGCCAAATGGCCGTTGCCTGCAACAGCAGCTTTACAACCTGTGCTGATCGGCACTTCATGTGCACAAGTACTCGAGGGCTGTAAATGAAACCTGCCCTCAAAATGTCTTCAGGGAGGTAATGGCCAAAATATTTCAAAATGTGGCACATATTTCAAGAAAACCATTTGAAGAGGTAAGCTGTACTCACAGTTTGAAGAAAATAAAGGACATGCCTGAAAGCTAAATTTCAAGGCATTATGAGACACATGCAAATCCAACCACAAAGAGGTATCAGCTCACAGCAGTCAGAATAAAAGTTAGTAGAAAAACTACAAACAATAAATGCTGAAGGGGTTATGGAGAAGTGCATACCCTCAACTTTAAATGGGACGTAACCTGGTAAGAGCCATTAATGGAACAGAATGGAGGTGCCTTTACAAGGTAAACAATTGGCTACCATATGATCCAGCAGGCCCACTACTTGGTCTAAAACCGAAGATGACAGAATTGGAAAGACACAGGCTGGCAAATGTGCATTGCAGCAGTATTACAATAGTCAAGACATGGAAGCAACCAAAAATTCCATCAACAGATGAGTGGACAAAGAAGAACTGGTACATGCACAGACCGAATATTAGCCAAGGAAAAAAATGACACAATGCCATTTGCAACACCGTAGATGAGTCTAGAAGTAATCACACAACTTGTCGTAAGTCAGAAAGTGAAAGACACATATACTATGATATCACTTATAGGTGTTACCTAAAAAGTGACACCAGTGAAGATATTTCCCCAGAGAAAGGCAATCACAGATTTATTAAACAAACTTATGATTTACCAATGGAAAGGTGTGAGGATTGGATACATTAAGATATCGGGGTTAACAGAGCTATACAAACACAGGCGAAGTATATAATCACCAAAGACCTACATAATACCAAGAGAAGACTACTCAAGATTGTGTCATAACCTACATGGGAAAAGGATCCAAAGAACAATAGATATATGTATATGTGTAAAACAACCACATCTTGCACACCTAGAACAAGCAAAACATTGTAATCACACTTGCTGTGATAAAAAATGAAAATTAAATTTAAAAAACGAAGAAGTAGTGGGATATAACGTTAAGGGGCTTTTTCCTGGCACATTCCATTCTAATTTACAACCTAGAACGTGACTTTCATTAAGGCTCTGTTGCCCTAATAACCAGATTTGTTAAAGGAGAACTGTGCCTCTTTGTGGCCGTTTCACACAGCAGCAGCTCTAAACCCAGCAATAATGGTTACTTGATATTCAAAATAATTCCAGGCCTGTAAATGACACCTGCCCTCTAAACAAATCCGTGGTCACTAAATCGAGCAAGAATCTCAAAAGACGTGCACATTTCAAAACGACAATTTAAAGAGGCATATTTTACGCACATTTTGTATTCTTTCTTTTTCTCTCGTTTTTTTGTTAAAAAAAAGGGCAAGGAAAAATGCTCAACATCAGGAATTAATAAAGCCATGCAAATCCAGTCTACAGAAACGTTCACCTCACAGCCGTCAGAATGATCACCAGCAAAAAAGTCTACAACTTATAAATGGTGAAGGGGCTTTAGAGAACTGTGTACCCTCTAGCTGCTGCTGGGATGTAACCTGGTAAGAGACAGTACTGAAAACAGAATGGAGGTGTGTTTAAAGGTAAAACTTGAGCTACCATGTGATCTGGTAGGATCACTGATGGGCCTGTCACCTGAGTAGACCAGAATCAAAGAGACACAGGCTGGCAATCCTGCACTGCAGCAACATGTATCATAGCCAAGACTTGGAAGAAACCAAAATGTCCATCAACAGAAAAATTCACCAAGAAGAAGTCGTCCTTGTACACAATGGAATATTAGCCATGGAAAAGCATGGAACAGTGCCATTGGCACCACCATAGAAGGATCTAGAGATAATCACCCAACTTGAAGTAAGAAAGAAAACGAAAGACAGATATCCTATTACATCACTTATAGGTGTTACATAAAAGTTGATACCCATGAAATAATTTCCAAGAGAAGGACACTCATAGATTCAGAAAACCAAATTATGTTTAACCAAATGGAAAGGTGTAAGGAATGTATGAATTAGGATATGGGGGTTAACAGACATGTACTTATATATATGAAATATATAATCACAAAATACCTATGGAATACCAAGAGAGGTCTACTCAAAACTCTGTAATAACCTACATGGGAAAGGATCCAAAGATGAATAGATCTATACATAGATATAATGAAGCAGATTCTGTTCAGCTAGAACACACACAACAATTTTCTCAAATTTGCTCTTATAATTAATAAAAATTAAATTTAAAAAAACAAACAAGAATTATGGAGATATAAGCTCTTGGGCGTTTGCCCTGACACATTCCACTCTAAATTGCAGCCTACAAACACGATTTCCAGGAAAGATCTGTTGCCCAAAAAACCCAGAATTGGAAACGTAGGAATGCTGTCACCTTGTGCCGTTTCCCGCAAGAGCGGCTTTAAAACCACAGGTAACCATCACTTAACATTCACAAGGACTCACTCTGGGCTGTAAAGCACACCTGCCGTCAAAACTTGTACTGAGGCATGGAATGGCCAAAAAAATTCAAATCCGGCAAATTTTTCAAGGAGACAGTATGAAGAGGTAAGTTTTACTCACTATTTTTCAAATAAAAAAGAAAATGGATAAAAGCTCAACATCAGAAATTATTAGAGTCATGCAAATCTAGCCTACAAAAAGGTTTCAACTCACGCAAGTCAACTACCATCAGCCAAAAGTCTACAGACAATAAACGCTGAAGGTGTTTTAGAGAGCTGTGTATCCTCTAGCTGCTTGTGAGATGTCAAGTGGCAAGATCCGGTAATGAGAACAGAAAGGAGCTGCGTTTAAAAGTAAAAATTGAGATGTCATTCGATCCAACACGCCCACCACTGGGCCTATCACCTAAGCGCCGAATCGAGAAGACACACGCTGACAAGCCTGTACTGAAGTAATACTGAAAATAGCCAGGACATGGAAGCAGCAAAAATGTCAGTTAACAGATGAATGGACAGAGAAGAAGTGGTACATGTACCTAATGGAAGATTAGCTTTCAAAAAAATGAACAATGTCGCTTTCATGACTACAGGTGAGTCTAGAAATAATCATATTATGTGAAGTCAAAAGTGTATGATATATCTCCTATGATATAATTTATAGATGTTATCTTAAGATTCCTACCAATGAACATATTTCCAAAGGAAAAGCCACTCAGAGACGTATGAAACAAACTAATGGTTAACCAAAATGAAAGGTGGGAGGATGAGTAAATTAGGATTATGGGGTTAACATACATACACTAATATATGTTATAAGTATATAAACTTATAATATATAAAATATACAAATTATATAATCATTAATATATATAAATTATATAATCACCAAACACCTACCAAATACCAAGGGAGCTCTACTCAACACTCTATAATAACCTACATGGTAACAGGATCCAATGATGAACAGATATATGTATGAAAAATTGATCCTAATTGGTACATCCAGAGAATCACAACACTCTAATAAAATTTACCCCAATAGGGGCTTCCCTAGTGGCGCAGTGGTTGAGAATCTGCCTGCCAATGCAGGGGACACGGGTTCGAGCCCTGGTCTGGGAGGCTCCCACATGCCGTGGAGCAACTATGCCCATGAGCCACAACTACTGAGCTTGTGCGTCTGCAGCCTGTGCTCCACAACAAGAGAGGCCACAATAGTGAGAGGCCCACGCACCCCGATGAAGAGTGGTCCCCGCTTGCCGCAACTAGAGAAAGCCCTCGCACAGAAACGAAGACGCAACACAGCCAAAAATAAATAAATAAATATTAAAGGCAAAGGGGAAATTGTAGATCGAGGAAGAATCTAGTTTAAAAAAAATTTACTCCAATAAGAAACATAAAATAAATTTAGAAAACAAACGTAAGTAGGAGACATAAGCTTTTGGGAGTTTGTCCTGGGACATTCCACTACAGTTTGCAACCTAGGACCACAACTTCAAGGAAGGCTCTCCTGTCCTTGTAACCAAAGTTGGGAATGTAGAAATCTGCCGCCTTGTGGTCAATTCCCGCAACAGCAGCTTTAATCTCAGTGCTATTGTTCACTTAACATTCACAAGGACTGCAGGGCTTTAAATGACACCTGCCCTCAAAAAATATCTTGCGGTCAGGAATGGACATTAATATACAAAACAGTAGGAAATCCGGAGAAGACAATTTCGAGAGGTAAATTTCCTCACAGTGTTTTATTTTTAAGGACATGAAAAAATGTTCAACATCAAAAATTATTAGGGACATGCAAATTTAAACTACAAAAAGGTATCAGCTCACAATAGTCTGAATGGCCATCAGAGAAAAATGTCTGCAAACAATAAATGCTGAATGGGTTTCCGAGAATGGATACACTCATACGCTGTTGCTGGGATGTAAACTGGTAACAGCCACTAATCAGAACAGAATGAAGGTGCCTTTAAAAGGTAAAAATTGAGCTACTATGTGATCCTGCCAAAACACTAATGGGCCTGTAACCTGAGAACACCAGAATTCAGAAATACCCAGGTACCCAAAAATGCTCTTCAGTGATACTTACAATAGCCAGACACGGATGCAAGCAAAATGTTCAAAAACAAATGAATGGGCAAAGAAGTGGTACATGTACACAATCGAATATTAGCCACGGAAATGATGAAACAATGCCTTTTCCATCACCACTGATGAACCTAGGGGTAATCATACTACGTAAAGTAAGTCACAAAAAGAAAGACAAATATCCGATGACATCATTTACTAGGGTTATCTAGAAATTGATACCCATGAATATATTTCCACTGCGAAAGACCCATACAGACTTTGAAAAAGGTGAAAGGAATGGAAAAATTAGGATGTTGGGGTTAACGTGCATTTAATAATTCATATAAAATATATAATCAAGAAGGACCTACTGGATGCCAAGGGAGGTCTACTCAACTCTCTCTAATGACCAACATGCGAAAGAACCTAAACCTGATTAGATATATGTATACATATGAATGAACCAGCTTCTTTACACCTAGAACAAACACAACATTGTAATCAAATTTACCCTGATAAGAAATAAAAAATAAATTAAACGAGAAGTAATGTGACACAAGATTTTGTGTATTTGTCCTGGCACTTTACACTCCAATTTACAATCGAGGAAGACGAATTCCACTAAACCAATGTTTTACCTAGCAATCAAGGTGAGTATGAATAAATTCCACTGCCTTGTTGCCCTTTCCTGCAACTGCAACTTTAAAAACAATGCTTATGGGTACTTAATATTCAGAAGAACTGTTGGGCTCTAAGTGACACCCACAATCAGGAAATGTCCACGGGTAGGTAAGCAAAATAAATTCCAAAGGAACAGACTTTCAAGATCCTATTTCAATAGGTAAATTTTACACTGTTTAAAAGAAAAGCACTTGAAAAGATGTTCTAATTCCTATATTATTGGCGTCATGGAAGTCAAAACTACAAGGAGGGATCACTTCACATGAGTAAGAATAGCCACCATTGAAACATCTACAAACAGTAAATGCTTGAGAGGTTGTAGAAAAAAGGCAACCCTCCTATGCTGCTGTTGGGATCTAACATGGTAACAGCCACTATAAATAAGAGTATGGAGGTGCCTTTACAAGGTAAATTTAGAGGTACCATATGATCCAGCTGTCCCACTCCCAGGCGTATAACAGGAGAAAACCAGAATTGGAAAACACACATGCACCCATATGTGTACCGCAGCACAATTTACAACGTCTAAGACATGGAAGCAACCAAACTATCCATCAGCAGATGGACGGATAAAGAAGCGGTACATGTTCACAGTGAAATATTACTCAGAAATGAAAAGAATGAAGGAATGCCATTTGCAGCATCATAGATAGAATTAGAGATAATCATACTAAGTGAAGTAAGTCAGAAAGAGAAAGTCAAATATCATATGATACTACTTATAGCTGAAATGTAAAAATTGATACCAATGAACTAATTTACAAGAGAGAAACAGGGACTTTCCAGGTGGTGCAACGGTTAAGAATCTGAGCTTCCAATTCAGGGGGCATGGGTTCGATCCCTGGTGTTGGGAGAACTAATATCACACATGCCTTGCAGTACAGCCAAAAAAAATAAAATAAAAGAGAGAGAAACAGACTCACAGACTTAGAAAACAAGCATATGCTTACCCAATGAGAAAGGTGGGTGGAAGGAATAAATCAATCAGGAGGCTGGGGAAAATATTTACACACTCATACATATAAAATAGATTATCAACAAGGACCTACTGCATAACAAAGGGAAGTCTACTCAACACTCTCTAATAACCTATATGGGAAAAGAATCTGAAGATGAATAGACATATGAATATACATAACTGAACAAGATTCTGTACGCCTACCACAAACAGAATATTTTAAATCAACTTTACTCCAATAAAAAAAGAAAAATTAAATTAAAACAAAAACAAGAAGTAACAAAACAGAAGATTTGGGGTGTTTGTTCTGCCACAGCCCACACTAATTTACAATCCAAGAGCCCGTCTTCCACAGTGGGTCTGGTTACCCAAGGAACCAGAGAGGGGCATGAAGGAAATCCTAACATCTGTGCCCATTTCCACAACAGCAACTTTAAAACATGTGCTTATGGGCACTTCATATTCACAAGGACTGCCAGTGTGTAAATGACACCTGCCCTTAACAAATGCCCTGTGGTAGTTATCGAGCAAAAATTCAAAATAGTCAGACTTTCAAAAACCCAATGTCAACTGTAACTTTTCCTCACAGTGTTTAAAAAAAAACACACGCAAAGATGCTCAAAATCTCGAATTATTGGACAGACACATGCAAATCAAAACTACAACAAGGTATCACCTCACACAGTCAGAATGGCCATCATCAAAAAGTGTACAAACCAATAAATGCTGGAGAGGACATGGAGAAAAGGGAACCCTCCTATGCTGTTGGTGTGATGTAAGCTGGTAACAGCCACTATAAAGTACAGTATGGAGATGCCTTTTAAAAGTAAAAATAGAGCTACCATATCATCCAGCAGTCTTACTTCTGGGTGTACAGCTGCAGAAAGCCAGAAATGAAAATGACAAATGCACCCAAACCCAAACATGCACTGCGGCACTGTTTACAATAGCCAAGGCATGGAGGCAACCAAAATGTCCATCAACAGATGAATGGATAACGAAGAAGTTGTACATGTACACAATCAAATAAATATTACTCAGAAATGAAAAAGCATGATCACCTCTAGGTCCATTCCTGTTGCTGCAAATGACATTATTTCATTCTAAGTGAAGTAAGTCAGATAGAAAAAGACAAATATCATATGATATCACTTATAGTGGAGTCTAAAAAATGATAGAAATGAACAAATTTATAAAACAGAAACAAACCAACAGACTTCATATATCCTTCAGGGAGAAAAAATTTTAAATGTTTCCAATCACTAAATGTCAACCTGAAAAATGTAAGCAATAAATAACGTTGTAAAGGTATTAATTCTCCCCAAATTAACCTATACCAGGCATTAGCAAACTAAACCTGGAGATCACATCCAGCCTATCACCTTCTTTTGTAAATTCAATTTAATGAATGATCCACAAGCAAACCCATAATGAGACGTCAGGTCACACCTCTCAACGTGGCTATTATTCCAAAGTGTACAAATATGAAATGTTGTTCATGACATGGAGAAGGCAATCCTAGTACACTGGTGGTGGGATTGTAAGTTGGTACACCCACTATGAAAAGAATATGGAGGTCCTGATAAAAGCTAAAAGTAGAACTATCATATTAGCCAGCAATTCCACTGCTGGGTATATGTCCAAAGAAAATGAAGACACCAATTTGACAAGATACATGCATCCCAATGTTCATAGCAGCATTATTTACAATTGCCAACATATGGAAGCAAACTAAATGTCCACCAACAGATGAGTGGATAAAGAAGATGTGGTATGTATACACAATAGACTATTACTCAGCCATTAAAAAGGATCAAATTCTGCCATTTGCAACAACATGGAGAGGCCTAGAATATGTATACCTACTTAAGTTAGAGAAGGACAAATACACTATGTTCTCACTTCTCTGTAGAATCTAAAAATGCAAGAAATGTATGTATATAACAAAACAGAAATAGACTCACAGAGAACAAATTAATGGTTACTGGTGGGGCGACTTAAAGCGGGAGGGAAAAACAGTAGTTTGTTTCTCTAAATCCAGTACCCCTATGTATGAAATAAACAAACAAGGATATATAGTACAACACAGGGAAATATAGACATTATTGTGTAACCACTTTAGTGGAACATGATCTATAAAAATATTCAATCCATATGTTGTACCCCTGAGACTAATGTAATATTGTAAATCAACTATACTTCAATTTAAATAATCCATAGGGTGGCTGAATGGATTAAAGAAAGTTCAATTATACTGTGTACAAGATATTCATGTTAACTTCTAATCCATATATAGCATAAAATTGAAAGATTGGGAAGAAAATACTCCATGAAAATGATACTTGACTGACTAGTCTATTCTGAGATAAAAAAGACTTGAAGTCAAACCTCTCAAAGGAAAGAAGGTTATCACATAATGATAAATGGATTAATTCATCAAGAAATCATGGCAATTATAAATATGTATGTATCCAGCTTTGGAGCCTCTCAACATATAAAGAATATATTAACCCACGTGAAGGGGAAAATGTGCAGAAATAAAATAATGGTAAGAAACGTCGATACCCAACTTTCAACACTGTATAGGTCATCCGGACATAATATCAATCAGGAAACACTGAACCTGAACACACACTTGATATCAAATGAACCTAACATACATCTACAGTATATTCCACTCAACAGCAGCAAACTTTCCATTGTTCTTAAGTACACATAGAACATTGCCTAGGGTAGATCCTATGTTAAGCCACAAAACAAGTCTTCAAAAATCCAAGAATATTGAAATCATATCAAGGATCATTTCCAACCACAACGGTATGAAACTGAAATTCAATATTAAAAAGAATAATTGAAAATTCAAGAACACTTAGAAATTGAACAATAAGCTCCTGAATAGCCAATGCATACAGGAATAAATCAAAACGGAAATTTAAAAGAAATCTTAAAGCAAACAAAATTGGAAACACAAAGTACCTAAATTTATGGAATACAGGAACAAGACTGCAATTCAAAGAGTTATGTTTACAGTAATAAATGCATATATTTTCAAAGAATTCTTGAGAGGGGATCAAGAGGATAGAGTAGGAAGACACTGAGCTCCCCTGCTGCCAAAGACACACCCAAATTACAACCACTTACACGGAAATTATCTCTGAAGGCTAGCAGGGAATGTTTTCCACAACTAAAGATATAAGGAAGGAGAAACCACAAGGCAGGTAGGAGGACTGGAAACACAGTCTAATTGGAACCCACACATATAGCACAGTGACCCACAGCTGGAAGATATCACAATTGCATAGGTCCTCCACATGGAGGGAAGGGTATGAGCCTGGCATTAGGCTGCTCAGCCCAGGGTTCCTGCACTGGAAGAAAAGAACACAGCAGGTCTGGCTTTGAAAACTTGCAGGGCTTATTTTCAGGAAATCTGGAGACTAAAGGAAACTGAGACTGCTCTCATAGGGCACACACAAATCTCACATGTTCTCAGTCCCTGTGCAGAGCCAATAGAGTGAAAGACACGTGTGCCAGACCCACTTGCTAATCTCGGAGAGCTTCTTGGAAAGGCAAGAGGCGACTGGGACTCCCACTAGGAACTGAGACATGGGCAAGCAACATTTTAGAATCTTCCCTGGAACTGATTAGAATCAGGGGCCTGCCCCACTTACCACCATGCCCATAGCACTCCCGCACCAGAAGGCCTCACAACCCGACACACGGGGGGCCTACGCTGTCCACCTGTGCACCTGGAGCACCACACAGCCACCCATAATGGAGGGCTGCCTTGGATATCAGCACACCCATGGCAATCAATCACATACTGCAGGGGCTCACAGCCATTTAGGCCAGGGTCCAATACCACCTACCAGCTTGTCTACAGCAGTTGGCCCTGCCCTAAGAGAAAGGTGTGTGCAGCCCACACAGGGGACACCCCTGGAGCATGTGGCTCTGCTGGCCAGAGGACAATGTGCTGCTGGGCCCTATCAGTCATCTCCTATATAAGGCCACTACTCTGAGACCCGGGAATGTAACAACCTGAACCTAATGAATAAAGATGTACAGAGAATTAGGAAACATAAGGAAATAGAGGAATACGTTACAAATGAAGTAACAAGACACGACATCAGACAAAGAACTGAATAAAACAGGGATAAGCATTCTACCCGATAAAAAAAAGTGTTCACAGTAATGATTATAAAGACGCTCACCCAAGTCAGGAGAAGAATAGATAGACATAGTGAGAATTTCAACAGAGTAATAACATGTCAAAAAGAACAAAACAGTGAACAATACAATAAAAGAGATTAAAACACACACACATGTACATGAGAGAAGCCACATTATACTGTAGGATACAGAAGAACAGATCAGTGAAATGGAAAACAGAGTAGTGAAAATCACCCAAACTGAATAGCACAAAGTAAAAGCAATTAAGAGTATACGTAAAGGGACCTCTGAGACAACATCAAGAATACTAACATGAGCATTACAGGGGCCCCAGAACGAGGAGAAGAGAGAAACGGGCAGATAACTTAGTGGAGGATAGAGTAACTGATAACTTTCCTAACCTGGGGAAGGAAACACACATCCAGGTCCAGGAAAAACAGAGTCCCAAACAAGATGAAGACAAACAGGTCCACACCAAGACATATTATAAAGCTCCAAAAATTTAAAGAGTGATCACAGAGGCAGTGAAATAAAAGGGTCTAGTTATGTTCAAGGTATTCCCATAAGACTGCCAGATGACTTCTCAGCACAATTTTCAAACTAGGAAGGAATGATAGGATATAATCAATGGGCTAAAAAGAAAAAGTCTACAACAGGAATACTCTACCAGCAAAATTATTATTCAGAATTGCAGGAGAGGGCTTCCCTGATGTCACAGTGGTTGAGAATCTGCCTGCCAATGCAGGGGACACGGGTTCGGGCCCTGATCCAGGAAGATCCCACATGCCACAGAGCAACTAAGCCTGTGTGCCACAACTACTGAGCCTGTGCTCTAGAGCCCATGAGACACAACTACTGAGCCTGCTAGCCACAACTACTGAAGCCTGAGCACCTAGAGCCCATGTTGCACAACAAGAAGAGCTACTGCAATGAGAAGCCCATGCACCACAACGGCCCATGCACCACAACGAAGAGTAGCCTCCACTTGCCACAACTAGAGAAAAGCCCACGCACTGCAATGAAGACCTAATACGGCCAAAAATAAATAAATGAATTTATGGAGGAAAGAAAGAATTGAAGGAGAGATCAAGAGTTTCCCAGATTAGCAAAAGCTAAAAGAGTTCATCACTAATAAACCAGCCTTATATGCAGTGTTGGAGGAATTTACTTAAGCTTCAAAGAAGTCTCACTAATTATTGATAGTAACAAGAAAACAAACAAAAGTAAAAATCTCACTGGAAAACCTATACATAGAGTAAGGGTAATAGATCAAACATTTTTTTAGCTTCTGTAAAGAATAAAAGACAATAGTAGTATGTTTTTTTGGAAAAGAGAGGGCCCAAATAAATCAGAAATGAAAGCGATGATGTTACAACAGACACCACAGAAATACAAAGTATCCTAAGATACACACAGGGTAACTCAGGGCTCAGACTGGACAGAGCCCAGTCTCCCTTCCACTGTACATGAGTTACAGGAGCCTCAGGAACTGAGGAGGGGGTCCCCGAGGGGAGGCACAAGATAGAAGATGTTAGGCATTAACCTGACTGTATTTATGTTAAACCTGCCTGAACTACATTCACATGAGATTGTTTTGTCCTGAATGTACATTGGCACCTTTAGTCTGAACTGCAGATCTTTGGCTTCACCACCTCCACCGACAGCATTAGCTTCACCTGCTGTGGACCGTCTCCTATAGTATTTCTAGAACCACAAAGCATCGAAGTTTCACAGGACACAGAGTCTGTGAGACTCCACTCAGTCTCAGAGTCTCAACCCCACTCAGAGACGTAGAGTCACAACAGAGACTCCACTCTTGGAGGACACACACAGTAGTGTGCACATCAGGACCCAAGGGAAGGAGCAGTGACCCCATAGGAGACTGAGCAGACCTACTTGCTAGTTTTAGAGGGTCTCCTGCAGAGGTGGGGGGTGACTGGGCCTCACCGTGTGGACAAGGACACTGGCAGCAGAAGTTCTGGGAAGTCCTCCTTAGCATGAGCCCTCCCAGAGTCCGCAGGTAGCCCCACCAAAGAGCCAGGTAGGCCATAGTTCTGGGTCGCCTCAGGCCAAACAACAAACAGAGAGGGAATTCTGCCCCATGCATCAGCAGACAAGCGGATTAAAGTTTTATGGAGCTCTGCCCACCAGAGCAACACCCAGCTCTACCCACCACCAGTCCCTCACATCAGGAATGCTGCACAAGCCTCTAAGATAGACTCATCCAGCAGAGAGCAGATAGCAGAAGCAAGAAGAACTACAGTTCTTCAGCCTGTGGATGGAAAACCACATTCACAGAAAGATACACAAAATGAAAAGGCAGAGGAATTTGTACCAGATGAAGGAACAAGATAAAACCCCAGAAAAACAACTAAATGAGGTGGAGATAGGCAACCTTCCAGAAAAAGAATTCATAATAATGATAGTGAAGATGATCCAAGACCTTGGAAAAAGAATGGAGGCAAAGATCGAGAAGGTGCAAGAAATAGTTAACAAAGACCTAGAAGAATTAAAGAACAAACAAACAGAGATGAACAGTACAATAACTGAAATGAAAAATACACTAGAAGGGGGCTTCCCTGGTGGCGCAGTGGTTGAGAGCCCACCTGCCGATGCAGGGGACATGGGTTCGTGCCCTGGTCTGGTAAGATCCCACATGCCACGGAGCGGCTGGGCCCGTGAGCCATGGCCGCTGAGCCTGCACATCCAGAGCCTGTGCTCCACAATGGGAGAGGCCACAAAAGTGAGAGGCCCGCGTACCGCAAAAAAAAAAAAAAAAAATACACTAGAAGGAATCAATAGTAGAATAACTGAGGCAGAAGAACGGATAACTGTCCTGGAGACAGAAAGGTGGAATTCACTGCTGCAGAAAAGAATAAAGAAAAAAGAATGCAAAGAAATGAAGACAGCTTAAGAGACCTCTGGGATAACATTAAACGCAACAAAATTTGCATTATAGGGATCCCAGAAGGTGAAGAGAGAGAGAAAGGACGCGAGCAAATATTTGAAGAGATTATAGTCGGAAACTTCCCTAGCATGGGAAAGGAAATAGTAGCCACCCAAGTCCAGAAAGCACAGAGAGTCCCAGGCAGGATAAACCCAAGGAGAAAAATGCCGAGACACGTAATAATCAAACTGACAAAAATTAAAGACAAAGACAAATTATTGAAAGCCCAAGGGAAAAATGACAACATACAAGGGAACTCCCATAAGGTTAACAGCTGATTTCTCAGCAGAAACTCTACAAACCAGAAGGGAGTGGGCTGATATATTTAAAGTGATGAAAGGGAAGAACCTACAACCAAAAGAACTCTACCCAGCAAGATCTCATTCAGATTCAATGGAGAAATCAAAAGCTTTACAGACAAGCAAAAGCTAAGCGAACTCAGCACCACCAAACCAGCTCTACAACAAATGCTAAAGGAACCTATCTAAGTGGGAAACACAACAGAAGAAAAGAATCTACAAAAACAAACACATAACAATTAAGAACATAGAAATAGGAATATACATATCAATATTTACCTTAAATGTGAATGGATTAAATGCTCCAAACAAAAGACACAGTCTTGCTGAATGGATACAAAAACAAGGTCCATATATATGCAGCCTATAAGAGACCCATTTCAGACCTAGGGAAACCTACAGACTGAAAGTGAGGGGATGGAAAAGGATATTCCATGCAAATGAAAATCAAAAGAAAGCTGGAGTAGCAATACTCATATCAGATACAATAGACTTTAAAATAAAGAGCGTTACAAGAGACAAGGAAGGACACTACGTAATGATCAAGGGATCAATCCAAGAAGAAGACATAACAATTATAAATATATATGTACCCAACATAGGAGCACCTCAATACATAAGGCAACTGCTAACAGCTATAAAAGAGAAAATCGACAGTAACACAATAATAGCAGGGGACTTTAACACTTTACTTACACCAATGGAGATCATCCGGACAGAAAATTAATAAGGAAACACAAACTTTAAATGACACAATAGACCAAATAGATTTAATTGATATTTATAGGACATTCCATCCAAAAACAGCAGATTACCTGTTCTTCTCAACTTCACGCAGAACATTCTCCAGGATAGATCACATCTTGGGTCACAAATAAAGCCTCAGGAAATTTAATAAAACTGAAATCATATCAAGCATCTGTTCTGACCACAAGGTTATGACATTAGAAATCAATTACAGGGAAAAAATATGTAAAAAACAGAAACACATGGAGGCTTAACAATACGTCACTAAATAACCAAGACATCACTGAAGAAAGAAAAGAGGAAATCAAAAACAACCTAGAGACAAATGACAACAAAAACATGATGATCCAAAACCTATGGGATGCAGCAAAAGCAGTCCTAAGAGGGAAGTTTATAGCCATACAAGCCTACCTCAAGAAACCAGAAAACTCTCAAATAAACAATCTAACCTTCCACCTAAAGGAATTAGAGAAAGAAGAAAGAAACCCAAAGTTAGTAGAAGGAAAGAAATCATAAAGATCAGAGCAGAAATAAATGAAACAGAAACAAAGAAAACAATAGCAAAGATCAATAAAACTAAAAGCTGGTTCTTTGAGAAGATAAACAAAAATGATAAATCGTTAGCCAGACTCAAGGAAAAGAGGGAGAGGACTCAAATCAATAAAATTAGAAGTGAAAAAGGAGAAAAGTTGCAACAGACACCACAGAAATACAAAGCATCCTAAGAGACTTCTACAAGCAACTCTATGCCAATCAAATGGACAACCTGGAAGAAATGGACAAATTCTTAGAAAGGTATAACCTTCCAAGACTGAAAGAGGAACAAATAGAAAATATGAATAGACCAATCACAAGTAATGAAATTGAAACTGTGATTAAAAATCTTCCAACAAACAAAAGTCCAGAACCAGATGGCATCAGAGGTGAATTCTATCAAATATTGAGACAAGAGCTAACACCCAACCTTCTCAAACTCTTCAGAAATTTGCAGGGAAAGGAACACTCCCAAACTCATTCTATGACGCCACCATCACACTGATACCAAAACCAGACAATGATACTACAGAAAAAGAAAATTAGAGACCAATATCACTGATGAATATAGATGTAAAAATCCTCAACAAAATACTAGCAAACAGAATTGAACAACACATTAAAAGGATCACACACCATGATCAGGTGGGGTCTATCCTAGGAACGCAAGGGTTCTTCAATATACACAAATCAATCAATGTGATACACCATATTAACAAATTGTAGAATAAAAATATCATCTCAATAGAAGCAGGAAAAAATTTTGACAAAATTCAACACCCATTTATGATTAAAAATTCTCCAGAAAGTGAACATAGAGGGAATCTACCTCAACATAATAAAGGCCATATATGACAAACCCACAACAAACATCATTCTCAATGGTGAAAAACTACAAGAATTTCCTCTAAGATCAGGAACAAAACAAGGATGTCCTCCCTCACCAGTATTATTCAACATAGTTTTGGAAGTCCTAGACACAGCAATCAGAGAAAAAAAAGAAATAAAAGGAACACAAATTGGAAAAGAAGTAAAATTTTCACTGTTTGCAAATGACATGATACTACACATAGTGAATCTTAAAGATGACACTAGAAGATTACTAGAGCTAAACAATGAATCTGGTAAAGTTGCAGGATACAAAGTTAATGCACAGAAATCTCTTGCATTCCTCTACACTAACAATGAAAGATGAGAAAGAGAAATTAAGGAAACAATCCCATACACCATTGCGACAAAAAGAATAAAATATGTAGTAATGAACCTACCTAGGGAGGTCAAAGTCCTATACTCAGAAAACTATAAGACACTGCTGAAAGAAATCAAAGATTATATAAACAGATGGGAGTATTAACCATATGCTTGGATTAGAAGAATCAATATTGTGAAAATGACTATACTACGCAAAGCAATCTACAGATTCAATGCAATCCCTATCAAATTATCAGTGGCATTTTCTACAGAACTAGAACAAGAAAACCTTAAAATTTGTATGGAGACACAAAACACCCCGAATCGCCAAATGAGTCTTGAGGGAAATTAAAAGAGCTGGAGGAATCAGACTTCCTGACTTCAGACTATACTACAAAGCTACAGTAATCAAGACTATATGGTACTGGCACCAAAACCGAAATATAGATCAATGGAACAGGATAGAAAGCCCAGAGATAAACCTACATACCTATGGCTAACTCATCTATGACAAAGGAGGCAAGGACAAACAATGGAGAAAAGATAGTCTCTTCAGTAAGTGGTGCTGGGAAAACTGGACAGTTACACATAGAAGAATGAAATTAGAACATCCATAACACCATACACAAAAATAAACTCCAAATAGATTAGAGATCTAAATGTTAAGACCAGACACTATTAAACTCTTAGAAGAAAACATAGGCAGAACACTCTATGACATAAATCACAGCAAGATCCTATTTGACCCACCTCCTAGAGAAATGGAAATAAAAACAAAAATAAACAAATGGGACCTAATGAAACTTAAAAGCTTTTGCACAGCAAAGAAACACATAAAGAAGACGAAAAGACAACCCTCAGAATGGGAGAAAATCTTTTCAAATGAAGCAAATGACAAAGGATTAATCTCCAAAATTTACAAGCAGCTCATGTAGCTCAATATCACAAAAACAAACAACCCAATCCAGGAATGGGCAGAAGACCTAAATAGACATTGCTCCAAAGACGATATACAGGTTGCCAACAAACACATGAAAGGATGCTGAACATCACTAATCATTACAGAAATGTAAATCAAAACTACAGTGAGGTATCACTCACAGCAGTCAGAATGGCAATCATCAAAAAATCTACAAAAAAATAAATGCTGGAGAGGCATTTATTGGAGAAAAGGGAACACTCTTTCAGTGTTAGTGGGAATGTAAATTGATATAGCCATTAGGGAGAACGGTATGGAGGTTCCTTAAAAAACTAAAAATAGAAGTACCATATGACCCAGCAATCCAACTCCTGGGCATTTACCCTGAGAGAACCATAATTCAAAAAGAGTTATGTTCAACAATGTTCATTGCAGCTCTATGTACAATAGCCAGGAGATGGAAGCAACCTAAGTGTCCATCGACTGATGAATCGATAAAGAATATCTGGCACATATATACAATGGAATATTACTCAGCCATAAAAAGAAACAAAACTGAGTTATTTGTAGTGAGATGGATGGACGTACAGACTGTCCTACACAGTAAAGTAAGTCAGAAAGAGAAAAACAAATAGCGTGTGCTAACACAGATATATGGAGTCTAAAGAAAAAAATGTTTATGAAGAACCTAGGGGCGGGAGAGGATTAAGGACACAGACGTACAGAAAGGACTTGAGCACACGGGGAGGGGGAAGGGTAAGCTGGGACAAAGTGAGAGAGTGGCATGGACATATATACATTACCAAATGTAACATCGATAGCTACTGGGAAGAAGCCACATAGCACAGGGAGATCAGCTCAGTGCTTTGTGAACACCTAAAGTGGTGGGATAGAGACAGTGAGAGAGAGATGCAAGAGGGAGGGGATATGGTGGTATATGTATAGCTGATTCACTTTGTTATACAGCAGAAACGAACACATCATTGGCGTAAAGCAATTATACGCCAATAAAGTTGTAAATTGAAAAAAAAAAGAAAGCCCAGAGATAAACCTACATACCAATGGTCAATAATCTATGACACAGGAGGCAAGACTATACAATGGAGAAAAGACAGTCTCTTCAATCAGTGGTTCTGGGAAAAATGGGCAGCTACATGTAAAAGAATGAAATTAGAATACTCCCTAACACCATACAGAAAAATAAATTCAAAATGGATTAGAGACCTTAATGTAAGACCGGACAGTATAAAACTCTTAGAGGAAAAAATAGGAAGAATACTCTGACATAAATCACAACAAGATCTTTTTTGATCCACCTCCTAGAGTAATGCAATAAAAAAGATAAACAAATGGGAACTAATGAAACATAAAAGCTTTTGCAAAGCAAAGGAAAGTAAAAACAAGACGAAAAGACAACTCTCAGAATGGGAGAATATATTTTCAAATGAAGCAACAGACAAAGGATTAATCTCCAATAATATATAAACAGCACATGCAGCTCAATATTAACAAAACCAAACAACCCAATACAAAAATGGCAGAAGATCTAAATAGACATTTATTCCAAGAAGAGAGAGAGATGGCCAAGAAGCACATGAAAAGTTTCTCAACATCACTAATTATTAGAGAAATGCAAATCAAAACTACAATGAGGTATCACCTCACACCTCTTAGAATGGACATCATCAGAAAATCTACAAACGACAAATGCTGGGGAGGGTGTGGAGAAAAGGAACCCTCTTCCACTATTGGTGGGAATGTAAATTGATACAGTCACTATGGAGAACAATATGGAGGTTCCTTAAAGAACTAAAAATAGAATTACCATATGATCCAGCAACCCCACTACTGGGCATATACCCAGAGAAAATCATAAATCAAAAAGACACATTCACCACAATGTTCATTGCAGCACTATTTACAATAGCCGGGTAATGGGAGCAACCTAAATGCACACAGACAGACGAATGGATAAAGATGTGGTACATATATAAAATGGAATGTTACTCAGCCATAAAAAGGAATGAAATTCGGTCATTTGTACAGGCGTCGATGGACCTAGAGACTGTCATACAGAGTGAAGTAAGACAGAAAGAGAAAAAGAAATATTGTATATTAATGCATATATGTGGAACCAAGAAAAATGGAACAGGTGAACTGGTTTGCAGGGCAGAAATAGAGACACAGATGTAGAGAACAAACGTATGGACACCAAGGGGGGAAAGCCGTGGGGGGGTAGTGCTGGGATGAATTGGGAGTTTGGGATTGACTTATATACACCCATATGTATAAAATCGATAACCAGAAAGAACCTGCTGTATAATAATAAAATTAAAAATTAAAAAAATAAATAAACATACAAAAAGTAAAACAGCAAAAAAGTTCTTCCATTCCCATACATGTATTTATATGAATGAATTATTTCCATGCTTCTATCTATAAATACAGAAAAGAGGAATAAAACCTACATTGAACTAAAAAAGAAAAAAAAAAAAAGCAGAACCCACCAGTTATAAACAGGAAAACCCTATCAGGACACTTGCTCCAAAGGTAAAGAATCCTGAAGTTGGTCAGAGGTGGGTAATCGTCTCCCATGCAGTCAGGAGCCCCCCCACCCCCACAAGGAGCGTCCTCATTGCAAAGCTGGGGAACCATGCCGAGGCATCTCTGAGTAAATGTGAGCTGAGCTCCAGGCCAGCTGCTGCTGAACTGTTCCCACACTTCCCAGGTACAACCCCTGAATCTGTGCAAGGACTTGAAAGCCTAGAGGAAGGGTCATGGAGCCACACCAGCGACAGAACCCAGGCCGACTTGGTGCCTACAGGCCAAGCAGGATGGTCCTGGCCCCGGGCGCACTTCTGGAAGCTTTCCATTTCT
The DNA here is from genome assembly GCF_039906515.1 of Pseudorca crassidens. Classification (NCBI taxonomy): domain Eukaryota; kingdom Metazoa; phylum Chordata; class Mammalia; order Artiodactyla; family Delphinidae; genus Pseudorca; species Pseudorca crassidens. Next base: position 95,764,530 of record NC_090301.1, on the reverse strand, counting down.
CTGCCTGAGATACCCCTCCTGTCCCGGCCCCCACTGCTTTTTTCCTTACTCACCTCTGCCTGGGGAGAAATTCCAGCAGCAGATATGGGTGACACATCCTCTTCTTTAACAGTTGGCAGCTTGGCAACTCCTGCAGAAAACCCAGCAGAGCCCCACTCACACCGGGCCACCCAAAAAACCGTGGCCCCTCACTCTCTCCCACCAGCCCAGCCCCGACACTGCTGACGGGGCAGAGAATATGGCGTCAGACACAACTGAAGGGGCTCTTGCTGCCTGGAGCGGTGTTTATATTGACCTCAAACCAGGCACACCTGGAGAGGGCTGGCCGGCAGTGTCAGGCTGCCCAGGTCAGCCAATCCTCGCCCCTCTGGGGCTCACAGCAGCAGAAAATGGACCTTGATGAACCGACCAGGTCCAAGGAACAGGTGTGGGCTCCTGAGAGTCAGGCTAGACAAGGGGCTGCAGCTCTGGCTTGTTTTCTAATCATTTTATCTGGCCCATGAATGGGAGACAACTTCAAGAAGACCCTCTCCTAATGAGAGGAACCCAGGAGTCAGGGAGAGGAGGGGTGGTGGGTGGAGACAGAGGCCTGGTGCCCCGGCTGCAGTGGAAGTCTCTGGAAGACCAGGTGGAGGGAGGCGGCACAGAGTGACGCCCAGTGTCACAGACCTGTTGGAGCTGTTGTTTGTTAGTTCAGGTCGTGCTCTGAGGTGCTCTGTGTCAGCCCTGAGCAACAGGTGAGCTGGGGGTGCTCTGCAATGGGGGCTATGTGCATGGTTCCTGTGTGCCCAGTCTTGCTGGGTACCTGCACAGGTGAGCTCCATATCCTGGGAGGGGCCTGACCATGAGAGCCCTGTGGGCTACTGGGTACTTGGTAAAGGACGTCAGGTCAGTGAAGCAACTGAGAATATACATCCAGTAGTTCCTAATTCCTACACACTGATGGTCATTCTACCATCCACCAGGACATGGTATTCTGTATTAGACTTAGATGATGTCTTCTTCTGTATTCCATTAGTCCCAGAGTCACAAGAAATTTTGAAGTAGCGAGGAGTCTAGCCGGTCTTATTGGCCGCCGTCACTGCAGTGTCTGTAGGTTTTTCTATGGTGACAGTGTGATATACGGTTCCCCCACCAAGGTACGGGTTAGGATTAGGGTACGGGTTAGGGTATGATTTAGGGTTAGGGTTATGGTTAGGATTAGCGTTAGGGAATGGATACAGTTTATGGTACCAGTTAGTGTACGACAACGGGTTTGGTTAGAATCCATGTTAGGGTGTAGGTTAGTGTTAGTATATGGGTTAGGATTAGGTTGTGGGTTAGGGGACGGTTTAGGGTTAGGTTTAGCGTTAGGGAAAGGGTACGGATTAGGTCACTGTTTAGGGTACGACAACGGTTTAGGGTACCTGTTAGGGGTAGTGTTACTGTTAGTGTACGTGTTACAATTAGGACTTGGGTAAGTATAAGGGTTAGGGTTAGGGTTAGGGTACGTGTTAGTGTTAGTGTATGGGTTATCATTATGGCACAGCTTAGTGTAAGGGTTAGGGTTAGGGTTAGGGAACGGGTACGGTTTTGGTTACAGTTTAGTGTATGACAACATCAGTCTTTGGGGGTTTATCCAGGCACATTCACCTCTAGTGTATAAAAGAGGAACACCACTGGCAGGAGGGTCTGTTTCCCTGGTTACCAGAATGGGGAAAGCAGAAATGCTGCCGCCAAATGGCCGTTGCCTGCAACAGCAGCTTTACAACCTGTGCTGATCGGCACTTCATGTGCACAAGTACTCGAGGGCTGTAAATGAAACCTGCCCTCAAAATGTCTTCAGGGAGGTAATGGCCAAAATATTTCAAAATGTGGCACATATTTCAAGAAAACCATTTGAAGAGGTAAGCTGTACTCACAGTTTGAAGAAAATAAAGGACATGCCTGAAAGCTAAATTTCAAGGCATTATGAGACACATGCAAATCCAACCACAAAGAGGTATCAGCTCACAGCAGTCAGAATAAAAGTTAGTAGAAAAACTACAAACAATAAATGCTGAAGGGGTTATGGAGAAGTGCATACCCTCAACTTTAAATGGGACGTAACCTGGTAAGAGCCATTAATGGAACAGAATGGAGGTGCCTTTACAAGGTAAACAATTGGCTACCATATGATCCAGCAGGCCCACTACTTGGTCTAAAACCGAAGATGACAGAATTGGAAAGACACAGGCTGGCAAATGTGCATTGCAGCAGTATTACAATAGTCAAGACATGGAAGCAACCAAAAATTCCATCAACAGATGAGTGGACAAAGAAGAACTGGTACATGCACAGACCGAATATTAGCCAAGGAAAAAAATGACACAATGCCATTTGCAACACCGTAGATGAGTCTAGAAGTAATCACACAACTTGTCGTAAGTCAGAAAGTGAAAGACACATATACTATGATATCACTTATAGGTGTTACCTAAAAAGTGACACCAGTGAAGATATTTCCCCAGAGAAAGGCAATCACAGATTTATTAAACAAACTTATGATTTACCAATGGAAAGGTGTGAGGATTGGATACATTAAGATATCGGGGTTAACAGAGCTATACAAACACAGGCGAAGTATATAATCACCAAAGACCTACATAATACCAAGAGAAGACTACTCAAGATTGTGTCATAACCTACATGGGAAAAGGATCCAAAGAACAATAGATATATGTATATGTGTAAAACAACCACATCTTGCACACCTAGAACAAGCAAAACATTGTAATCACACTTGCTGTGATAAAAAATGAAAATTAAATTTAAAAAACGAAGAAGTAGTGGGATATAACGTTAAGGGGCTTTTTCCTGGCACATTCCATTCTAATTTACAACCTAGAACGTGACTTTCATTAAGGCTCTGTTGCCCTAATAACCAGATTTGTTAAAGGAGAACTGTGCCTCTTTGTGGCCGTTTCACACAGCAGCAGCTCTAAACCCAGCAATAATGGTTACTTGATATTCAAAATAATTCCAGGCCTGTAAATGACACCTGCCCTCTAAACAAATCCGTGGTCACTAAATCGAGCAAGAATCTCAAAAGACGTGCACATTTCAAAACGACAATTTAAAGAGGCATATTTTACGCACATTTTGTATTCTTTCTTTTTCTCTCGTTTTTTTGTTAAAAAAAAGGGCAAGGAAAAATGCTCAACATCAGGAATTAATAAAGCCATGCAAATCCAGTCTACAGAAACGTTCACCTCACAGCCGTCAGAATGATCACCAGCAAAAAAGTCTACAACTTATAAATGGTGAAGGGGCTTTAGAGAACTGTGTACCCTCTAGCTGCTGCTGGGATGTAACCTGGTAAGAGACAGTACTGAAAACAGAATGGAGGTGTGTTTAAAGGTAAAACTTGAGCTACCATGTGATCTGGTAGGATCACTGATGGGCCTGTCACCTGAGTAGACCAGAATCAAAGAGACACAGGCTGGCAATCCTGCACTGCAGCAACATGTATCATAGCCAAGACTTGGAAGAAACCAAAATGTCCATCAACAGAAAAATTCACCAAGAAGAAGTCGTCCTTGTACACAATGGAATATTAGCCATGGAAAAGCATGGAACAGTGCCATTGGCACCACCATAGAAGGATCTAGAGATAATCACCCAACTTGAAGTAAGAAAGAAAACGAAAGACAGATATCCTATTACATCACTTATAGGTGTTACATAAAAGTTGATACCCATGAAATAATTTCCAAGAGAAGGACACTCATAGATTCAGAAAACCAAATTATGTTTAACCAAATGGAAAGGTGTAAGGAATGTATGAATTAGGATATGGGGGTTAACAGACATGTACTTATATATATGAAATATATAATCACAAAATACCTATGGAATACCAAGAGAGGTCTACTCAAAACTCTGTAATAACCTACATGGGAAAGGATCCAAAGATGAATAGATCTATACATAGATATAATGAAGCAGATTCTGTTCAGCTAGAACACACACAACAATTTTCTCAAATTTGCTCTTATAATTAATAAAAATTAAATTTAAAAAAACAAACAAGAATTATGGAGATATAAGCTCTTGGGCGTTTGCCCTGACACATTCCACTCTAAATTGCAGCCTACAAACACGATTTCCAGGAAAGATCTGTTGCCCAAAAAACCCAGAATTGGAAACGTAGGAATGCTGTCACCTTGTGCCGTTTCCCGCAAGAGCGGCTTTAAAACCACAGGTAACCATCACTTAACATTCACAAGGACTCACTCTGGGCTGTAAAGCACACCTGCCGTCAAAACTTGTACTGAGGCATGGAATGGCCAAAAAAATTCAAATCCGGCAAATTTTTCAAGGAGACAGTATGAAGAGGTAAGTTTTACTCACTATTTTTCAAATAAAAAAGAAAATGGATAAAAGCTCAACATCAGAAATTATTAGAGTCATGCAAATCTAGCCTACAAAAAGGTTTCAACTCACGCAAGTCAACTACCATCAGCCAAAAGTCTACAGACAATAAACGCTGAAGGTGTTTTAGAGAGCTGTGTATCCTCTAGCTGCTTGTGAGATGTCAAGTGGCAAGATCCGGTAATGAGAACAGAAAGGAGCTGCGTTTAAAAGTAAAAATTGAGATGTCATTCGATCCAACACGCCCACCACTGGGCCTATCACCTAAGCGCCGAATCGAGAAGACACACGCTGACAAGCCTGTACTGAAGTAATACTGAAAATAGCCAGGACATGGAAGCAGCAAAAATGTCAGTTAACAGATGAATGGACAGAGAAGAAGTGGTACATGTACCTAATGGAAGATTAGCTTTCAAAAAAATGAACAATGTCGCTTTCATGACTACAGGTGAGTCTAGAAATAATCATATTATGTGAAGTCAAAAGTGTATGATATATCTCCTATGATATAATTTATAGATGTTATCTTAAGATTCCTACCAATGAACATATTTCCAAAGGAAAAGCCACTCAGAGACGTATGAAACAAACTAATGGTTAACCAAAATGAAAGGTGGGAGGATGAGTAAATTAGGATTATGGGGTTAACATACATACACTAATATATGTTATAAGTATATAAACTTATAATATATAAAATATACAAATTATATAATCATTAATATATATAAATTATATAATCACCAAACACCTACCAAATACCAAGGGAGCTCTACTCAACACTCTATAATAACCTACATGGTAACAGGATCCAATGATGAACAGATATATGTATGAAAAATTGATCCTAATTGGTACATCCAGAGAATCACAACACTCTAATAAAATTTACCCCAATAGGGGCTTCCCTAGTGGCGCAGTGGTTGAGAATCTGCCTGCCAATGCAGGGGACACGGGTTCGAGCCCTGGTCTGGGAGGCTCCCACATGCCGTGGAGCAACTATGCCCATGAGCCACAACTACTGAGCTTGTGCGTCTGCAGCCTGTGCTCCACAACAAGAGAGGCCACAATAGTGAGAGGCCCACGCACCCCGATGAAGAGTGGTCCCCGCTTGCCGCAACTAGAGAAAGCCCTCGCACAGAAACGAAGACGCAACACAGCCAAAAATAAATAAATAAATATTAAAGGCAAAGGGGAAATTGTAGATCGAGGAAGAATCTAGTTTAAAAAAAATTTACTCCAATAAGAAACATAAAATAAATTTAGAAAACAAACGTAAGTAGGAGACATAAGCTTTTGGGAGTTTGTCCTGGGACATTCCACTACAGTTTGCAACCTAGGACCACAACTTCAAGGAAGGCTCTCCTGTCCTTGTAACCAAAGTTGGGAATGTAGAAATCTGCCGCCTTGTGGTCAATTCCCGCAACAGCAGCTTTAATCTCAGTGCTATTGTTCACTTAACATTCACAAGGACTGCAGGGCTTTAAATGACACCTGCCCTCAAAAAATATCTTGCGGTCAGGAATGGACATTAATATACAAAACAGTAGGAAATCCGGAGAAGACAATTTCGAGAGGTAAATTTCCTCACAGTGTTTTATTTTTAAGGACATGAAAAAATGTTCAACATCAAAAATTATTAGGGACATGCAAATTTAAACTACAAAAAGGTATCAGCTCACAATAGTCTGAATGGTCATCAGAGAAAAATGTCTGCAAACAATAAATGCTGAATGGGTTTCCGAGAATGGATACACTCATACGCTGTTGCTGGGATGTAAACTGGTAACAGCCACTAATCAGAACAGAATGAAGGTGCCTTTAAAAGGTAAAAATTGAGCTACTATGTGATCCTGCCAAAACACTAATGGGCCTGTAACCTGAGAACACCAGAATTCAGAAATACCCAGGTACCCAAAAATGCTCTTCAGTGATACTTACAATAGCCAGACACGGATGCAAGCAAAATGTTCAAAAACAAATGAATGGGCAAAGAAGTGGTACATGTACACAATCGAATATTAGCCACGGAAATGATGAAACAATGCCTTTTCCATCACCACTGATGAACCTAGGGGTAATCATACTACGTAAAGTAAGTCACAAAAAGAAAGACAAATATCCGATGACATCATTTACTAGGGTTATCTAGAAATTGATACCCATGAATATATTTCCACTGCGAAAGACCCATACAGACTTTGAAAAAGGTGAAAGGAATGGAAAAATTAGGATGTTGGGGTTAACGTGCATTTAATAATTCATATAAAATATATAATCAAGAAGGACCTACTGGATGCCAAGGGAGGTCTACTCAACTCTCTCTAATGACCAACATGCGAAAGAACCTAAACCTGATTAGATATATGTATACATATGAATGAACCAGCTTCTTTACACCTAGAACAAACACAACATTGTAATCAAATTTACCCTGATAAGAAATAAAAAATAAATTAAACGAGAAGTAATGTGACACAAGATTTTGTGTATTTGTCCTGGCACTTTACACTCCAATTTACAATCGAGGAAGACGAATTCCACTAAACCAATGTTTTACCTAGCAATCAAGGTGAGTATGAATAAATTCCACTGCCTTGTTGCCCTTTCCTGCAACTGCAACTTTAAAAACAATGCTTATGGGTACTTAATATTCAGAAGAACTGTTGGGCTCTAAGTGACACCCACAATCAGGAAATGTCCACGGGTAGGTAAGCAAAATAAATTCCAAAGGAACAGACTTTCAAGATCCTATTTCAATAGGTAAATTTTACACTGTTTAAAAGAAAAGCACTTGAAAAGATGTTCTAATTCCTATATTATTGGCGTCATGGAAGTCAAAACTACAAGGAGGGATCACTTCACATGAGTAAGAATAGCCACCATTGAAACATCTACAAACAGTAAATGCTTGAGAGGTTGTAGAAAAAAGGCAACCCTCCTATGCTGCTGTTGGGATCTAACATGGTAACAGCCACTATAAATAAGAGTATGGAGGTGCCTTTACAAGGTAAATTTAGAGGTACCATATGATCCAGCTGTCCCACTCCCAGGCGTATAACAGGAGAAAACCAGAATTGGAAAACACACATGCACCCATATGTGTACCGCAGCACAATTTACAACGTCTAAGACATGGAAGCAACCAAACTATCCATCAGCAGATGGACGGATAAAGAAGCGGTACATGTTCACAGTGAAATATTACTCAGAAATGAAAAGAATGAAGGAATGCCATTTGCAGCATCATAGATAGAATTAGAGATAATCATACTAAGTGAAGTAAGTCAGAAAGAGAAAGTCAAATATCATATGATACTACTTATAGCTGAAATGTAAAAATTGATACCAATGAACTAATTTACAAGAGAGAAACAGGGACTTTCCAGGTGGTGCAACGGTTAAGAATCTGAGCTTCCAATTCAGGGGGCATGGGTTCGATCCCTGGTGTTGGGAGAACTAATATCACACATGCCTTGCAGTACAGCCAAAAAAAATAAAATAAAAGAGAGAGAAACAGACTCACAGACTTAGAAAACAAGCATATGCTTACCCAATGAGAAAGGTGGGTGGAAGGAATAAATCAATCAGGAGGCTGGGGAAAATATTTACACACTCATACATATAAAATAGATTATCAACAAGGACCTACTGCATAACAAAGGGAAGTCTACTCAACACTCTCTAATAACCTATATGGGAAAAGAATCTGAAGATGAATAGACATATGAATATACATAACTGAACAAGATTCTGTACGCCTACCACAAACAGAATATTTTAAATCAACTTTACTCCAATAAAAAAAGAAAAATTAAATTAAAACAAAAACAAGAAGTAACAAAACAGAAGATTTGGGGTGTTTGTTCTGCCACAGCCCACACTAATTTACAATCCAAGAGCCCGTCTTCCACAGTGGGTCTGGTTACCCAAGGAACCAGAGAGGGGCATGAAGGAAATCCTAACATCTGTGCCCATTTCCACAACAGCAACTTTAAAACATGTGCTTATGGGCACTTCATATTCACAAGGACTGCCAGTGTGTAAATGACACCTGCCCTTAACAAATGCCCTGTGGTAGTTATCGAGCAAAAATTCAAAATAGTCAGACTTTCAAAAACCCAATGTCAACTGTAACTTTTCCTCACAGTGTTTAAAAAAAAACACACGCAAAGATGCTCAAAATCTCGAATTATTGGACAGACACATGCAAATCAAAACTACAACAAGGTATCACCTCACACAGTCAGAATGGCCATCATCAAAAAGTGTACAAACCAATAAATGCTGGAGAGGACATGGAGAAAAGGGAACCCTCCTATGCTGTTGGTGTGATGTAAGCTGGTAACAGCCACTATAAAGTACAGTATGGAGATGCCTTTTAAAAGTAAAAATAGAGCTACCATATCATCCAGCAGTCTTACTTCTGGGTGTACAGCTGCAGAAAGCCAGAAATGAAAATGACAAATGCACCCAAACCCAAACATGCACTGCGGCACTGTTTACAATAGCCAAGGCATGGAGGCAACCAAAATGTCCATCAACAGATGAATGGATAACGAAGAAGTTGTACATGTACACAATCAAATAAATATTACTCAGAAATGAAAAAGCATGATCACCTCTAGGTCCATTCCTGTTGCTGCAAATGACATTATTTCATTCTAAGTGAAGTAAGTCAGATAGAAAAAGACAAATATCATATGATATCACTTATAGTGGAGTCTAAAAAATGATAGAAATGAACAAATTTATAAAACAGAAACAAACCAACAGACTTCATATATCCTTCAGGGAGAAAAAATTTTAAATGTTTCCAATCACTAAATGTCAACCTGAAAAATGTAAGCAATAAATAACGTTGTAAAGGTATTAATTCTCCCCAAATTAACCTATACCAGGCATTAGCAAACTAAACCTGGAGATCACATCCAGCCTATCACCTTCTTTTGTAAATTCAATTTAATGAATGATCCACAAGCAAACCCATAATGAGACGTCAGGTCACACCTCTCAACGTGGCTATTATTCCAAAGTGTACAAATATGAAATGTTGTTCATGACATGGAGAAGGCAATCCTAGTACACTGGTGGTGGGATTGTAAGTTGGTACACCCACTATGAAAAGAATATGGAGGTCCTGATAAAAGCTAAAAGTAGAACTATCATATTAGCCAGCAATTCCACTGCTGGGTATATGTCCAAAGAAAATGAAGACACCAATTTGACAAGATACATGCATCCCAATGTTCATAGCAGCATTATTTACAATTGCCAACATATGGAAGCAAACTAAATGTCCACCAACAGATGAGTGGATAAAGAAGATGTGGTATGTATACACAATAGACTATTACTCAGCCATTAAAAAGGATCAAATTCTGCCATTTGCAACAACATGGAGAGGCCTAGAATATGTATACCTACTTAAGTTAGAGAAGGACAAATACACTATGTTCTCACTTCTCTGTAGAATCTAAAAATGCAAGAAATGTATGTATATAACAAAACAGAAATAGACTCACAGAGAACAAATTAATGGTTACTGGTGGGGCGACTTAAAGCGGGAGGGAAAAACAGTAGTTTGTTTCTCTAAATCCAGTACCCCTATGTATGAAATAAACAAACAAGGATATATAGTACAACACAGGGAAATATAGACATTATTGTGTAACCACTTTAGTGGAACATGATCTATAAAAATATTCAATCCATATGTTGTACCCCTGAGACTAATGTAATATTGTAAATCAACTATACTTCAATTTAAATAATCCATAGGGTGGCTGAATGGATTAAAGAAAGTTCAATTATACTGTGTACAAGATATTCATGTTAACTTCTAATCCATATATAGCATAAAATTGAAAGATTGGGAAGAAAATACTCCATGAAAATGATACTTGACTGACTAGTCTATTCTGAGATAAAAAAGACTTGAAGTCAAACCTCTCAAAGGAAAGAAGGTTATCACATAATGATAAATGGATTAATTCATCAAGAAATCATGGCAATTATAAATATGTATGTATCCAGCTTTGGAGCCTCTCAACATATAAAGAATATATTAACCCACGTGAAGGGGAAAATGTGCAGAAATAAAATAATGGTAAGAAACGTCGATACCCAACTTTCAACACTGTATAGGTCATCCGGACATAATATCAATCAGGAAACACTGAACCTGAACACACACTTGATATCAAATGAACCTAACATACATCTACAGTATATTCCACTCAACAGCAGCAAACTTTCCATTGTTCTTAAGTACACATAGAACATTGCCTAGGGTAGATCCTATGTTAAGCCACAAAACAAGTCTTCAAAAATCCAAGAATATTGAAATCATATCAAGGATCATTTCCAACCACAACGGTATGAAACTGAAATTCAATATTAAAAAGAATAATTGAAAATTCAAGAACACTTAGAAATTGAACAATAAGCTCCTGAATAGCCAATGCATACAGGAATAAATCAAAACGGAAATTTAAAAGAAATCTTAAAGCAAACAAAATTGGAAACACAAAGTACCTAAATTTATGGAATACAGGAACAAGACTGCAATTCAAAGAGTTATGTTTACAGTAATAAATGCATATATTTTCAAAGAATTCTTGAGAGGGGATCAAGAGGATAGAGTAGGAAGACACTGAGCTCCCCTGCTGCCAAAGACACACCCAAATTACAACCACTTACACGGAAATTATCTCTGAAGGCTAGCAGGGAATGTTTTCCACAACTAAAGATATAAGGAAGGAGAAACCACAAGGCAGGTAGGAGGACTGGAAACACAGTCTAATTGGAACCCACACATATAGCACAGTGACCCACAGCTGGAAGATATCACAATTGCATAGGTCCTCCACATGGAGGGAAGGGTATGAGCCTGGCATTAGGCTGCTCAGCCCAGGGTTCCTGCACTGGAAGAAAAGAACACAGCAGGTCTGGCTTTGAAAACTTGCAGGGCTTATTTTCAGGAAATCTGGAGACTAAAGGAAACTGAGACTGCTCTCATAGGGCACACACAAATCTCACATGTTCTCAGTCCCTGTGCAGAGCCAATAGAGTGAAAGACACGTGTGCCAGACCCACTTGCTAATCTCGCAGAGCTTCTTGGAAAGGCAAGAGGCGACTGGGACTCCCACTAGGAACTGAGACATGGGCAAGCAACATTTTAGAATCTTCCCTGGAACTGATTAGAATCAGGGGCCTGCCCCACTTACCACCATGCCCATAGCACTCCCGCACCAGAAGGCCTCACAACCCGACACACGGGGGGCCTACGCTGTCCACCTGTGCACCTGGAGCACCACACAGCCACCCATAATGGAGGGCTGCCTTGGATATCAGCACACCCATGGCAATCAATCACATACTGCAGGGGCTCACAGCCATTTAGGCCAGGGTCCAATACCACCTACCAGCTTGTCTACAGCAGTTGGCCCTGCCCTAAGAGAAAGGTGTGTGCAGCCCACACAGGGGACACCCCTGGAGCATGTGGCTCTGCTGGCCAGAGGACAATGTGCTGCTGGGCCCTATCAGTCATCTCCTATATAAGGCCACTACTCTGAGACCCGGGAATGTAACAACCTGAACCTAATGAATAAAGATGTACAGAGAATTAGGAAACATAAGGAAATAGAGGAATACGTTACAAATGAAGTAACAAGACACGACATCAGACAAAGAACTGAATAAAACAGGGATAAGCATTCTACCCGATAAAAAAAAGTGTTCACAGTAATGATTATAAAGACGCTCACCCAAGTCAGGAGAAGAATAGATAGACATAGTGAGAATTTCAACAGAGTAATAACATGTCAAAAAGAACAAAACAGTGAACAATACAATAAAAGAGATTAAAACACACACACATGTACATGAGAGAAGCCACATTATACTGTAGGATACAGAAGAACAGATCAGTGAAATGGAAAACAGAGTAGTGAAAATCACCCAAACTGAATAGCACAAAGTAAAAGCAATTAAGAGTATACGTAAAGGGACCTCTGAGACAACATCAAGAATACTAACATGAGCATTACAGGGGCCCCAGAACGAGGAGAAGAGAGAAACGGGCAGATAACTTAGTGGAGGATAGAGTAACTGATAACTTTCCTAACCTGGGGAAGGAAACACACATCCAGGTCCAGGAAAAACAGAGTCCCAAACAAGATGAAGACAAACAGGTCCACACCAAGACATATTATAAAGCTCCAAAAATTTAAAGAGTGATCACAGAGGCAGTGAAATAAAAGGGTCTAGTTATGTTCAAGGTATTCCCATAAGACTGCCAGATGACTTCTCAGCACAATTTTCAAACTAGGAAGGAATGATAGGATATAATCAATGGGCTAAAAAGAAAAAGTCTACAACAGGAATACTCTACCAGCAAAATTATTATTCAGAATTGCAGGAGAGGGCTTCCCTGATGTCACAGTGGTTGAGAATCTGCCTGCCAATGCAGGGGACACGGGTTCGGGCCCTGATCCAGGAAGATCCCACATGCCACAGAGCAACTAAGCCTGTGTGCCACAACTACTGAGCCTGTGCTCTAGAGCCCATGAGACACAACTACTGAGCCTGCTAGCCACAACTACTGAAGCCTGAGCACCTAGAGCCCATGTTGCACAACAAGAAGAGCTACTGCAATGAGAAGCCCATGCACCACAACGGCCCATGCACCACAACGAAGAGTAGCCTCCACTTGCCACAACTAGAGAAAAGCCCACGCACTGCAATGAAGACCTAATACGGCCAAAAATAAATAAATGAATTTATGGAGGAAAGAAAGAATTGAAGGAGAGATCAAGAGTTTCCCAGATTAGCAAAAGCTAAAAGAGTTCATCACTAATAAACCAGCCTTATATGCAGTGTTGGAGGAATTTACTTAAGCTTCAAAGAAGTCTCACTAATTATTGATAGTAACAAGAAAACAAACAAAAGTAAAAATCTCACTGGAAAACCTATACATAGAGTAAGGGTAATAGATCAAACATTTTTTTAGCTTCTGTAAAGAATAAAAGACAATAGTAGTATGTTTTTTTGGAAAAGAGAGGGCCCAAATAAATCAGAAATGAAAGCGATGATGTTACAACAGACACCACAGAAATACAAAGTATCCTAAGATACACACAGGGTAACTCAGGGCTCAGACTGGACAGAGCCCAGTCTCCCTTCCACTGTACATGAGTTACAGGAGCCTCAGGAACTGAGGAGGGGGTCCCCGAGGGGAGGCACAAGATAGAAGATGTTAGGCATTAACCTGACTGTATTTATGTTAAACCTGCCTGAACTACATTCACATGAGATTGTTTTGTCCTGAATGTACATTGGCACCTTTAGTCTGAACTGCAGATCTTTGGCTTCACCACCTCCACCGACAGCATTAGCTTCACCTGCTGTGGACCGTCTCCTATAGTATTTCTAGAACCACAAAGCATCGAAGTTTCACAGGACACAGAGTCTGTGAGACTCCACTCAGTCTCAGAGTCTCAACCCCACTCAGAGACGTAGAGTCACAACAGAGACTCCACTCTTGGAGGACACACACAGTAGTGTGCACATCAGGACCCAAGGGAAGGAGCAGTGACCCCATAGGAGACTGAGCAGACCTACTTGCTAGTTTTAGAGGGTCTCCTGCAGAGGTGGGGGGTGACTGGGCCTCACCGTGTGGACAAGGACACTGGCAGCAGAAGTTCTGGGAAGTCCTCCTTAGCATGAGCCCTCCCAGAGTCCGCAGGTAGCCCCACCAAAGAGCCAGGTAGGCCATAGTTCTGGGTCGCCTCAGGCCAAACAACAAACAGAGAGGGAATTCTGCCCCATGCATCAGCAGACAAGCGGATTAAAGTTTTATGGAGCTCTGCCCACCAGAGCAACACCCAGCTCTACCCACCACCAGTCCCTCACATCAGGAATGCTGCACAAGCCTCTAAGATAGACTCATCCAGCAGAGAGCAGATAGCAGAAGCAAGAAGAACTACAGTTCTTCAGCCTGTGGATGGAAAACCACATTCACAGAAAGATACACAAAATGAAAAGGCAGAGGAATTTGTACCAGATGAAGGAACAAGATAAAACCCCAGAAAAACAACTAAATGAGGTGGAGATAGGCAACCTTCCAGAAAAAGAATTCATAATAATGATAGTGAAGATGATCCAAGACCTTGGAAAAAGAATGGAGGCAAAGATCGAGAAGGTGCAAGAAATAGTTAACAAAGACCTAGAAGAATTAAAGAACAAACAAACAGAGATGAACAGTACAATAACTGAAATGAAAAATACACTAGAAGGGGGCTTCCCTGGTGGCGCAGTGGTTGAGAGCCCACCTGCCGATGCAGGGGACATGGGTTCGTGCCCTGGTCTGGTAAGATCCCACATGCCACGGAGCGGCTGGGCCCGTGAGCCATGGCCGCTGAGCCTGCACATCCAGAGCCTGTGCTCCACAATGGGAGAGGCCACAAAAGTGAGAGGCCCGCGTACCGCAAAAAAAAAAAAAAAAAATACACTAGAAGGAATCAATAGTAGAATAACTGAGGCAGAAGAACGGATAACTGGCCTGGAGACAGAAAGGTGGAATTCACTGCTGCAGAAAAGAATAAAGAAAAAAGAATGCAAAGAAATGAAGACAGCTTAAGAGACCTCTGGGATAACATTAAACGCAACAAAATTTGCATTATAGGGATCCCAGAAGGTGAAGAGAGAGAGAAAGGACGCGAGCAAATATTTGAAGAGATTATAGTCGGAAACTTCCCTAGCATGGGAAAGGAAATAGTAGCCACCCAAGTCCAGAAAGCACAGAGAGTCCCAGGCAGGATAAACCCAAGGAGAAAAATGCCGAGACACGTAATAATCAAACTGACAAAAATTAAAGACAAAGACAAATTATTGAAAGCCCAAGGGAAAAATGACAACATACAAGGGAACTCCCATAAGGTTAACAGCTGATTTCTCAGCAGAAACTCTACAAACCAGAAGGGAGTGGGCTGATATATTTAAAGTGATGAAAGGGAAGAACCTACAACCAAAAGAACTCTACCCAGCAAGATCTCATTCAGATTCAATGGAGAAATCAAAAGCTTTACAGACAAGCAAAAGCTAAGCGAACTCAGCACCACCAAACCAGCTCTACAACAAATGCTAAAGGAACCTATCTAAGTGGGAAACACAACAGAAGAAAAGAATCTACAAAAACAAACACATAACAATTAAGAACATAGAAATAGGAATATACATATCAATATTTACCTTAAATGTGAATGGATTAAATGCTCCAAACAAAAGACACAGTCTTGCTGAATGGATACAAAAACAAGGTCCATATATATGCAGCCTATAAGAGACCCATTTCAGACCTAGGGAAACCTACAGACTGAAAGTGAGGGGATGGAAAAGGATATTCCATGCAAATGAAAATCAAAAGAAAGCTGGAGTAGCAATACTCATATCAGATACAATAGACTTTAAAATAAAGAGCGTTACAAGAGACAAGGAAGGACACTACGTAATGATCAAGGGATCAATCCAAGAAGAAGACATAACAATTATAAATATATATGTACCCAACATAGGAGCACCTCAATACATAAGGCAACTGCTAACAGCTATAAAAGAGAAAATCGACAGTAACACAATAATAGCAGGGGACTTTAACACTTTACTTACACCAATGGAGATCATCCGGACAGAAAATTAATAAGGAAACACAAACTTTAAATGACACAATAGACCAAATAGATTTAATTGATATTTATAGGACATTCCATCCAAAAACAGCAGATTACCTGTTCTTCTCAACTTCACGCAGAACATTCTCCAGGATAGATCACATCTTGGGTCACAAATAAAGCCTCAGGAAATTTAATAAAACTGAAATCATATCAAGCATCTGTTCTGACCACAAGGTTATGACATTAGAAATCAATTACAGGGAAAAAATATGTAAAAAACAGAAACACATGGAGGCTTAACAATACGTCACTAAATAACCAAGACATCACTGAAGAAAGAAAAGAGGAAATCAAAAACAACCTAGAGACAAATGACAACAAAAACATGATGATCCAAAACCTATGGGATGCAGCAAAAGCAGTCCTAAGAGGGAAGTTTATAGCCATACAAGCCTACCTCAAGAAACCAGAAAACTCTCAAATAAACAATCTAACCTTCCACCTAAAGGAATTAGAGAAAGAAGAAAGAAACCCAAAGTTAGTAGAAGGAAAGAAATCATAAAGATCAGAGCAGAAATAAATGAAACAGAAACAAAGAAAACAATAGCAAAGATCAATAAAACTAAAAGCTGGTTCTTTGAGAAGATAAACAAAAATGATAAATCGTTAGCCAGACTCAAGGAAAAGAGGGAGAGGACTCAAATCAATAAAATTAGAAGTGAAAAAGGAGAAAAGTTGCAACAGACACCACAGAAATACAAAGCATCCTAAGAGACTTCTACAAGCAACTCTATGCCAATCAAATGGACAACCTGGAAGAAATGGACAAATTCTTAGAAAGGTATAACCTTCCAAGACTGAAAGAGGAACAAATAGAAAATATGAATAGACCAATCACAAGTAATGAAATTGAAACTGTGATTAAAAATCTTCCAACAAACAAAAGTCCAGAACCAGATGGCATCAGAGGTGAATTCTATCAAATATTGAGACAAGAGCTAACACCCAACCTTCTCAAACTCTTCAGAAATTTGCAGGGAAAGGAACACTCCCAAACTCATTCTATGACGCCACCATCACACTGATACCAAAACCAGACAATGATACTACAGAAAAAGAAAATTAGAGACCAATATCACTGATGAATATAGATGTAAAAATCCTCAACAAAATACTAGCAAACAGAATTGAACAACACATTAAAAGGATCACACACCATGATCAGGTGGGGTCTATCCTAGGAACGCAAGGGTTCTTCAATATACACAAATCAATCAATGTGATACACCATATTAACAAATTGTAGAATAAAAATATCATCTCAATAGAAGCAGGAAAAAATTTTGACAAAATTCAACACCCATTTATGATTAAAAATTCTCCAGAAAGTGAACATAGAGGGAATCTACCTCAACATAATAAAGGCCATATATGACAAACCCACAACAAACATCATTCTCAATGGTGAAAAACTACAAGAATTTCCTCTAAGATCAGGAACAAAACAAGGATGTCCTCCCTCACCAGTATTATTCAACATAGTTTTGGAAGTCCTAGACACAGCAATCAGAGAAAAAAAAGAAATAAAAGGAACACAAATTGGAAAAGAAGTAAAATTTTCACTGTTTGCAAATGACATGATACTACACATAGTGAATCTTAAAGATGACACTAGAAGATTACTAGAGCTAAACAATGAATCTGGTAAAGTTGCAGGATACAAAGTTAATGCACAGAAATCTCTTGCATTCCTCTACACTAACAATGAAAGATGAGAAAGAGAAATTAAGGAAACAATCCCATACACCATTGCGACAAAAAGAATAAAATATGTAGTAATGAACCTACCTAGGGAGGTCAAAGTCCTATACTCAGAAAACTATAAGACACTGCTGAAAGAAATCAAAGATTATATAAACAGATGGGAGTATTAACCATATGCTTGGATTAGAAGAATCAATATTGTGAAAATGACTATACTACGCAAAGCAATCTACAGATTCAATGCAATCCCTATCAAATTATCAGTGGCATTTTCTACAGAACTAGAACAAGAAAACCTTAAAATTTGTATGGAGACACAAAACACCCCGAATCGCCAAATGAGTCTTGAGGGAAATTAAAAGAGCTGGAGGAATCAGACTTCCTGACTTCAGACTATACTACAAAGCTACAGTAATCAAGACTATATGGTACTGGCACCAAAACCGAAATATAGATCAATGGAACAGGATAGAAAGCCCAGAGATAAACCTACATACCTATGGCTAACTCATCTATGACAAAGGAGGCAAGGACAAACAATGGAGAAAAGATAGTCTCTTCAGTAAGTGGTGCTGGGAAAACTGGACAGTTACACATAGAAGAATGAAATTAGAACATCCATAACACCATACACAAAAATAAACTCCAAATAGATTAGAGATCTAAATGTTAAGACCAGACGCTATTAAACTCTTAGAAGAAAACATAGGCAGAACACTCTATGACATAAATCACAGCAAGATCCTATTTGACCCACCTCCTAGAGAAATGGAAATAAAAACAAAAATAAACAAATGGGACCTAATGAAACTTAAAAGCTTTTGCACAGCAAAGAAACACATAAAGAAGACGAAAAGACAACCCTCAGAATGGGAGAAAATCTTTTCAAATGAAGCAAATGACAAAGGATTAATCTCCAAAATTTACAAGCAGCTCATGTAGCTCAATATCACAAAAACAAACAACCCAATCCAGGAATGGGCAGAAGACCTAAATAGACATTGCTCCAAAGACGATATACAGGTTGCCAACAAACACATGAAAGGATGCTGAACATCACTAATCATTACAGAAATGTAAATCAAAACTACAGTGAGGTATCACTCACAGCAGTCAGAATGGCAATCATCAAAAAATCTACAAAAAAATAAATGCTGGAGAGGCATTTATTGGAGAAAAGGGAACACTCTTTCAGTGTTAGTGGGAATGTAAATTGATATAGCCATTAGGGAGAACGGTATGGAGGTTCCTTAAAAAACTAAAAATAGAAGTACCATATGACCCAGCAATCCAACTCCTGGGCATTTACCCTGAGAGAACCATAATTCAAAAAGAGTTATGTTCAACAATGTTCATTGCAGCTCTATGTACAATAGCCAGGAGATGGAAGCAACCTAAGTGTCCATCGACTGATGAATCGATAAAGAATATCTGGCACATATATACAATGGAATATTACTCAGCCATAAAAAGAAACAAAACTGAGTTATTTGTAGTGAGATGGATGGACGTACAGACTGTCCTACACAGTAAAGTAAGTCAGAAAGAGAAAAACAAATAGCGTGTGCTAACACAGATATATGGAGTCTAAAGAAAAAAATGTTTATGAAGAACCTAGGGGCGGGAGAGGATTAAGGACACAGACGTACAGAAAGGACTTGAGCACACGGGGAGGGGGAAGGGTAAGCTGGGACAAAGTGAGAGAGTGGCATGGACATATATACATTACCAAATGTAACATCGATAGCTACTGGGAAGAAGCCACATAGCACAGGGAGATCAGCTCAGTGCTTTGTGAACACCTAAAGTGGTGGGATAGAGACAGTGAGAGAGAGATGCAAGAGGGAGGGGATATGGTGGTATATGTATAGCTGATTCACTTTGTTATACAGCAGAAACGAACACATCATTGGCGTAAAGCAATTATACGCCAATAAAGTTGTAAATTGAAAAAAAAAAGAAAGCCCAGAGATAAACCTACATACCAATGGTCAATAATCTATGACACAGGAGGCAAGACTATACAATGGAGAAAAGACAGTCTCTTCAATCAGTGGTTCTGGGAAAAATGGGCAGCTACATGTAAAAGAATGAAATTAGAATACTCCCTAACACCATACAGAAAAATAAATTCAAAATGGATTAGAGACCTTAATGTAAGACCGGACAGTATAAAACTCTTAGAGGAAAAAATAGGAAGAATACTCTGACATAAATCACAACAAGATCTTTTTTGATCCACCTCCTAGAGTAATGCAATAAAAAAGATAAACAAATGGGAACTAATGAAACATAAAAGCTTTTGCAAAGCAAAGGAAAGTAAAAACAAGACGAAAAGACAACTCTCAGAATGGGAGAATATATTTTCAAATGAAGCAACAGACAAAGGATTAATCTCCAATAATATATAAACAGCACATGCAGCTCAATATTAACAAAACCAAACAACCCAATACAAAAATGGCAGAAGATCTAAATAGACATTTATTCCAAGAAGAGAGAGAGATGGCCAAGAAGCACATGAAAAGTTTCTCAACATCACTAATTATTAGAGAAATGCAAATCAAAACTACAATGAGGTATCACCTCACACCTCTTAGAATGGACATCATCAGAAAATCTACAAACGACAAATGCTGGGGAGGGTGTGGAGAAAAGGAACCCTCTTCCACTATTGGTGGGAATGTAAATTGATACAGTCACTATGGAGAACAATATGGAGGTTCCTTAAAGAACTAAAAATAGAATTACCATATGATCCAGCAACCCCACTACTGGGCATATACCCAGAGAAAATCATAAATCAAAAAGACACATTCACCACAATGTTCATTGCAGCACTATTTACAATAGCCGGGTAATGGGAGCAACCTAAATGCACACAGACAGACGAATGGATAAAGATGTGGTACATATATAAAATGGAATGTTACTCAGCCATAAAAAGGAATGAAATTCGGTCATTTGTACAGGCGTCGATGGACCTAGAGACTGTCATACAGAGTGAAGTAAGACAGAAAGAGAAAAAGAAATATTGTATATTAATGCATATATGTGGAACCAAGAAAAATGGAACAGGTGAACTGGTTTGCAGGGCAGAAATAGAGACACAGATGTAGAGAACAAACGTATGGACACCAAGGGGGGAAAGCCGTGGGGGGGTAGTGCTGGGATGAATTGGGAGTTTGGGATTGACTTATATACACCCATATGTATAAAATCGATAACCAGAAAGAACCTGCTGTATAATAATAAAATTAAAAATTAAAAAAATAAATAAACATACAAAAAGTAAAACAGCAAAAAAGTTCTTCCATTCCCATACATGTATTTATATGAATGAATTATTTCCATGCTTCTATCTATAAATACAGAAAAGAGGAATAAAACCTACATTGAACTAAAAAAGAAAAAAAAAAAAAGCAGAACCCACCAGTTATAAACAGGAAAACCCTATCAGGACACTTGCTCCAAAGGTAAAGAATCCTGAAGTTGGTCAGAGGTGGGTAATCGTCTCCCATGCAGTCAGGAGCCCCCCCACCCCCACAAGGAGCGTCCTCATTGCAAAGCTGGGGAACCATGCCGAGGCATCTCTGAGTAAATGTGAGCTGAGCTCCAGGCCAGCTGCTGCTGAACTGTTCCCACACTTCCCAGGTACAACCCCTGAATCTGTGCAAGGACTTGAAAGCCTAGAGGAAGGGTCATGGAGCCACACCAGCGACAGAACCCAGGCCGACTTGGTGCCTACAGGCCAAGCAGGATGGTCCTGGCCCCGGGCGCACTTCTGGAAGCTTTCCATTTCTCTGCCTGAGATACCCCTCCTGTCCCGGCCCCCACTGCTTTTTTCCTTACTCACCTCTGCCTGGGGAGAAATTCCAGCAGCAGATATGGGTGACACATCCTCTTCTTTAACAGTTGGCAGCTTGGCAACTCCTGCAGAAAACCCAGCAGAGCCCCACTCACACCGGGCCACCCAAAAAACCGTGGCCCCTCACTCTCTCCCACCAGCCCAGCCCCGACACTGCTGACGGGGCAGAGAATATGGCGTCAGACACAACTGAAGGGGCTCTTGCTGCCTGGAGCGGTGTTTATATTGACCTCAAACCAGGCACACCTGGAGAGGGCTGGCCGGCAGTGTCAGGCTGCCCAGGTCAGCCAATCCTCGCCCCTCTGGGGCTCACAGCAGCAGAAAATGGACCTTGATGAACCGACCAGGTCCAAGGAACAGGTGTGGGCTCCTGAGAGTCAGGCTAGACAAGGGGCTGCAGCTCTGGCTTGTTTTCTAATCATTTTATCTGGCCCATGAATGGGAGACAACTTCAAGAAGACCCTCTCCTAATGAGAGGAACCCAGGAGTCAGGGAGAGGAGGGGTGGTGGGTGGAGACAGAGGCCTGGTGCCCCGGCTGCAGTGGAAGTCTCTGGAAGACCAGGTGGAGGGAGGCGGCACAGAGTGACGCCCAGTGTCACAGACCTGTTGGAGCTGTTGTTTGTTAGTTCAGGTCGTGCTCTGAGGTGCTCTGTGTCAGCCCTGAGCAACAGGTGAGCTGGGGGTGCTCTGCAATGGGGGCTATGTGCATGGTTCCTGTGTGCCCAGTCTTGCTGGGTACCTGCACAGGTGAGCTCCATATCCTGGGAGGGGCCTGACCATGAGAGCCCTGTGGGCTACTGGGTACTTGGTAAAGGACGTCAGGTCAGTGAAGCAACTGAGAATATACATCCAGTAGTTCCTAATTCCTACACACTGATGGTCATTCTACCATCCACCAGGACATGGTATTCTGTATTAGACTTAGATGATGTCTTCTTCTGTATTCCATTAGTCCCAGAGTCACAAGAAATTTTGAAGTAGCGAGGAGTCTAGCCGGTCTTATTGGCCGCCGTCACTGCAGTGTCTGTAGGTTTTTCTATGGTGACAGTGTGATATACGGTTCCCCCACCAAGGTACGGGTTAGGATTAGGGTACGGGTTAGGGTATGATTTAGGGTTAGGGTTATGGTTAGGATTAGCGTTAGGGAATGGATACAGTTTATGGTACCAGTTAGTGTACGACAACGGGTTTGGTTAGAATCCATGTTAGGGTGTAGGTTAGTGTTAGTATATGGGTTAGGATTAGGTTGTGGGTTAGGGGACGGTTTAGGGTTAGGTTTAGCGTTAGGGAAAGGGTACGGATTAGGTCACTGTTTAGGGTACGACAACGGTTTAGGGTACCTGTTAGGGGTAGTGTTACTGTTAGTGTACGTGTTACAATTAGGACTTGGGTAAGTATAAGGGTTAGGGTTAGGGTTAGGGTACGTGTTAGTGTTAGTGTATGGGTTATCATTATGGCACAGCTTAGTGTAAGGGTTAGGGTTAGGGTTAGGGAACGGGTACGGTTTTGGTTACAGTTTAGTGTATGACAACATCAGTCTTTGGGGGTTTATCCAGGCACATTCACCTCTAGTGTATAAAAGAGGAACACCACTGGCAGGAGGGTCTGTTTCCCTGGTTACCAGAATGGGGAAAGCAGAAATGCTGCCGCCAAATGGCCGTTGCCTGCAACAGCAGCTTTACAACCTGTGCTGATCGGCACTTCATGTGCACAAGTACTCGAGGGCTGTAAATGAAACCTGCCCTCAAAATGTCTTCAGGGAGGTAATGGCCAAAATATTTCAAAATGTGGCACATATTTCAAGAAAACCATTTGAAGAGGTAAGCTGTACTCACAGTTTGAAGAAAATAAAGGACATGCCTGAAAGCTAAATTTCAAGGCATTATGAGACACATGCAAATCCAACCACAAAGAGGTATCAGCTCACAGCAGTCAGAATAAAAGTTAGTAGAAAAACTACAAACAATAAATGCTGAAGGGGTTATGGAGAAGTGCATACCCTCAACTTTAAATGGGACGTAACCTGGTAAGAGCCATTAATGGAACAGAATGGAGGTGCCTTTACAAGGTAAACAATTGGCTACCATATGATCCAGCAGGCCCACTACTTGGTCTAAAACCGAAGATGACAGAATTGGAAAGACACAGGCTGGCAAATGTGCATTGCAGCAGTATTACAATAGTCAAGACATGGAAGCAACCAAAAATTCCATCAACAGATGAGTGGACAAAGAAGAACTGGTACATGCACAGACCGAATATTAGCCAAGGAAAAAAATGACACAATGCCATTTGCAACACCGTAGATGAGTCTAGAAGTAATCACACAACTTGTCGTAAGTCAGAAAGTGAAAGACACATATACTATGATATCACTTATAGGTGTTACCTAAAAAGTGACACCAGTGAAGATATTTCCCCAGAGAAAGGCAATCACAGATTTATTAAACAAACTTATGATTTACCAATGGAAAGGTGTGAGGATTGGATACATTAAGATATCGGGGTTAACAGAGCTATACAAACACAGGCGAAGTATATAATCACCAAAGACCTACATAATACCAAGAGAAGACTACTCAAGATTGTGTCATAACCTACATGGGAAAAGGATCCAAAGAACAATAGATATATGTATATGTGTAAAACAACCACATCTTGCACACCTAGAACAAGCAAAACATTGTAATCACACTTGCTGTGATAAAAAATGAAAATTAAATTTAAAAAACGAAGAAGTAGTGGGATATAACGTTAAGGGGCTTTTTCCTGGCACATTCCATTCTAATTTACAACCTAGAACGTGACTTTCATTAAGGCTCTGTTGCCCTAATAACCAGATTTGTTAAAGGAGAACTGTGCCTCTTTGTGGCCGTTTCACACAGCAGCAGCTCTAAACCCAGCAATAATGGTTACTTGATATTCAAAATAATTCCAGGCCTGTAAATGACACCTGCCCTCTAAACAAATCCGTGGTCACTAAATCGAGCAAGAATCTCAAAAGACGTGCACATTTCAAAACGACAATTTAAAGAGGCATATTTTACGCACATTTTGTATTCTTTCTTTTTCTCTCGTTTTTTTGTTAAAAAAAAGGGCAAGGAAAAATGCTCAACATCAGGAATTAATAAAGCCATGCAAATCCAGTCTACAGAAACGTTCACCTCACAGCCGTCAGAATGATCACCAGCAAAAAAGTCTACAACTTATAAATGGTGAAGGGGCTTTAGAGAACTGTGTACCCTCTAGCTGCTGCTGGGATGTAACCTGGTAAGAGACAGTACTGAAAACAGAATGGAGGTGTGTTTAAAGGTAAAACTTGAGCTACCATGTGATCTGGTAGGATCACTGATGGGCCTGTCACCTGAGTAGACCAGAATCAAAGAGACACAGGCTGGCAATCCTGCACTGCAGCAACATGTATCATAGCCAAGACTTGGAAGAAACCAAAATGTCCATCAACAGAAAAATTCACCAAGAAGAAGTCGTCCTTGTACACAATGGAATATTAGCCATGGAAAAGCATGGAACAGTGCCATTGGCACCACCATAGAAGGATCTAGAGATAATCACCCAACTTGAAGTAAGAAAGAAAACGAAAGACAGATATCCTATTACATCACTTATAGGTGTTACATAAAAGTTGATACCCATGAAATAATTTCCAAGAGAAGGACACTCATAGATTCAGAAAACCAAATTATGTTTAACCAAATGGAAAGGTGTAAGGAATGTATGAATTAGGATATGGGGGTTAACAGACATGTACTTATATATATGAAATATATAATCACAAAATACCTATGGAATACCAAGAGAGGTCTACTCAAAACTCTGTAATAACCTACATGGGAAAGGATCCAAAGATGAATAGATCTATACATAGATATAATGAAGCAGATTCTGTTCAGCTAGAACACACACAACAATTTTCTCAAATTTGCTCTTATAATTAATAAAAATTAAATTTAAAAAAACAAACAAGAATTATGGAGATATAAGCTCTTGGGCGTTTGCCCTGACACATTCCACTCTAAATTGCAGCCTACAAACACGATTTCCAGGAAAGATCTGTTGCCCAAAAAACCCAGAATTGGAAACGTAGGAATGCTGTCACCTTGTGCCGTTTCCCGCAAGAGCGGCTTTAAAACCACAGGTAACCATCACTTAACATTCACAAGGACTCACTCTGGGCTGTAAAGCACACCTGCCGTCAAAACTTGTACTGAGGCATGGAATGGCCAAAAAAATTCAAATCCGGCAAATTTTTCAAGGAGACAGTATGAAGAGGTAAGTTTTACTCACTATTTTTCAAATAAAAAAGAAAATGGATAAAAGCTCAACATCAGAAATTATTAGAGTCATGCAAATCTAGCCTACAAAAAGGTTTCAACTCACGCAAGTCAACTACCATCAGCCAAAAGTCTACAGACAATAAACGCTGAAGGTGTTTTAGAGAGCTGTGTATCCTCTAGCTGCTTGTGAGATGTCAAGTGGCAAGATCCGGTAATGAGAACAGAAAGGAGCTGCGTTTAAAAGTAAAAATTGAGATGTCATTCGATCCAACACGCCCACCACTGGGCCTATCACCTAAGCGCCGAATCGAGAAGACACACGCTGACAAGCCTGTACTGAAGTAATACTGAAAATAGCCAGGACATGGAAGCAGCAAAAATGTCAGTTAACAGATGAATGGACAGAGAAGAAGTGGTACATGTACCTAATGGAAGATTAGCTTTCAAAAAAATGAACAATGTCGCTTTCATGACTACAGGTGAGTCTAGAAATAATCATATTATGTGAAGTCAAAAGTGTATGATATATCTCCTATGATATAATTTATAGATGTTATCTTAAGATTCCTACCAATGAACATATTTCCAAAGGAAAAGCCACTCAGAGACGTATGAAACAAACTAATGGTTAACCAAAATGAAAGGTGGGAGGATGAGTAAATTAGGATTATGGGGTTAACATACATACACTAATATATGTTATAAGTATATAAACTTATAATATATAAAATATACAAATTATATAATCATTAATATATATAAATTATATAATCACCAAACACCTACCAAATACCAAGGGAGCTCTACTCAACACTCTATAATAACCTACATGGTAACAGGATCCAATGATGAACAGATATATGTATGAAAAATTGATCCTAATTGGTACATCCAGAGAATCACAACACTCTAATAAAATTTACCCCAATAGGGGCTTCCCTAGTGGCGCAGTGGTTGAGAATCTGCCTGCCAATGCAGGGGACACGGGTTCGAGCCCTGGTCTGGGAGGCTCCCACATGCCGTGGAGCAACTATGCCCATGAGCCACAACTACTGAGCTTGTGCGTCTGCAGCCTGTGCTCCACAACAAGAGAGGCCACAATAGTGAGAGGCCCACGCACCCCGATGAAGAGTGGTCCCCGCTTGCCGCAACTAGAGAAAGCCCTCGCACAGAAACGAAGACGCAACACAGCCAAAAATAAATAAATAAATATTAAAGGCAAAGGGGAAATTGTAGATCGAGGAAGAATCTAGTTTAAAAAAAATTTACTCCAATAAGAAACATAAAATAAATTTAGAAAACAAACGTAAGTAGGAGACATAAGCTTTTGGGAGTTTGTCCTGGGACATTCCACTACAGTTTGCAACCTAGGACCACAACTTCAAGGAAGGCTCTCCTGTCCTTGTAACCAAAGTTGGGAATGTAGAAATCTGCCGCCTTGTGGTCAATTCCCGCAACAGCAGCTTTAATCTCAGTGCTATTGTTCACTTAACATTCACAAGGACTGCAGGGCTTTAAATGACACCTGCCCTCAAAAAATATCTTGCGGTCAGGAATGGACATTAATATACAAAACAGTAGGAAATCCGGAGAAGACAATTTCGAGAGGTAAATTTCCTCACAGTGTTTTATTTTTAAGGACATGAAAAAATGTTCAACATCAAAAATTATTAGGGACATGCAAATTTAAACTACAAAAAGGTATCAGCTCACAATAGTCTGAATGGCCATCAGAGAAAAATGTCTGCAAACAATAAATGCTGAATGGGTTTCCGAGAATGGATACACTCATACGCTGTTGCTGGGATGTAAACTGGTAACAGCCACTAATCAGAACAGAATGAAGGTGCCTTTAAAAGGTAAAAATTGAGCTACTATGTGATCCTGCCAAAACACTAATGGGCCTGTAACCTGAGAACACCAGAATTCAGAAATACCCAGGTACCCAAAAATGCTCTTCAGTGATACTTACAATAGCCAGACACGGATGCAAGCAAAATGTTCAAAAACAAATGAATGGGCAAAGAAGTGGTACATGTACACAATCGAATATTAGCCACGGAAATGATGAAACAATGCCTTTTCCATCACCACTGATGAACCTAGGGGTAATCATACTACGTAAAGTAAGTCACAAAAAGAAAGACAAATATCCGATGACATCATTTACTAGGGTTATCTAGAAATTGATACCCATGAATATATTTCCACTGCGAAAGACCCATACAGACTTTGAAAAAGGTGAAAGGAATGGAAAAATTAGGATGTTGGGGTTAACGTGCATTTAATAATTCATATAAAATATATAATCAAGAAGGACCTACTGGATGCCAAGGGAGGTCTACTCAACTCTCTCTAATGACCAACATGCGAAAGAACCTAAACCTGATTAGATATATGTATACATATGAATGAACCAGCTTCTTTACACCTAGAACAAACACAACATTGTAATCAAATTTACCCTGATAAGAAATAAAAAATAAATTAAACGAGAAGTAATGTGACACAAGATTTTGTGTATTTGTCCTGGCACTTTACACTCCAATTTACAATCGAGGAAGACGAATTCCACTAAACCAATGTTTTACCTAGCAATCAAGGTGAGTATGAATAAATTCCACTGCCTTGTTGCCCTTTCCTGCAACTGCAACTTTAAAAACAATGCTTATGGGTACTTAATATTCAGAAGAACTGTTGGGCTCTAAGTGACACCCACAATCAGGAAATGTCCACGGGTAGGTAAGCAAAATAAATTCCAAAGGAACAGACTTTCAAGATCCTATTTCAATAGGTAAATTTTACACTGTTTAAAAGAAAAGCACTTGAAAAGATGTTCTAATTCCTATATTATTGGCGTCATGGAAGTCAAAACTACAAGGAGGGATCACTTCACATGAGTAAGAATAGCCACCATTGAAACATCTACAAACAGTAAATGCTTGAGAGGTTGTAGAAAAAAGGCAACCCTCCTATGCTGCTGTTGGGATCTAACATGGTAACAGCCACTATAAATAAGAGTATGGAGGTGCCTTTACAAGGTAAATTTAGAGGTACCATATGATCCAGCTGTCCCACTCCCAGGCGTATAACAGGAGAAAACCAGAATTGGAAAACACACATGCACCCATATGTGTACCGCAGCACAATTTACAACGTCTAAGACATGGAAGCAACCAAACTATCCATCAGCAGATGGACGGATAAAGAAGCGGTACATGTTCACAGTGAAATATTACTCAGAAATGAAAAGAATGAAGGAATGCCATTTGCAGCATCATAGATAGAATTAGAGATAATCATACTAAGTGAAGTAAGTCAGAAAGAGAAAGTCAAATATCATATGATACTACTTATAGCTGAAATGTAAAAATTGATACCAATGAACTAATTTACAAGAGAGAAACAGGGACTTTCCAGGTGGTGCAACGGTTAAGAATCTGAGCTTCCAATTCAGGGGGCATGGGTTCGATCCCTGGTGTTGGGAGAACTAATATCACACATGCCTTGCAGTACAGCCAAAAAAAATAAAATAAAAGAGAGAGAAACAGACTCACAGACTTAGAAAACAAGCATATGCTTACCCAATGAGAAAGGTGGGTGGAAGGAATAAATCAATCAGGAGGCTGGGGAAAATATTTACACACTCATACATATAAAATAGATTATCAACAAGGACCTACTGCATAACAAAGGGAAGTCTACTCAACACTCTCTAATAACCTATATGGGAAAAGAATCTGAAGATGAATAGACATATGAATATACATAACTGAACAAGATTCTGTACGCCTACCACAAACAGAATATTTTAAATCAACTTTACTCCAATAAAAAAAGAAAAATTAAATTAAAACAAAAACAAGAAGTAACAAAACAGAAGATTTGGGGTGTTTGTTCTGCCACAGCCCACACTAATTTACAATCCAAGAGCCCGTCTTCCACAGTGGGTCTGGTTACCCAAGGAACCAGAGAGGGGCATGAAGGAAATCCTAACATCTGTGCCCATTTCCACAACAGCAACTTTAAAACATGTGCTTATGGGCACTTCATATTCACAAGGACTGCCAGTGTGTAAATGACACCTGCCCTTAACAAATGCCCTGTGGTAGTTATCGAGCAAAAATTCAAAATAGTCAGACTTTCAAAAACCCAATGTCAACTGTAACTTTTCCTCACAGTGTTTAAAAAAAAACACACGCAAAGATGCTCAAAATCTCGAATTATTGGACAGACACATGCAAATCAAAACTACAACAAGGTATCACCTCACACAGTCAGAATGGCCATCATCAAAAAGTGTACAAACCAATAAATGCTGGAGAGGACATGGAGAAAAGGGAACCCTCCTATGCTGTTGGTGTGATGTAAGCTGGTAACAGCCACTATAAAGTACAGTATGGAGATGCCTTTTAAAAGTAAAAATAGAGCTACCATATCATCCAGCAGTCTTACTTCTGGGTGTACAGCTGCAGAAAGCCAGAAATGAAAATGACAAATGCACCCAAACCCAAACATGCACTGCGGCACTGTTTACAATAGCCAAGGCATGGAGGCAACCAAAATGTCCATCAACAGATGAATGGATAACGAAGAAGTTGTACATGTACACAATCAAATAAATATTACTCAGAAATGAAAAAGCATGATCACCTCTAGGTCCATTCCTGTTGCTGCAAATGACATTATTTCATTCTAAGTGAAGTAAGTCAGATAGAAAAAGACAAATATCATATGATATCACTTATAGTGGAGTCTAAAAAATGATAGAAATGAACAAATTTATAAAACAGAAACAAACCAACAGACTTCATATATCCTTCAGGGAGAAAAAATTTTAAATGTTTCCAATCACTAAATGTCAACCTGAAAAATGTAAGCAATAAATAACGTTGTAAAGGTATTAATTCTCCCCAAATTAACCTATACCAGGCATTAGCAAACTAAACCTGGAGATCACAT
This sequence comes from Pseudorca crassidens, assembly GCF_039906515.1. Taxonomy (NCBI): domain Eukaryota; kingdom Metazoa; phylum Chordata; class Mammalia; order Artiodactyla; family Delphinidae; genus Pseudorca; species Pseudorca crassidens. The sequence continues at coordinate 95,733,573 of NC_090301.1, read as the reverse complement.
CCAGCCTATCACCTTCTTTTGTAAATTCAATTTAATGAATGATCCACAAGCAAACCCATAATGAGACGTCAGGTCACACCTCTCAACATGGCTATTATTCCAAAGTGTACAAATATGAAATGTTGTTCATGACATGGAGAAGGCAATCCTAGTACACTGGTGGTGGGATTGTAAGTTGGTACACCCACTATGAAAAGAATATGGAGGTCCTGATAAAAGCTAAAAGTAGAACTATCATATTAGCCAGCAATTCCACTGCTGGGTATATGTCCAAAGAAAATGAAGACACCAATTTGACAAGATACATGCATCCCAATGTTCATAGCAGCATTATTTACAATTGCCAACATATGGAAGCAAACTAAATGTCCACCAACAGATGAGTGGATAAAGAAGATGTGGTATGTATACACAATAGACTATTACTCAGCCATTAAAAAGGATCAAATTCTGCCATTTGCAACAACATGGAGAGGCCTAGAATATGTATACCTACTTAAGTTAGAGAAGGACAAATACACTATGTTCTCACTTCTCTGTAGAATCTAAAAATGCAAGAAATGTATGTATATAACAAAACAGAAATAGACTCACAGAGAACAAATTAATGGTTACTGGTGGGGCGACTTAAAGCGGGAGGGAAAAACAGTAGTTTGTTTCTCTAAATCCAGTACCCCTATGTATGAAATAAACAAACAAGGATATATAGTACAACACAGGGAAATATAGACATTATTGTGTAACCACTTTAGTGGAACATGATCTATAAAAATATTCAATCCATATGTTGTACCCCTGAGACTAATGTAATATTGTAAATCAACTATACTTCAATTTAAATAATCCATAGGGTGGCTGAATGGATTAAAGAAAGTTCAATTATACTGTGTACAAGATATTCATGTTAACTTCTAATCCATATATAGCATAAAATTGAAAGATTGGGAAGAAAATACTCCATGAAAATGATACTTGACTGACTAGTCTATTCTGAGATAAAAAAGACTTGAAGTCAAACCTCTCAAAGGAAAGAAGGTTATCACATAATGATAAATGGATTAATTCATCAAGAAATCATGGCAATTATAAATATGTATGTATCCAGCTTTGGAGCCTCTCAACATATAAAGAATATATTAACCCACGTGAAGGGGAAAATGTGCAGAAATAAAATAATGGTAAGAAACGTCGATACCCAACTTTCAACACTGTATAGGTCATCCGGACATAATATCAATCAGGAAACACTGAACCTGAACACACACTTGATATCAAATGAACCTAACATACATCTACAGTATATTCCACTCAACAGCAGCAAACTTTCCATTGTTCTTAAGTACACATAGAACATTGCCTAGGGTAGATCCTATGTTAAGCCACAAAACAAGTCTTCAAAAATCCAAGAATATTGAAATCATATCAAGGATCATTTCCAACCACAACGGTATGAAACTGAAATTCAATATTAAAAAGAATAATTGAAAATTCAAGAACACTTAGAAATTGAACAATAAGCTCCTGAATAGCCAATGCATACAGGAATAAATCAAAACGGAAATTTAAAAGAAATCTTAAAGCAAACAAAATTGGAAACACAAAGTACCTAAATTTATGGAATACAGGAACAAGACTGCAATTCAAAGAGTTATGTTTACAGTAATAAATGCATATATTTTCAAAGAATTCTTGAGAGGGGATCAAGAGGATAGAGTAGGAAGACACTGAGCTCCCCTGCTGCCAAAGACACACCCAAATTACAACCACTTACACGGAAATTATCTCTGAAGGCTAGCAGGGAATGTTTTCCACAACTAAAGATATAAGGAAGGAGAAACCACAAGGCAGGTAGGAGGACTGGAAACACAGTCTAATTGGAACCCACACATATAGCACAGTGACCCACAGCTGGAAGATATCACAATTGCATAGGTCCTCCACATGGAGGGAAGGGTATGAGCCTGGCATTAGGCTGCTCAGCCCAGGGTTCCTGCACTGGAAGAAAAGAACACAGCAGGTCTGGCTTTGAAAACTTGCAGGGCTTATTTTCAGGAAATCTGGAGACTAAAGGAAACTGAGACTGCTCTCATAGGGCACACACAAATCTCACATGTTCTCAGTCCCTGTGCAGAGCCAATAGAGTGAAAGACACGTGTGCCAGACCCACTTGCTAATCTCGGAGAGCTTCTTGGAAAGGCAAGAGGCGACTGGGACTCCCACTAGGAACTGAGACATGGGCAAGCAACATTTTAGAATCTTCCCTGGAACTGATTAGAATCAGGGGCCTGCCCCACTTACCACCATGCCCATAGCACTCCCGCACCAGAAGGCCTCACAACCCGACACACGGGGGGCCTACGCTGTCCACCTGTGCACCTGGAGCACCACACAGCCACCCATAATGGAGGGCTGCCTTGGATATCAGCACACCCATGGCAATCAATCACATACTGCAGGGGCTCACAGCCATTTAGGCCAGGGTCCAATACCACCTACCAGCTTGTCTACAGCAGTTGGCCCTGCCCTAAGAGAAAGGTGTGTGCAGCCCACACAGGGGACACCCCTGGAGCATGTGGCTCTGCTGGCCAGAGGACAATGTGCTGCTGGGCCCTATCAGTCATCTCCTATATAAGGCCACTACTCTGAGACCCGGGAATGTAACAACCTGAACCTAATGAATAAAGATGTACAGAGAATTAGGAAACATAAGGAAATAGAGGAATACGTTACAAATGAAGTAACAAGACACGACATCAGACAAAGAACTGAATAAAACAGGGATAAGCATTCTACCCGATAAAAAAAAGTGTTCACAGTAATGATTATAAAGACGCTCACCCAAGTCAGGAGAAGAATAGATAGACATAGTGAGAATTTCAACAGAGTAATAACATGTCAAAAAGAACAAAACAGTGAACAATACAATAAAAGAGATTAAAACACACACACATGTACATGAGAGAAGCCACATTATACTGTAGGATACAGAAGAACAGATCAGTGAAATGGAAAACAGAGTAGTGAAAATCACCCAAACTGAATAGCACAAAGTAAAAGCAATTAAGAGTATACGTAAAGGGACCTCTGAGACAACATCAAGAATACTAACATGAGCATTACAGGGGCCCCAGAACGAGGAGAAGAGAGAAACGGGCAGATAACTTAGTGGAGGATAGAGTAACTGATAACTTTCCTAACCTGGGGAAGGAAACACACATCCAGGTCCAGGAAAAACAGAGTCCCAAACAAGATGAAGACAAACAGGTCCACACCAAGACATATTATAAAGCTCCAAAAATTTAAAGAGTGATCACAGAGGCAGTGAAATAAAAGGGTCTAGTTATGTTCAAGGTATTCCCATAAGACTGCCAGATGACTTCTCAGCACAATTTTCAAACTAGGAAGGAATGATAGGATATAATCAATGGGCTAAAAAGAAAAAGTCTACAACAGGAATACTCTACCAGCAAAATTATTATTCAGAATTGCAGGAGAGGGCTTCCCTGATGTCACAGTGGTTGAGAATCTGCCTGCCAATGCAGGGGACACGGGTTCGGGCCCTGATCCAGGAAGATCCCACATGCCACAGAGCAACTAAGCCTGTGTGCCACAACTACTGAGCCTGTGCTCTAGAGCCCATGAGACACAACTACTGAGCCTGCTAGCCACAACTACTGAAGCCTGAGCACCTAGAGCCCATGTTGCACAACAAGAAGAGCTACTGCAATGAGAAGCCCATGCACCACAACGGCCCATGCACCACAACGAAGAGTAGCCTCCACTTGCCACAACTAGAGAAAAGCCCACGCACTGCAATGAAGACCTAATACGGCCAAAAATAAATAAATGAATTTATGGAGGAAAGAAAGAATTGAAGGAGAGATCAAGAGTTTCCCAGATTAGCAAAAGCTAAAAGAGTTCATCACTAATAAACCAGCCTTATATGCAGTGTTGGAGGAATTTACTTAAGCTTCAAAGAAGTCTCACTAATTATTGATAGTAACAAGAAAACAAACAAAAGTAAAAATCTCACTGGAAAACCTATACATAGAGTAAGGGTAATAGATCAAACATTTTTTTAGCTTCTGTAAAGAATAAAAGACAATAGTAGTATGTTTTTTTGGAAAAGAGAGGGCCCAAATAAATCAGAAATGAAAGCGATGATGTTACAACAGACACCACAGAAATACAAAGTATCCTAAGATACACACAGGGTAACTCAGGGCTCAGACTGGACAGAGCCCAGTCTCCCTTCCACTGTACATGAGTTACAGGAGCCTCAGGAACTGAGGAGGGGGTCCCCGAGGGGAGGCACAAGATAGAAGATGTTAGGCATTAACCTGACTGTATTTATGTTAAACCTGCCTGAACTACATTCACATGAGATTGTTTTGTCCTGAATGTACATTGGCACCTTTAGTCTGAACTGCAGATCTTTGGCTTCACCACCTCCACCGACAGCATTAGCTTCACCTGCTGTGGACCGTCTCCTATAGTATTTCTAGAACCACAAAGCATCGAAGTTTCACAGGACACAGAGTCTGTGAGACTCCACTCAGTCTCAGAGTCTCAACCCCACTCAGAGACGTAGAGTCACAACAGAGACTCCACTCTTGGAGGACACACACAGTAGTGTGCACATCAGGACCCAAGGGAAGGAGCAGTGACCCCATAGGAGACTGAGCAGACCTACTTGCTAGTTTTAGAGGGTCTCCTGCAGAGGTGGGGGGTGACTGGGCCTCACCGTGTGGACAAGGACACTGGCAGCAGAAGTTCTGGGAAGTCCTCCTTAGCATGAGCCCTCCCAGAGTCCGCAGGTAGCCCCACCAAAGAGCCAGGTAGGCCATAGTTCTGGGTCGCCTCAGGCCAAACAACAAACAGAGAGGGAATTCTGCCCCATGCATCAGCAGACAAGCGGATTAAAGTTTTATGGAGCTCTGCCCACCAGAGCAACACCCAGCTCTACCCACCACCAGTCCCTCACATCAGGAATGCTGCACAAGCCTCTAAGATAGACTCATCCAGCAGAGAGCAGATAGCAGAAGCAAGAAGAACTACAGTTCTTCAGCCTGTGGATGGAAAACCACATTCACAGAAAGATACACAAAATGAAAAGGCAGAGGAATTTGTACCAGATGAAGGAACAAGATAAAACCCCAGAAAAACAACTAAATGAGGTGGAGATAGGCAACCTTCCAGAAAAAGAATTCATAATAATGATAGTGAAGATGATCCAAGACCTTGGAAAAAGAATGGAGGCAAAGATCGAGAAGGTGCAAGAAATAGTTAACAAAGACCTAGAAGAATTAAAGAACAAACAAACAGAGATGAACAGTACAATAACTGAAATGAAAAATACACTAGAAGGGGGCTTCCCTGGTGGCGCAGTGGTTGAGAGCCCACCTGCCGATGCAGGGGACATGGGTTCGTGCCCTGGTCTGGTAAGATCCCACATGCCACGGAGCGGCTGGGCCCGTGAGCCATGGCCGCTGAGCCTGCACATCCAGAGCCTGTGCTCCACAATGGGAGAGGCCACAAAAGTGAGAGGCCCGCGTACCGCAAAAAAAAAAAAAAAAAATACACTAGAAGGAATCAATAGTAGAATAACTGAGGCAGAAGAACGGATAACTGGCCTGGAGACAGAAAGGTGGAATTCACTGCTGCAGAAAAGAATAAAGAAAAAAGAATGCAAAGAAATGAAGACAGCTTAAGAGACCTCTGGGATAACATTAAACGCAACAAAATTTGCATTATAGGGATCCCAGAAGGTGAAGAGAGAGAGAAAGGACGCGAGCAAATATTTGAAGAGATTATAGTCGGAAACTTCCCTAGCATGGGAAAGGAAATAGTAGCCACCCAAGTCCAGAAAGCACAGAGAGTCCCAGGCAGGATAAACCCAAGGAGAAAAATGCCGAGACACGTAATAATCAAACTGACAAAAATTAAAGACAAAGACAAATTATTGAAAGCCCAAGGGAAAAATGACAACATACAAGGGAACTCCCATAAGGTTAACAGCTGATTTCTCAGCAGAAACTCTACAAACCAGAAGGGAGTGGGCTGATATATTTAAAGTGATGAAAGGGAAGAACCTACAACCAAAAGAACTCTACCCAGCAAGATCTCATTCAGATTCAATGGAGAAATCAAAAGCTTTACAGACAAGCAAAAGCTAAGCGAACTCAGCACCACCAAACCAGCTCTACAACAAATGCTAAAGGAACCTATCTAAGTGGGAAACACAACAGAAGAAAAGAATCTACAAAAACAAACACATAACAATTAAGAACATAGAAATAGGAATATACATATCAATATTTACCTTAAATGTGAATGGATTAAATGCTCCAAACAAAAGACACAGTCTTGCTGAATGGATACAAAAACAAGGTCCATATATATGCAGCCTATAAGAGACCCATTTCAGACCTAGGGAAACCTACAGACTGAAAGTGAGGGGATGGAAAAGGATATTCCATGCAAATGAAAATCAAAAGAAAGCTGGAGTAGCAATACTCATATCAGATACAATAGACTTTAAAATAAAGAGCGTTACAAGAGACAAGGAAGGACACTACGTAATGATCAAGGGATCAATCCAAGAAGAAGACATAACAATTATAAATATATATGTACCCAACATAGGAGCACCTCAATACATAAGGCAACTGCTAACAGCTATAAAAGAGAAAATCGACAGTAACACAATAATAGCAGGGGACTTTAACACTTTACTTACACCAATGGAGATCATCCGGACAGAAAATTAATAAGGAAACACAAACTTTAAATGACACAATAGACCAAATAGATTTAATTGATATTTATAGGACATTCCATCCAAAAACAGCAGATTACCTGTTCTTCTCAACTTCACGCAGAACATTCTCCAGGATAGATCACATCTTGGGTCACAAATAAAGCCTCAGGAAATTTAATAAAACTGAAATCATATCAAGCATCTGTTCTGACCACAAGGTTATGACATTAGAAATCAATTACAGGGAAAAAATATGTAAAAAACAGAAACACATGGAGGCTTAACAATACGTCACTAAATAACCAAGACATCACTGAAGAAAGAAAAGAGGAAATCAAAAACAACCTAGAGACAAATGACAACAAAAACATGATGATCCAAAACCTATGGGATGCAGCAAAAGCAGTCCTAAGAGGGAAGTTTATAGCCATACAAGCCTACCTCAAGAAACCAGAAAACTCTCAAATAAACAATCTAACCTTCCACCTAAAGGAATTAGAGAAAGAAGAAAGAAACCCAAAGTTAGTAGAAGGAAAGAAATCATAAAGATCAGAGCAGAAATAAATGAAACAGAAACAAAGAAAACAATAGCAAAGATCAATAAAACTAAAAGCTGGTTCTTTGAGAAGATAAACAAAAATGATAAATCGTTAGCCAGACTCAAGGAAAAGAGGGAGAGGACTCAAATCAATAAAATTAGAAGTGAAAAAGGAGAAAAGTTGCAACAGACACCACAGAAATACAAAGCATCCTAAGAGACTTCTACAAGCAACTCTATGCCAATCAAATGGACAACCTGGAAGAAATGGACAAATTCTTAGAAAGGTATAACCTTCCAAGACTGAAAGAGGAACAAATAGAAAATATGAATAGACCAATCACAAGTAATGAAATTGAAACTGTGATTAAAAATCTTCCAACAAACAAAAGTCCAGAACCAGATGGCATCAGAGGTGAATTCTATCAAATATTGAGACAAGAGCTAACACCCAACCTTCTCAAACTCTTCAGAAATTTGCAGGGAAAGGAACACTCCCAAACTCATTCTATGACGCCACCATCACACTGATACCAAAACCAGACAATGATACTACAGAAAAAGAAAATTAGAGACCAATATCACTGATGAATATAGATGTAAAAATCCTCAACAAAATACTAGCAAACAGAATTGAACAACACATTAAAAGGATCACACACCATGATCAGGTGGGGTCTATCCTAGGAACGCAAGGGTTCTTCAATATACACAAATCAATCAATGTGATACACCATATTAACAAATTGTAGAATAAAAATATCATCTCAATAGAAGCAGGAAAAAATTTTGACAAAATTCAACACCCATTTATGATTAAAAATTCTCCAGAAAGTGAACATAGAGGGAATCTACCTCAACATAATAAAGGCCATATATGACAAACCCACAACAAACATCATTCTCAATGGTGAAAAACTACAAGAATTTCCTCTAAGATCAGGAACAAAACAAGGATGTCCTCCCTCACCAGTATTATTCAACATAGTTTTGGAAGTCCTAGACACAGCAATCAGAGAAAAAAAAGAAATAAAAGGAACACAAATTGGAAAAGAAGTAAAATTTTCACTGTTTGCAAATGACATGATACTACACATAGTGAATCTTAAAGATGACACTAGAAGATTACTAGAGCTAAACAATGAATCTGGTAAAGTTGCAGGATACAAAGTTAATGCACAGAAATCTCTTGCATTCCTCTACACTAACAATGAAAGATGAGAAAGAGAAATTAAGGAAACAATCCCATACACCATTGCGACAAAAAGAATAAAATATGTAGTAATGAACCTACCTAGGGAGGTCAAAGTCCTATACTCAGAAAACTATAAGACACTGCTGAAAGAAATCAAAGATTATATAAACAGATGGGAGTATTAACCATATGCTTGGATTAGAAGAATCAATATTGTGAAAATGACTATACTACGCAAAGCAATCTACAGATTCAATGCAATCCCTATCAAATTATCAGTGGCATTTTCTACAGAACTAGAACAAGAAAACCTTAAAATTTGTATGGAGACACAAAACACCCCGAATCGCCAAATGAGTCTTGAGGGAAATTAAAAGAGCTGGAGGAATCAGACTTCCTGACTTCAGACTATACTACAAAGCTACAGTAATCAAGACTATATGGTACTGGCACCAAAACCGAAATATAGATCAATGGAACAGGATAGAAAGCCCAGAGATAAACCTACATACCTATGGCTAACTCATCTATGACAAAGGAGGCAAGGACAAACAATGGAGAAAAGATAGTCTCTTCAGTAAGTGGTGCTGGGAAAACTGGACAGTTACACATAGAAGAATGAAATTAGAACATCCATAACACCATACACAAAAATAAACTCCAAATAGATTAGAGATCTAAATGTTAAGACCAGACGCTATTAAACTCTTAGAAGAAAACATAGGCAGAACACTCTATGACATAAATCACAGCAAGATCCTATTTGACCCACCTCCTAGAGAAATGGAAATAAAAACAAAAATAAACAAATGGGACCTAATGAAACTTAAAAGCTTTTGCACAGCAAAGAAACACATAAAGAAGACGAAAAGACAACCCTCAGAATGGGAGAAAATCTTTTCAAATGAAGCAAATGACAAAGGATTAATCTCCAAAATTTACAAGCAGCTCATGTAGCTCAATATCACAAAAACAAACAACCCAATCCAGGAATGGGCAGAAGACCTAAATAGACATTGCTCCAAAGACGATATACAGGTTGCCAACAAACACATGAAAGGATGCTGAACATCACTAATCATTACAGAAATGTAAATCAAAACTACAGTGAGGTATCACTCACAGCAGTCAGAATGGCAATCATCAAAAAATCTACAAAAAAATAAATGCTGGAGAGGCATTTATTGGAGAAAAGGGAACACTCTTTCAGTGTTAGTGGGAATGTAAATTGATATAGCCATTAGGGAGAACGGTATGGAGGTTCCTTAAAAAACTAAAAATAGAAGTACCATATGACCCAGCAATCCAACTCCTGGGCATTTACCCTGAGAGAACCATAATTCAAAAAGAGTTATGTTCAACAATGTTCATTGCAGCTCTATGTACAATAGCCAGGAGATGGAAGCAACCTAAGTGTCCATCAACTGATGAATCGATAAAGAATATCTGGCACATATATACAATGGAATATTACTCAGCCATAAAAAGAAACAAAACTGAGTTATTTGTAGTGAGATGGATGGACGTACAGACTGTCCTACACAGTAAAGTAAGTCAGAAAGAGAAAAACAAATAGCGTGTGCTAACACAGATATATGGAGTCTAAAGAAAAAAATGTTTATGAAGAACCTAGGGGCGGGAGAGGATTAAGGACACAGACGTACAGAAAGGACTTGAGCACACGGGGAGGGGGAAGGGTAAGCTGGGACAAAGTGAGAGAGTGGCATGGACATATATACATTACCAAATGTAACATCGATAGCTACTGGGAAGAAGCCACATAGCACAGGGAGATCAGCTCAGTGCTTTGTGAACACCTAAAGTGGTGGGATAGAGACAGTGAGAGAGAGATGCAAGAGGGAGGGGATATGGTGGTATATGTATAGCTGATTCACTTTGTTATACAGCAGAAACGAACACATCATTGGCGTAAAGCAATTATACGCCAATAAAGTTGTAAATTGAAAAAAAAAAGAAAGCCCAGAGATAAACCTACATACCAATGGTCAATAATCTATGACACAGGAGGCAAGACTATACAATGGAGAAAAGACAGTCTCTTCAATCAGTGGTTCTGGGAAAAATGGGCAGCTACATGTAAAAGAATGAAATTAGAATACTCCCTAACACCATACAGAAAAATAAATTCAAAATGGATTAGAGACCTTAATGTAAGACCGGACAGTATAAAACTCTTAGAGGAAAAAATAGGAAGAATACTCTGACATAAATCACAACAAGATCTTTTTTGATCCACCTCCTAGAGTAATGCAATAAAAAAGATAAACAAATGGGAACTAATGAAACATAAAAGCTTTTGCAAAGCAAAGGAAAGTAAAAACAAGACGAAAAGACAACTCTCAGAATGGGAGAATATATTTTCAAATGAAGCAACAGACAAAGGATTAATCTCCAATAATATATAAACAGCACATGCAGCTCAATATTAACAAAACCAAACAACCCAATACAAAAATGGCAGAAGATCTAAATAGACATTTATTCCAAGAAGAGAGAGAGATGGCCAAGAAGCACATGAAAAGTTTCTCAACATCACTAATTATTAGAGAAATGCAAATCAAAACTACAATGAGGTATCACCTCACACCTCTTAGAATGGACATCATCAGAAAATCTACAAACGACAAATGCTGGGGAGGGTGTGGAGAAAAGGAACCCTCTTCCACTATTGGTGGGAATGTAAATTGATACAGTCACTATGGAGAACAATATGGAGGTTCCTTAAAGAACTAAAAATAGAATTACCATATGATCCAGCAACCCCACTACTGGGCATATACCCAGAGAAAATCATAAATCAAAAAGACACATTCACCACAATGTTCATTGCAGCACTATTTACAATAGCCGGGTAATGGGAGCAACCTAAATGCACACAGACAGACGAATGGATAAAGATGTGGTACATATATAAAATGGAATGTTACTCAGCCATAAAAAGGAATGAAATTCGGTCATTTGTACAGGCGTCGATGGACCTAGAGACTGTCATACAGAGTGAAGTAAGACAGAAAGAGAAAAAGAAATATTGTATATTAATGCATATATGTGGAACCAAGAAAAATGGAACAGGTGAACTGGTTTGCAGGGCAGAAATAGAGACACAGATGTAGAGAACAAACGTATGGACACCAAGGGGGGAAAGCCGTGGGGGGGTAGTGCTGGGATGAATTGGGAGTTTGGGATTGACTTATATACACCCATATGTATAAAATCGATAACCAGAAAGAACCTGCTGTATAATAATAAAATTAAAAATTAAAAAAATAAATAAACATACAAAAAGTAAAACAGCAAAAAAGTTCTTCCATTCCCATACATGTATTTATATGAATGAATTATTTCCATGCTTCTATCTATAAATACAGAAAAGAGGAATAAAACCTACATTGAACTAAAAAAGAAAAAAAAAAAAGCAGAACCCACCAGTTATAAACAGGAAAACCCTATCAGGACACTTGCTCCAAAGGTAAAGAATCCTGAAGTTGGTCAGAGGTGGGTAATCGTCTCCCATGCAGTCAGGAGCCCCCCCACCCCCACAAGGAGCGTCCTCATTGCAAAGCTGGGGAACCATGCCGAGGCATCTCTGAGTAAATGTGAGCTGAGCTCCAGGCCAGCTGCTGCTGAACTGTTCCCACACTTCCCAGGTACAACCCCTGAATCTGTGCAAGGACTTGAAAGCCTAGAGGAAGGGTCATGGAGCCACACCAGCGACAGAACCCAGGCCGACTTGGTGCCTACAGGCCAAGCAGGATGGTCCTGGCCCCGGGCGCACTTCTGGAAGCTTTCCATTTCTCTGCCTGAGATACCCCTCCTGTCCCGGCCCCCACTGCTTTTTTCCTTACTCACCTCTGCCTGGGGAGAAATTCCAGCAGCAGATATGGGTGACACATCCTCTTCTTTAACAGTTGGCAGCTTGGCAACTCCTGCAGAAAACCCAGCAGAGCCCCACTCACACCGGGCCACCCAAAAAACCGTGGCCCCTCACTCTCTCCCACCAGCCCAGCCCCGACACTGCTGACGGGGCAGAGAATATGGCGTCAGACACAACTGAAGGGGCTCTTGCTGCCTGGAGCGGTGTTTATATTGACCTCAAACCAGGCACACCTGGAGAGGGCTGGCCGGCAGTGTCAGGCTGCCCAGGTCAGCCAATCCTCGCCCCTCTGGGGCTCACAGCAGCAGAAAATGGACCTTGATGAACCGACCAGGTCCAAGGAACAGGTGTGGGCTCCTGAGAGTCAGGCTAGACAAGGGGCTGCAGCTCTGGCTTGTTTTCTAATCATTTTATCTGGCCCATGAATGGGAGACAACTTCAAGAAGACCCTCTCCTAATGAGAGGAACCCAGGAGTCAGGGAGAGGAGGGGTGGTGGGTGGAGACAGAGGCCTGGTGCCCCGGCTGCAGTGGAAGTCTCTGGAAGACCAGGTGGAGGGAGGCGGCACAGAGTGACGCCCAGTGTCACAGACCTGTTGGAGCTGTTGTTTGTTAGTTCAGGTCGTGCTCTGAGGTGCTCTGTGTCAGCCCTGAGCAACAGGTGAGCTGGGGGTGCTCTGCAATGGGGGCTATGTGCATGGTTCCTGTGTGCCCAGTCTTGCTGGGTACCTGCACAGGTGAGCTCCATATCCTGGGAGGGGCCTGACCATGAGAGCCCTGTGGGCTACTGGGTACTTGGTAAAGGACGTCAGGTCAGTGAAGCAACTGAGAATATACATCCAGTAGTTCCTAATTCCTACACACTGATGGTCATTCTACCATCCACCAGGACATGGTATTCTGTATTAGACTTAGATGATGTCTTCTTCTGTATTCCATTAGTCCCAGAGTCACAAGAAATTTTGAAGTAGCGAGGAGTCTAGCCGGTCTTATTGGCCGCCGTCACTGCAGTGTCTGTAGGTTTTTCTATGGTGACAGTGTGATATACGGTTCCCCCACCAAGGTACGGGTTAGGATTAGGGTACGGGTTAGGGTATGATTTAGGGTTAGGGTTATGGTTAGGATTAGCGTTAGGGAATGGATACAGTTTATGGTACCAGTTAGTGTACGACAACGGGTTTGGTTAGAATCCATGTTAGGGTGTAGGTTAGTGTTAGTATATGGGTTAGGATTAGGTTGTGGGTTAGGGGACGGTTTAGGGTTAGGTTTAGCGTTAGGGAAAGGGTACGGATTAGGTCACTGTTTAGGGTACGACAACGGTTTAGGGTACCTGTTAGGGGTAGTGTTACTGTTAGTGTACGTGTTACAATTAGGACTTGGGTAAGTATAAGGGTTAGGGTTAGGGTTAGGGTACGTGTTAGTGTTAGTGTATGGGTTATCATTATGGCACAGCTTAGTGTAAGGGTTAGGGTTAGGGTTAGGGAACGGGTACGGTTTTGGTTACAGTTTAGTGTATGACAACATCAGTCTTTGGGGGTTTATCCAGGCACATTCACCTCTAGTGTATAAAAGAGGAACACCACTGGCAGGAGGGTCTGTTTCCCTGGTTACCAGAATGGGGAAAGCAGAAATGCTGCCGCCAAATGGCCGTTGCCTGCAACAGCAGCTTTACAACCTGTGCTGATCGGCACTTCATGTGCACAAGTACTCGAGGGCTGTAAATGAAACCTGCCCTCAAAATGTCTTCAGGGAGGTAATGGCCAAAATATTTCAAAATGTGGCACATATTTCAAGAAAACCATTTGAAGAGGTAAGCTGTACTCACAGTTTGAAGAAAATAAAGGACATGCCTGAAAGCTAAATTTCAAGGCATTATGAGACACATGCAAATCCAACCACAAAGAGGTATCAGCTCACAGCAGTCAGAATAAAAGTTAGTAGAAAAACTACAAACAATAAATGCTGAAGGGGTTATGGAGAAGTGCATACCCTCAACTTTAAATGGGACGTAACCTGGTAAGAGCCATTAATGGAACAGAATGGAGGTGCCTTTACAAGGTAAACAATTGGCTACCATATGATCCAGCAGGCCCACTACTTGGTCTAAAACCGAAGATGACAGAATTGGAAAGACACAGGCTGGCAAATGTGCATTGCAGCAGTATTACAATAGTCAAGACATAGAAGCAACCAAAAATTCCATCAACAGATGAGTGGACAAAGAAGAACTGGTACATGCACAGACCGAATATTAGCCAAGGAAAAAAATGACACAATGCCATTTGCAACACCGTAGATGAGTCTAGAAGTAATCACACAACTTGTCGTAAGTCAGAAAGTGAAAGACACATATACTATGATATCACTTATAGGTGTTACCTAAAAAGTGACACCAGTGAAGATATTTCCCCAGAGAAAGGCAATCACAGATTTATTAAACAAACTTATGATTTACCAATGGAAAGGTGTGAGGATTGGATACATTAAGATATCGGGGTTAACAGAGCTATACAAACACAGGCGAAGTATATAATCACCAAAGACCTACATAATACCAAGAGAAGACTACTCAAGATTGTGTCATAACCTACATGGGAAAAGGATCCAAAGAACAATAGATATATGTATATGTGTAAAACAACCACATCTTGCACACCTAGAACAAGCAAAACATTGTAATCACACTTGCTGTGATAAAAAATGAAAATTAAATTTAAAAAACGAAGAAGTAGTGGGATATAACGTTAAGGGGCTTTTTCCTGGCACATTCCATTCTAATTTACAACCTAGAACGTGACTTTCATTAAGGCTCTGTTGCCCTAATAACCAGATTTGTTAAAGGAGAACTGTGCCTCTTTGTGGCCGTTTCACACAGCAGCAGCTCTAAACCCAGCAATAATGGTTACTTGATATTCAAAATAATTCCAGGCCTGTAAATGACACCTGCCCTCTAAACAAATCCGTGGTCACTAAATCGAGCAAGAATCTCAAAAGACGTGCACATTTCAAAACGACAATTTAAAGAGGCATATTTTACGCACATTTTGTATTCTTTCTTTTTCTCTCGTTTTTTTGTTAAAAAAAAGGGCAAGGAAAAATGCTCAACATCAGGAATTAATAAAGCCATGCAAATCCAGTCTACAGAAACGTTCACCTCACAGCCGTCAGAATGATCACCAGCAAAAAAGTCTACAACTTATAAATGGTGAAGGGGCTTTAGAGAACTGTGTACCCTCTAGCTGCTGCTGGGATGTAACCTGGTAAGAGACAGTACTGAAAACAGAATGGAGGTGTGTTTAAAGGTAAAACTTGAGCTACCATGTGATCTGGTAGGATCACTGATGGGCCTGTCACCTGAGTAGACCAGAATCAAAGAGACACAGGCTGGCAATCCTGCACTGCAGCAACATGTATCATAGCCAAGACTTGGAAGAAACCAAAATGTCCATCAACAGAAAAATTCACCAAGAAGAAGTCGTCCTTGTACACAATGGAATATTAGCCATGGAAAAGCATGGAACAGTGCCATTGGCACCACCATAGAAGGATCTAGAGATAATCACCCAACTTGAAGTAAGAAAGAAAACGAAAGACAGATATCCTATTACATCACTTATAGGTGTTACATAAAAGTTGATACCCATGAAATAATTTCCAAGAGAAGGACACTCATAGATTCAGAAAACCAAATTATGTTTAACCAAATGGAAAGGTGTAAGGAATGTATGAATTAGGATATGGGGGTTAACAGACATGTACTTATATATATGAAATATATAATCACAAAATACCTATGGAATACCAAGAGAGGTCTACTCAAAACTCTGTAATAACCTACATGGGAAAGGATCCAAAGATGAATAGATCTATACATAGATATAATGAAGCAGATTCTGTTCAGCTAGAACACACACAACAATTTTCTCAAATTTGCTCTTATAATTAATAAAAATTAAATTTAAAAAAACAAACAAGAATTATGGAGATATAAGCTCTTGGGCGTTTGCCCTGACACATTCCACTCTAAATTGCAGCCTACAAACACGATTTCCAGGAAAGATCTGTTGCCCAAAAAACCCAGAATTGGAAACGTAGGAATGCTGTCACCTTGTGCCGTTTCCCGCAAGAGCGGCTTTAAAACCACAGGTAACCATCACTTAACATTCACAAGGACTCACTCTGGGCTGTAAAGCACACCTGCCGTCAAAACTTGTACTGAGGCATGGAATGGCCAAAAAAATTCAAATCCGGCAAATTTTTCAAGGAGACAGTATGAAGAGGTAAGTTTTACTCACTATTTTTCAAATAAAAAAGAAAATGGATAAAAGCTCAACATCAGAAATTATTAGAGTCATGCAAATCTAGCCTACAAAAAGGTTTCAACTCACGCAAGTCAACTACCATCAGCCAAAAGTCTACAGACAATAAACGCTGAAGGTGTTTTAGAGAGCTGTGTATCCTCTAGCTGCTTGTGAGATGTCAAGTGGCAAGATCCGGTAATGAGAACAGAAAGGAGCTGCGTTTAAAAGTAAAAATTGAGATGTCATTCGATCCAACACGCCCACCACTGGGCCTATCACCTAAGCGCCGAATCGAGAAGACACACGCTGACAAGCCTGTACTGAAGTAATACTGAAAATAGCCAGGACATGGAAGCAGCAAAAATGTCAGTTAACAGATGAATGGACAGAGAAGAAGTGGTACATGTACCTAATGGAAGATTAGCTTTCAAAAAAATGAACAATGTCGCTTTCATGACTACAGGTGAGTCTAGAAATAATCATATTATGTGAAGTCAAAAGTGTATGATATATCTCCTATGATATAATTTATAGATGTTATCTTAAGATTCCTACCAATGAACATATTTCCAAAGGAAAAGCCACTCAGAGACGTATGAAACAAACTAATGGTTAACCAAAATGAAAGGTGGGAGGATGAGTAAATTAGGATTATGGGGTTAACATACATACACTAATATATGTTATAAGTATATAAACTTATAATATATAAAATATACAAATTATATAATCATTAATATATATAAATTATATAATCACCAAACACCTACCAAATACCAAGGGAGCTCTACTCAACACTCTATAATAACCTACATGGTAACAGGATCCAATGATGAACAGATATATGTATGAAAAATTGATCCTAATTGGTACATCCAGAGAATCACAACACTCTAATAAAATTTACCCCAATAGGGGCTTCCCTAGTGGCGCAGTGGTTGAGAATCTGCCTGCCAATGCAGGGGACACGGGTTCGAGCCCTGGTCTGGGAGGCTCCCACATGCCGTGGAGCAACTATGCCCATGAGCCACAACTACTGAGCTTGTGCGTCTGCAGCCTGTGCTCCACAACAAGAGAGGCCACAATAGTGAGAGGCCCACGCACCCCGATGAAGAGTGGTCCCCGCTTGCCGCAACTAGAGAAAGCCCTCGCACAGAAACGAAGACGCAACACAGCCAAAAATAAATAAATAAATATTAAAGGCAAAGGGGAAATTGTAGATCGAGGAAGAATCTAGTTTAAAAAAAATTTACTCCAATAAGAAACATAAAATAAATTTAGAAAACAAACGTAAGTAGGAGACATAAGCTTTTGGGAGTTTGTCCTGGGACATTCCACTACAGTTTGCAACCTAGGACCACAACTTCAAGGAAGGCTCTCCTGTCCTTGTAACCAAAGTTGGGAATGTAGAAATCTGCCGCCTTGTGGTCAATTCCCGCAACAGCAGCTTTAATCTCAGTGCTATTGTTCACTTAACATTCACAAGGACTGCAGGGCTTTAAATGACACCTGCCCTCAAAAAATATCTTGCGGTCAGGAATGGACATTAATATACAAAACAGTAGGAAATCCGGAGAAGACAATTTCGAGAGGTAAATTTCCTCACAGTGTTTTATTTTTAAGGACATGAAAAAATGTTCAACATCAAAAATTATTAGGGACATGCAAATTTAAACTACAAAAAGGTATCAGCTCACAATAGTCTGAATGGCCATCAGAGAAAAATGTCTGCAAACAATAAATGCTGAATGGGTTTCCGAGAATGGATACACTCATACGCTGTTGCTGGGATGTAAACTGGTAACAGCCACTAATCAGAACAGAATGAAGGTGCCTTTAAAAGGTAAAAATTGAGCTACTATGTGATCCTGCCAAAACACTAATGGGCCTGTAACCTGAGAACACCAGAATTCAGAAATACCCAGGTACCCAAAAATGCTCTTCAGTGATACTTACAATAGCCAGACACGGATGCAAGCAAAATGTTCAAAAACAAATGAATGGGCAAAGAAGTGGTACATGTACACAATCGAATATTAGCCACGGAAATGATGAAACAATGCCTTTTCCATCACCACTGATGAACCTAGGGGTAATCATACTACGTAAAGTAAGTCACAAAAAGAAAGACAAATATCCGATGACATCATTTACTAGGGTTATCTAGAAATTGATACCCATGAATATATTTCCACTGCGAAAGACCCATACAGACTTTGAAAAAGGTGAAAGGAATGGAAAAATTAGGATGTTGGGGTTAACGTGCATTTAATAATTCATATAAAATATATAATCAAGAAGGACCTACTGGATGCCAAGGGAGGTCTACTCAACTCTCTCTAATGACCAACATGCGAAAGAACCTAAACCTGATTAGATATATGTATACATATGAATGAACCAGCTTCTTTACACCTAGAACAAACACAACATTGTAATCAAATTTACCCTGATAAGAAATAAAAAATAAATTAAACGAGAAGTAATGTGACACAAGATTTTGTGTATTTGTCCTGGCACTTTACACTCCAATTTACAATTGAGGAAGACGAATTCCACTAAACCAATGTTTTACCTAGCAATCAAGGTGAGTATGAATAAATTCCACTGCCTTGTTGCCCTTTCCTGCAACTGCAACTTTAAAAACAATGCTTATGGGTACTTAATATTCAGAAGAACTGTTGGGCTCTAAGTGACACCCACAATCAGGAAATGTCCACGGGTAGGTAAGCAAAATAAATTCCAAAGGAACAGACTTTCAAGATCCTATTTCAATAGGTAAATTTTACACTGTTTAAAAGAAAAGCACTTGAAAAGATGTTCTAATTCCTATATTATTGGCGTCATGGAAGTCAAAACTACAAGGAGGGATCACTTCACATGAGTAAGAATAGCCACCATTGAAACATCTACAAACAGTAAATGCTTGAGAGGTTGTAGAAAAAAGGCAACCCTCCTATGCTGCTGTTGGGATCTAACATGGTAACAGCCACTATAAATAAGAGTATGGAGGTGCCTTTACAAGGTAAATTTAGAGGTACCATATGATCCAGCTGTCCCACTCCCAGGCGTATAACAGGAGAAAACCAGAATTGGAAAACACACATGCACCCATATGTGTACCGCAGCACAATTTACAACGTCTAAGACATGGAAGCAACCAAACTATCCATCAGCAGATGGACGGATAAAGAAGCGGTACATGTTCACAGTGAAATATTACTCAGAAATGAAAAGAATGAAGGAATGCCATTTGCAGCATCATAGATAGAATTAGAGATAATCATACTAAGTGAAGTAAGTCAGAAAGAGAAAGTCAAATATCATATGATACTACTTATAGCTGAAATGTAAAAATTGATACCAATGAACTAATTTACAAGAGAGAAACAGGGACTTTCCAGGTGGTGCAACGGTTAAGAATCTGAGCTTCCAATTCAGGGGGCATGGGTTCGATCCCTGGTGTTGGGAGAACTAATATCACACATGCCTTGCAGTACAGCCAAAAAAAATAAAATAAAAGAGAGAGAAACAGACTCACAGACTTAGAAAACAAGCATATGCTTACCCAATGAGAAAGGTGGGTGGAAGGAATAAATCAATCAGGAGGCTGGGGAAAATATTTACACACTCATACATATAAAATAGATTATCAACAAGGACCTACTGCATAACAAAGGGAAGTCTACTCAACACTCTCTAATAACCTATATGGGAAAAGAATCTGAAGATGAATAGACATATGAATATACATAACTGAACAAGATTCTGTACGCCTACCACAAACAGAATATTTTAAATCAACTTTACTCCAATAAAAAAAGAAAAATTAAATTAAAACAAAAACAAGAAGTAACAAAACAGAAGATTTGGGGTGTTTGTTCTGCCACAGCCCACACTAATTTACAATCCAAGAGCCCGTCTTCCACAGTGGGTCTGGTTACCCAAGGAACCAGAGAGGGGCATGAAGGAAATCCTAACATCTGTGCCCATTTCCACAACAGCAACTTTAAAACATGTGCTTATGGGCACTTCATATTCACAAGGACTGCCAGTGTGTAAATGACACCTGCCCTTAACAAATGCCCTGTGGTAGTTATCGAGCAAAAATTCAAAATAGTCAGACTTTCAAAAACCCAATGTCAACTGTAACTTTTCCTCACAGTGTTTAAAAAAAAACACACGCAAAGATGCTCAAAATCTCGAATTATTGGACAGACACATGCAAATCAAAACTACAACAAGGTATCACCTCACACAGTCAGAATGGCCATCATCAAAAAGTGTACAAACCAATAAATGCTGGAGAGGACATGGAGAAAAGGGAACCCTCCTATGCTGTTGGTGTGATGTAAGCTGGTAACAGCCACTATAAAGTACAGTATGGAGATGCCTTTTAAAAGTAAAAATAGAGCTACCATATCATCCAGCAGTCTTACTTCTGGGTGTACAGCTGCAGAAAGCCAGAAATGAAAATGACAAATGCACCCAAACCCAAACATGCACTGCGGCACTGTTTACAATAGCCAAGGCATGGAGGCAACCAAAATGTCCATCAACAGATGAATGGATAACGAAGAAGTTGTACATGTACACAATCAAATAAATATTACTCAGAAATGAAAAAGCATGATCACCTCTAGGTCCATTCCTGTTGCTGCAAATGACATTATTTCATTCTAAGTGAAGTAAGTCAGATAGAAAAAGACAAATATCATATGATATCACTTATAGTGGAGTCTAAAAAATGATAGAAATGAACAAATTTATAAAACAGAAACAAACCAACAGACTTCATATATCCTTCAGGGAGAAAAAATTTTAAATGTTTCCAATCACTAAATGTCAACCTGAAAAATGTAAGCAATAAATAACGTTGTAAAGGTATTAATTCTCCCCAAATTAACCTATACCAGGCATTAGCAAACTAAACCTGGAGATCACATCCAGCCTATCACCTTCTTTTGTAAATTCAATTTAATGAATGATCCACAAGCAAACCCATAATGAGACGTCAGGTCACACCTCTCAACGTGGCTATTATTCCAAAGTGTACAAATATGAAATGTTGTTCATGACATGGAGAAGGCAATCCTAGTACACTGGTGGTGGGATTGTAAGTTGGTACACCCACTATGAAAAGAATATGGAGGTCCTGATAAAAGCTAAAAGTAGAACTATCATATTAGCCAGCAATTCCACTGCTGGGTATATGTCCAAAGAAAATGAAGACACCAATTTGACAAGATACATGCATCCCAATGTTCATAGCAGCATTATTTACAATTGCCAACATATGGAAGCAAACTAAATGTCCACCAACAGATGAGTGGATAAAGAAGATGTGGTATGTATACACAATAGACTATTACTCAGCCATTAAAAAGGATCAAATTCTGCCATTTGCAACAACATGGAGAGGCCTAGAATATGTATACCTACTTAAGTTAGAGAAGGACAAATACACTATGTTCTCACTTCTCTGTAGAATCTAAAAATGCAAGAAATGTATGTATATAACAAAACAGAAATAGACTCACAGAGAACAAATTAATGGTTACTGGTGGGGCGACTTAAAGCGGGAGGGAAAAACAGTAGTTTGTTTCTCTAAATCCAGTACCCCTATGTATGAAATAAACAAACAAGGATATATAGTACAACACAGGGAAATATAGACATTATTGTGTAACCACTTTAGTGGAACATGATCTATAAAAATATTCAATCCATATGTTGTACCCCTGAGACTAATGTAATATTGTAAATCAACTATACTTCAATTTAAATAATCCATAGGGTGGCTGAATGGATTAAAGAAAGTTCAATTATACTGTGTACAAGATATTCATGTTAACTTCTAATCCATATATAGCATAAAATTGAAAGATTGGGAAGAAAATACTCCATGAAAATGATACTTGACTGACTAGTCTATTCTGAGATAAAAAAGACTTGAAGTCAAACCTCTCAAAGGAAAGAAGGTTATCACATAATGATAAATGGATTAATTCATCAAGAAATCATGGCAATTATAAATATGTATGTATCCAGCTTTGGAGCCTCTCAACATATAAAGAATATATTAACCCACGTGAAGGGGAAAATGTGCAGAAATAAAATAATGGTAAGAAACGTCGATACCCAACTTTCAACACTGTATAGGTCATCCGGACATAATATCAATCAGGAAACACTGAACCTGAACACACACTTGATATCAAATGAACCTAACATACATCTACAGTATATTCCACTCAACAGCAGCAAACTTTCCATTGTTCTTAAGTACACATAGAACATTGCCTAGGGTAGATCCTATGTTAAGCCACAAAACAAGTCTTCAAAAATCCAAGAATATTGAAATCATATCAAGGATCATTTCCAACCACAACGGTATGAAACTGAAATTCAATATTAAAAAGAATAATTGAAAATTCAAGAACACTTAGAAATTGAACAATAAGCTCCTGAATAGCCAATGCATACAGGAATAAATCAAAACGGAAATTTAAAAGAAATCTTAAAGCAAACAAAATTGGAAACACAAAGTACCTAAATTTATGGAATACAGGAACAAGACTGCAATTCAAAGAGTTATGTTTACAGTAATAAATGCATATATTTTCAAAGAATTCTTGAGAGGGGATCAAGAGGATAGAGTAGGAAGACACTGAGCTCCCCTGCTGCCAAAGACACACCCAAATTACAACCACTTACACGGAAATTATCTCTGAAGGCTAGCAGGGAATGTTTTCCACAACTAAAGATATAAGGAAGGAGAAACCACAAGGCAGGTAGGAGGACTGGAAACACAGTCTAATTGGAACCCACACATATAGCACAGTGACCCACAGCTGGAAGATATCACAATTGCATAGGTCCTCCACATGGAGGGAAGGGTATGAGCCTGGCATTAGGCTGCTCAGCCCAGGGTTCCTGCACTGGAAGAAAAGAACACAGCAGGTCTGGCTTTGAAAACTTGCAGGGCTTATTTTCAGGAAATCTGGAGACTAAAGGAAACTGAGACTGCTCTCATAGGGCACACACAAATCTCACATGTTCTCAGTCCCTGTGCAGAGCCAATAGAGTGAAAGACACGTGTGCCAGACCCACTTGCTAATCTCGGAGAGCTTCTTGGAAAGGCAAGAGGCGACTGGGACTCCCACTAGGAACTGAGACATGGGCAAGCAACATTTTAGAATCTTCCCTGGAACTGATTAGAATCAGGGGCCTGCCCCACTTACCACCATGCCCATAGCACTCCCGCACCAGAAGGCCTCACAACCCGACACACGGGGGGCCTACGCTGTCCACCTGTGCACCTGGAGCACCACACAGCCACCCATAATGGAGGGCTGCCTTGGATATCAGCACACCCATGGCAATCAATCACATACTGCAGGGGCTCACAGCCATTTAGGCCAGGGTCCAATACCACCTACCAGCTTGTCTACAGCAGTTGGCCCTGCCCTAAGAGAAAGGTGTGTGCAGCCCACACAGGGGACACCCCTGGAGCATGTGGCTCTGCTGGCCAGAGGACAATGTGCTGCTGGGCCCTATCAGTCATCTCCTATATAAGGCCACTACTCTGAGACCCGGGAATGTAACAACCTGAACCTAATGAATAAAGATGTACAGAGAATTAGGAAACATAAGGAAATAGAGGAATACGTTACAAATGAAGTAACAAGACACGACATCAGACAAAGAACTGAATAAAACAGGGATAAGCATTCTACCCGATAAAAAAAAGTGTTCACAGTAATGATTATAAAGACGCTCACCCAAGTCAGGAGAAGAATAGATAGACATAGTGAGAATTTCAACAGAGTAATAACATGTCAAAAAGAACAAAACAGTGAACAATACAATAAAAGAGATTAAAACACACACACATGTACATGAGAGAAGCCACATTATACTGTAGGATACAGAAGAACAGATCAGTGAAATGGAAAACAGAGTAGTGAAAATCACCCAAACTGAATAGCACAAAGTAAAAGCAATTAAGAGTATACGTAAAGGGACCTCTGAGACAACATCAAGAATACTAACATGAGCATTACAGGGGCCCCAGAACGAGGAGAAGAGAGAAACGGGCAGATAACTTAGTGGAGGATAGAGTAACTGATAACTTTCCTAACCTGGGGAAGGAAACACACATCCAGGTCCAGGAAAAACAGAGTCCCAAACAAGATGAAGACAAACAGGTCCACACCAAGACATATTATAAAGCTCCAAAAATTTAAAGAGTGATCACAGAGGCAGTGAAATAAAAGGGTCTAGTTATGTTCAAGGTATTCCCATAAGACTGCCAGATGACTTCTCAGCACAATTTTCAAACTAGGAAGGAATGATAGGATATAATCAATGGGCTAAAAAGAAAAAGTCTACAACAGGAATACTCTACCAGCAAAATTATTATTCAGAATTGCAGGAGAGGGCTTCCCTGATGTCACAGTGGTTGAGAATCTGCCTGCCAATGCAGGGGACACGGGTTCGGGCCCTGATCCAGGAAGATCCCACATGCCACAGAGCAACTAAGCCTGTGTGCCACAACTACTGAGCCTGTGCTCTAGAGCCCATGAGACACAACTACTGAGCCTGCTAGCCACAACTACTGAAGCCTGAGCACCTAGAGCCCATGTTGCACAACAAGAAGAGCTACTGCAATGAGAAGCCCATGCACCACAACGGCCCATGCACCACAACGAAGAGTAGCCTCCACTTGCCACAACTAGAGAAAAGCCCACGCACTGCAATGAAGACCTAATACGGCCAAAAATAAATAAATGAATTTATGGAGGAAAGAAAGAATTGAAGGAGAGATCAAGAGTTTCCCAGATTAGCAAAAGCTAAAAGAGTTCATCACTAATAAACCAGCCTTATATGCAGTGTTGGAGGAATTTACTTAAGCTTCAAAGAAGTCTCACTAATTATTGATAGTAACAAGAAAACAAACAAAAGTAAAAATCTCACTGGAAAACCTATACATAGAGTAAGGGTAATAGATCAAACATTTTTTTAGCTTCTGTAAAGAATAAAAGACAATAGTAGTATGTTTTTTTGGAAAAGAGAGGGCCCAAATAAATCAGAAATGAAAGCGATGATGTTACAACAGACACCACAGAAATACAAAGTATCCTAAGATACACACAGGGTAACTCAGGGCTCAGACTGGACAGAGCCCAGTCTCCCTTCCACTGTACATGAGTTACAGGAGCCTCAGGAACTGAGGAGGGGGTCCCCGAGGGGAGGCACAAGATAGAAGATGTTAGGCATTAACCTGACTGTATTTATGTTAAACCTGCCTGAACTACATTCACATGAGATTGTTTTGTCCTGAATGTACATTGGCACCTTTAGTCTGAACTGCAGATCTTTGGCTTCACCACCTCCACCGACAGCATTAGCTTCACCTGCTGTGGACCGTCTCCTATAGTATTTCTAGAACCACAAAGCATCGAAGTTTCACAGGACACAGAGTCTGTGAGACTCCACTCAGTCTCAGAGTCTCAACCCCACTCAGAGACGTAGAGTCACAACAGAGACTCCACTCTTGGAGGACACACACAGTAGTGTGCACATCAGGACCCAAGGGAAGGAGCAGTGACCCCATAGGAGACTGAGCAGACCTACTTGCTAGTTTTAGAGGGTCTCCTGCAGAGGTGGGGGGTGACTGGGCCTCACCGTGTGGACAAGGACACTGGCAGCAGAAGTTCTGGGAAGTCCTCCTTAGCATGAGCCCTCCCAGAGTCCGCAGGTAGCCCCACCAAAGAGCCAGGTAGGCCATAGTTCTGGGTCGCCTCAGGCCAAACAACAAACAGAGAGGGAATTCTGCCCCATGCATCAGCAGACAAGCGGATTAAAGTTTTATGGAGCTCTGCCCACCAGAGCAACACCCAGCTCTACCCACCACCAGTCCCTCACATCAGGAATGCTGCACAAGCCTCTAAGATAGACTCATCCAGCAGAGAGCAGATAGCAGAAGCAAGAAGAACTACAGTTCTTCAGCCTGTGGATGGAAAACCACATTCACAGAAAGATACACAAAATGAAAAGGCAGAGGAATTTGTACCAGATGAAGGAACAAGATAAAACCCCAGAAAAACAACTAAATGAGGTGGAGATAGGCAACCTTCCAGAAAAAGAATTCATAATAATGATAGTGAAGATGATCCAAGACCTTGGAAAAAGAATGGAGGCAAAGATCGAGAAGGTGCAAGAAATAGTTAACAAAGACCTAGAAGAATTAAAGAACAAACAAACAGAGATGAACAGTACAATAACTGAAATGAAAAATACACTAGAAGGGGGCTTCCCTGGTGGCGCAGTGGTTGAGAGCCCACCTGCCGATGCAGGGGACATGGGTTCGTGCCCTGGTCTGGTAAGATCCCACATGCCACGGAGCGGCTGGGCCCGTGAGCCATGGCCGCTGAGCCTGCACATCCAGAGCCTGTGCTCCACAATGGGAGAGGCCACAAAAGTGAGAGGCCCGCGTACCGCAAAAAAAAAAAAAAAAAATACACTAGAAGGAATCAATAGTAGAATAACTGAGGCAGAAGAACGGATAACTGGCCTGGAGACAGAAAGGTGGAATTCACTGCTGCAGAAAAGAATAAAGAAAAAAGAATGCAAAGAAATGAAGACAGCTTAAGAGACCTCTGGGATAACATTAAACGCAACAAAATTTGCATTATAGGGATCCCAGAAGGTGAAGAGAGAGAGAAAGGACGCGAGCAAATATTTGAAGAGATTATAGTCGGAAACTTCCCTAGCATGGGAAAGGAAATAGTAGCCACCCAAGTCCAGAAAGCACAGAGAGTCCCAGGCAGGATAAACCCAAGGAGAAAAATGCCGAGACACGTAATAATCAAACTGACAAAAATTAAAGACAAAGACAAATTATTGAAAGCCCAAGGGAAAAATGACAACATACAAGGGAACTCCCATAAGGTTAACAGCTGATTTCTCAGCAGAAACTCTACAAACCAGAAGGGAGTGGGCTGATATATTTAAAGTGATGAAAGGGAAGAACCTACAACCAAAAGAACTCTACCCAGCAAGATCTCATTCAGATTCAATGGAGAAATCAAAAGCTTTACAGACAAGCAAAAGCTAAGCGAACTCAGCACCACCAAACCAGCTCTACAACAAATGCTAAAGGAACCTATCTAAGTGGGAAACACAACAGAAGAAAAGAATCTACAAAAACAAACACATAACAATTAAGAACATAGAAATAGGAATATACATATCAATATTTACCTTAAATGTGAATGGATTAAATGCTCCAAACAAAAGACACAGTCTTGCTGAATGGATACAAAAACAAGGTCCATATATATGCAGCCTATAAGAGACCCATTTCAGACCTAGGGAAACCTACAGACTGAAAGTGAGGGGATGGAAAAGGATATTCCATGCAAATGAAAATCAAAAGAAAGCTGGAGTAGCAATACTCATATCAGATACAATAGACTTTAAAATAAAGAGCGTTACAAGAGACAAGGAAGGACACTACGTAATGATCAAGGGATCAATCCAAGAAGAAGACATAACAATTATAAATATATATGTACCCAACATAGGAGCACCTCAATACATAAGGCAACTGCTAACAGCTATAAAAGAGAAAATCGACAGTAACACAATAATAGCAGGGGACTTTAACACTTTACTTACACCAATGGAGATCATCCGGACAGAAAATTAATAAGGAAACACAAACTTTAAATGACACAATAGACCAAATAGATTTAATTGATATTTATAGGACATTCCATCCAAAAACAGCAGATTACCTGTTCTTCTCAACTTCACGCAGAACATTCTCCAGGATAGATCACATCTTGGGTCACAAATAAAGCCTCAGGAAATTTAATAAAACTGAAATCATATCAAGCATCTGTTCTGACCACAAGGTTATGACATTAGAAATCAATTACAGGGAAAAAATATGTAAAAAACAGAAACACATGGAGGCTTAACAATACGTCACTAAATAACCAAGACATCACTGAAGAAAGAAAAGAGGAAATCAAAAACAACCTAGAGACAAATGACAACAAAAACATGATGATCCAAAACCTATGGGATGCAGCAAAAGCAGTCCTAAGAGGGAAGTTTATAGCCATACAAGCCTACCTCAAGAAACCAGAAAACTCTCAAATAAACAATCTAACCTTCCACCTAAAGGAATTAGAGAAAGAAGAAAGAAACCCAAAGTTAGTAGAAGGAAAGAAATCATAAAGATCAGAGCAGAAATAAATGAAACAGAAACAAAGAAAACAATAGCAAAGATCAATAAAACTAAAAGCTGGTTCTTTGAGAAGATAAACAAAAATGATAAATCGTTAGCCAGACTCAAGGAAAAGAGGGAGAGGACTCAAATCAATAAAATTAGAAGTGAAAAAGGAGAAAAGTTGCAACAGACACCACAGAAATACAAAGCATCCTAAGAGACTTCTACAAGCAACTCTATGCCAATCAAATGGACAACCTGGAAGAAATGGACAAATTCTTAGAAAGGTATAACCTTCCAAGACTGAAAGAGGAACAAATAGAAAATATGAATAGACCAATCACAAGTAATGAAATTGAAACTGTGATTAAAAATCTTCCAACAAACAAAAGTCCAGAAC
Source organism: Pseudorca crassidens (assembly GCF_039906515.1). Taxonomy (NCBI): domain Eukaryota; kingdom Metazoa; phylum Chordata; class Mammalia; order Artiodactyla; family Delphinidae; genus Pseudorca; species Pseudorca crassidens. Next base: position 95,704,242 of record NC_090301.1, on the reverse strand, counting down.
CAGATGGCATCAGAGGTGAATTCTATCAAATATTGAGACAAGAGCTAACACCCAACCTTCTCAAACTCTTCAGAAATTTGCAGGGAAAGGAACACTCCCAAACTCATTCTATGACGCCACCATCACACTGATACCAAAACCAGACAATGATACTACAGAAAAAGAAAATTAGAGACCAATATCACTGATGAATATAGATGTAAAAATCCTCAACAAAATACTAGCAAACAGAATTGAACAACACATTAAAAGGATCACACACCATGATCAGGTGGGGTCTATCCTAGGAACGCAAGGGTTCTTCAATATACACAAATCAATCAATGTGATACACCATATTAACAAATTGTAGAATAAAAATATCATCTCAATAGAAGCAGGAAAAAATTTTGACAAAATTCAACACCCATTTATGATTAAAAATTCTCCAGAAAGTGAACATAGAGGGAATCTACCTCAACATAATAAAGGCCATATATGACAAACCCACAACAAACATCATTCTCAATGGTGAAAAACTACAAGAATTTCCTCTAAGATCAGGAACAAAACAAGGATGTCCTCCCTCACCAGTATTATTCAACATAGTTTTGGAAGTCCTAGACACAGCAATCAGAGAAAAAAAAGAAATAAAAGGAACACAAATTGGAAAAGAAGTAAAATTTTCACTGTTTGCAAATGACATGATACTACACATAGTGAATCTTAAAGATGACACTAGAAGATTACTAGAGCTAAACAATGAATCTGGTAAAGTTGCAGGATACAAAGTTAATGCACAGAAATCTCTTGCATTCCTCTACACTAACAATGAAAGATGAGAAAGAGAAATTAAGGAAACAATCCCATACACCATTGCGACAAAAAGAATAAAATATGTAGTAATGAACCTACCTAGGGAGGTCAAAGTCCTATACTCAGAAAACTATAAGACACTGCTGAAAGAAATCAAAGATTATATAAACAGATGGGAGTATTAACCATATGCTTGGATTAGAAGAATCAATATTGTGAAAATGACTATACTACGCAAAGCAATCTACAGATTCAATGCAATCCCTATCAAATTATCAGTGGCATTTTCTACAGAACTAGAACAAGAAAACCTTAAAATTTGTATGGAGACACAAAACACCCCGAATCGCCAAATGAGTCTTGAGGGAAATTAAAAGAGCTGGAGGAATCAGACTTCCTGACTTCAGACTATACTACAAAGCTACAGTAATCAAGACTATATGGTACTGGCACCAAAACCGAAATATAGATCAATGGAACAGGATAGAAAGCCCAGAGATAAACCTACATACCTATGGCTAACTCATCTATGACAAAGGAGGCAAGGACAAACAATGGAGAAAAGATAGTCTCTTCAGTAAGTGGTGCTGGGAAAACTGGACAGTTACACATAGAAGAATGAAATTAGAACATCCATAACACCATACACAAAAATAAACTCCAAATAGATTAGAGATCTAAATGTTAAGACCAGACGCTATTAAACTCTTAGAAGAAAACATAGGCAGAACACTCTATGACATAAATCACAGCAAGATCCTATTTGACCCACCTCCTAGAGAAATGGAAATAAAAACAAAAATAAACAAATGGGACCTAATGAAACTTAAAAGCTTTTGCACAGCAAAGAAACACATAAAGAAGACGAAAAGACAACCCTCAGAATGGGAGAAAATCTTTTCAAATGAAGCAAATGACAAAGGATTAATCTCCAAAATTTACAAGCAGCTCATGTAGCTCAATATCACAAAAACAAACAACCCAATCCAGGAATGGGCAGAAGACCTAAATAGACATTGCTCCAAAGACGATATACAGGTTGCCAACAAACACATGAAAGGATGCTGAACATCACTAATCATTACAGAAATGTAAATCAAAACTACAGTGAGGTATCACTCACAGCAGTCAGAATGGCAATCATCAAAAAATCTACAAAAAAATAAATGCTGGAGAGGCATTTATTGGAGAAAAGGGAACACTCTTTCAGTGTTAGTGGGAATGTAAATTGATATAGCCATTAGGGAGAACGGTATGGAGGTTCCTTAAAAAACTAAAAATAGAAGTACCATATGACCCAGCAATCCAACTCCTGGGCATTTACCCTGAGAGAACCATAATTCAAAAAGAGTTATGTTCAACAATGTTCATTGCAGCTCTATGTACAATAGCCAGGAGATGGAAGCAACCTAAGTGTCCATCGACTGATGAATCGATAAAGAATATCTGGCACATATATACAATGGAATATTACTCAGCCATAAAAAGAAACAAAACTGAGTTATTTGTAGTGAGATGGATGGACGTACAGACTGTCCTACACAGTAAAGTAAGTCAGAAAGAGAAAAACAAATAGCGTGTGCTAACACAGATATATGGAGTCTAAAGAAAAAAATGTTTATGAAGAACCTAGGGGCGGGAGAGGATTAAGGACACAGACGTACAGAAAGGACTTGAGCACACGGGGAGGGGGAAGGGTAAGCTGGGACAAAGTGAGAGAGTGGCATGGACATATATACATTACCAAATGTAACATCGATAGCTACTGGGAAGAAGCCACATAGCACAGGGAGATCAGCTCAGTGCTTTGTGAACACCTAAAGTGGTGGGATAGAGACAGTGAGAGAGAGATGCAAGAGGGAGGGGATATGGTGGTATATGTATAGCTGATTCACTTTGTTATACAGCAGAAACGAACACATCATTGGCGTAAAGCAATTATACGCCAATAAAGTTGTAAATTGAAAAAAAAAAGAAAGCCCAGAGATAAACCTACATACCAATGGTCAATAATCTATGACACAGGAGGCAAGACTATACAATGGAGAAAAGACAGTCTCTTCAATCAGTGGTTCTGGGAAAAATGGGCAGCTACATGTAAAAGAATGAAATTAGAATACTCCCTAACACCATACAGAAAAATAAATTCAAAATGGATTAGAGACCTTAATGTAAGACCGGACAGTATAAAACTCTTAGAGGAAAAAATAGGAAGAATACTCTGACATAAATCACAACAAGATCTTTTTTGATCCACCTCCTAGAGTAATGCAATAAAAAAGATAAACAAATGGGAACTAATGAAACATAAAAGCTTTTGCAAAGCAAAGGAAAGTAAAAACAAGACGAAAAGACAACTCTCAGAATGGGAGAATATATTTTCAAATGAAGCAACAGACAAAGGATTAATCTCCAATAATATATAAACAGCACATGCAGCTCAATATTAACAAAACCAAACAACCCAATACAAAAATGGCAGAAGATCTAAATAGACATTTATTCCAAGAAGAGAGAGAGATGGCCAAGAAGCACATGAAAAGTTTCTCAACATCACTAATTATTAGAGAAATGCAAATCAAAACTACAATGAGGTATCACCTCACACCTCTTAGAATGGACATCATCAGAAAATCTACAAACGACAAATGCTGGGGAGGGTGTGGAGAAAAGGAACCCTCTTCCACTATTGGTGGGAATGTAAATTGATACAGTCACTATGGAGAACAATATGGAGGTTCCTTAAAGAACTAAAAATAGAATTACCATATGATCCAGCAACCCCACTACTGGGCATATACCCAGAGAAAATCATAAATCAAAAAGACACATTCACCACAATGTTCATTGCAGCACTATTTACAATAGCCGGGTAATGGGAGCAACCTAAATGCACACAGACAGACGAATGGATAAAGATGTGGTACATATATAAAATGGAATGTTACTCAGCCATAAAAAGGAATGAAATTCGGTCATTTGTACAGGCGTCGATGGACCTAGAGACTGTCATACAGAGTGAAGTAAGACAGAAAGAGAAAAAGAAATATTGTATATTAATGCATATATGTGGAACCAAGAAAAATGGAACAGGTGAACTGGTTTGCAGGGCAGAAATAGAGACACAGATGTAGAGAACAAACGTATGGACACCAAGGGGGGAAAGCCGTGGGGGGGTAGTGCTGGGATGAATTGGGAGTTTGGGATTGACTTATATACACCCATATGTATAAAATCGATAACCAGAAAGAACCTGCTGTATAATAATAAAATTAAAAATTAAAAAAATAAATAAACATACAAAAAGTAAAACAGCAAAAAAGTTCTTCCATTCCCATACATGTATTTATATGAATGAATTATTTCCATGCTTCTATCTATAAATACAGAAAAGAGGAATAAAACCTACATTGAACTAAAAAAGAAAAAAAAAAAAAGCAGAACCCACCAGTTATAAACAGGAAAACCCTATCAGGACACTTGCTCCAAAGGTAAAGAATCCTGAAGTTGGTCAGAGGTGGGTAATCGTCTCCCATGCAGTCAGGAGCCCCCCCACCCCCACAAGGAGCGTCCTCATTGCAAAGCTGGGGAACCATGCCGAGGCATCTCTGAGTAAATGTGAGCTGAGCTCCAGGCCAGCTGCTGCTGAACTGTTCCCACACTTCCCAGGTACAACCCCTGAATCTGTGCAAGGACTTGAAAGCCTAGAGGAAGGGTCATGGAGCCACACCAGCGACAGAACCCAGGCCGACTTGGTGCCTACAGGCCAAGCAGGATGGTCCTGGCCCCGGGCGCACTTCTGGAAGCTTTCCATTTCTCTGCCTGAGATACCCCTCCTGTCCCGGCCCCCACTGCTTTTTTCCTTACTCACCTCTGCCTGGGGAGAAATTCCAGCAGCAGATATGGGTGACACATCCTCTTCTTTAACAGTTGGCAGCTTGGCAACTCCTGCAGAAAACCCAGCAGAGCCCCACTCACACCGGGCCACCCAAAAAACCGTGGCCCCTCACTCTCTCCCACCAGCCCAGCCCCGACACTGCTGACGGGGCAGAGAATATGGCGTCAGACACAACTGAAGGGGCTCTTGCTGCCTGGAGCGGTGTTTATATTGACCTCAAACCAGGCACACCTGGAGAGGGCTGGCCGGCAGTGTCAGGCTGCCCAGGTCAGCCAATCCTCGCCCCTCTGGGGCTCACAGCAGCAGAAAATGGACCTTGATGAACCGACCAGGTCCAAGGAACAGGTGTGGGCTCCTGAGAGTCAGGCTAGACAAGGGGCTGCAGCTCTGGCTTGTTTTCTAATCATTTTATCTGGCCCATGAATGGGAGACAACTTCAAGAAGACCCTCTCCTAATGAGAGGAACCCAGGAGTCAGGGAGAGGAGGGGTGGTGGGTGGAGACAGAGGCCTGGTGCCCCGGCTGCAGTGGAAGTCTCTGGAAGACCAGGTGGAGGGAGGCGGCACAGAGTGACGCCCAGTGTCACAGACCTGTTGGAGCTGTTGTTTGTTAGTTCAGGTCGTGCTCTGAGGTGCTCTGTGTCAGCCCTGAGCAACAGGTGAGCTGGGGGTGCTCTGCAATGGGGGCTATGTGCATGGTTCCTGTGTGCCCAGTCTTGCTGGGTACCTGCACAGGTGAGCTCCATATCCTGGGAGGGGCCTGACCATGAGAGCCCTGTGGGCTACTGGGTACTTGGTAAAGGACGTCAGGTCAGTGAAGCAACTGAGAATATACATCCAGTAGTTCCTAATTCCTACACACTGATGGTCATTCTACCATCCACCAGGACATGGTATTCTGTATTAGACTTAGATGATGTCTTCTTCTGTATTCCATTAGTCCCAGAGTCACAAGAAATTTTGAAGTAGCGAGGAGTCTAGCCGGTCTTATTGGCCGCCGTCACTGCAGTGTCTGTAGGTTTTTCTATGGTGACAGTGTGATATACGGTTCCCCCACCAAGGTACGGGTTAGGATTAGGGTACGGGTTAGGGTATGATTTAGGGTTAGGGTTATGGTTAGGATTAGCGTTAGGGAATGGATACAGTTTATGGTACCAGTTAGTGTACGACAACGGGTTTGGTTAGAATCCATGTTAGGGTGTAGGTTAGTGTTAGTATATGGGTTAGGATTAGGTTGTGGGTTAGGGGACGGTTTAGGGTTAGGTTTAGCGTTAGGGAAAGGGTACGGATTAGGTCACTGTTTAGGGTACGACAACGGTTTAGGGTACCTGTTAGGGGTAGTGTTACTGTTAGTGTACGTGTTACAATTAGGACTTGGGTAAGTATAAGGGTTAGGGTTAGGGTTAGGGTACGTGTTAGTGTTAGTGTATGGGTTATCATTATGGCACAGCTTAGTGTAAGGGTTAGGGTTAGGGTTAGGGAACGGGTACGGTTTTGGTTACAGTTTAGTGTATGACAACATCAGTCTTTGGGGGTTTATCCAGGCACATTCACCTCTAGTGTATAAAAGAGGAACACCACTGGCAGGAGGGTCTGTTTCCCTGGTTACCAGAATGGGGAAAGCAGAAATGCTGCCGCCAAATGGCCGTTGCCTGCAACAGCAGCTTTACAACCTGTGCTGATCGGCACTTCATGTGCACAAGTACTCGAGGGCTGTAAATGAAACCTGCCCTCAAAATGTCTTCAGGGAGGTAATGGCCAAAATATTTCAAAATGTGGCACATATTTCAAGAAAACCATTTGAAGAGGTAAGCTGTACTCACAGTTTGAAGAAAATAAAGGACATGCCTGAAAGCTAAATTTCAAGGCATTATGAGACACATGCAAATCCAACCACAAAGAGGTATCAGCTCACAGCAGTCAGAATAAAAGTTAGTAGAAAAACTACAAACAATAAATGCTGAAGGGGTTATGGAGAAGTGCATACCCTCAACTTTAAATGGGACGTAACCTGGTAAGAGCCATTAATGGAACAGAATGGAGGTGCCTTTACAAGGTAAACAATTGGCTACCATATGATCCAGCAGGCCCACTACTTGGTCTAAAACCGAAGATGACAGAATTGGAAAGACACAGGCTGGCAAATGTGCATTGCAGCAGTATTACAATAGTCAAGACATGGAAGCAACCAAAAATTCCATCAACAGATGAGTGGACAAAGAAGAACTGGTACATGCACAGACCGAATATTAGCCAAGGAAAAAAATGACACAATGCCATTTGCAACACCGTAGATGAGTCTAGAAGTAATCACACAACTTGTCGTAAGTCAGAAAGTGAAAGACACATATACTATGATATCACTTATAGGTGTTACCTAAAAAGTGACACCAGTGAAGATATTTCCCCAGAGAAAGGCAATCACAGATTTATTAAACAAACTTATGATTTACCAATGGAAAGGTGTGAGGATTGGATACATTAAGATATCGGGGTTAACAGAGCTATACAAACACAGGCGAAGTATATAATCACCAAAGACCTACATAATACCAAGAGAAGACTACTCAAGATTGTGTCATAACCTACATGGGAAAAGGATCCAAAGAACAATAGATATATGTATATGTGTAAAACAACCACATCTTGCACACCTAGAACAAGCAAAACATTGTAATCACACTTGCTGTGATAAAAAATGAAAATTAAATTTAAAAAACGAAGAAGTAGTGGGATATAACGTTAAGGGGCTTTTTCCTGGCACATTCCATTCTAATTTACAACCTAGAACGTGACTTTCATTAAGGCTCTGTTGCCCTAATAACCAGATTTGTTAAAGGAGAACTGTGCCTCTTTGTGGCCGTTTCACACAGCAGCAGCTCTAAACCCAGCAATAATGGTTACTTGATATTCAAAATAATTCCAGGCCTGTAAATGACACCTGCCCTCTAAACAAATCCGTGGTCACTAAATCGAGCAAGAATCTCAAAAGACGTGCACATTTCAAAACGACAATTTAAAGAGGCATATTTTACGCACATTTTGTATTCTTTCTTTTTCTCTCGTTTTTTTGTTAAAAAAAAGGGCAAGGAAAAATGCTCAACATCAGGAATTAATAAAGCCATGCAAATCCAGTCTACAGAAACGTTCACCTCACAGCCGTCAGAATGATCACCAGCAAAAAAGTCTACAACTTATAAATGGTGAAGGGGCTTTAGAGAACTGTGTACCCTCTAGCTGCTGCTGGGATGTAACCTGGTAAGAGACAGTACTGAAAACAGAATGGAGGTGTGTTTAAAGGTAAAACTTGAGCTACCATGTGATCTGGTAGGATCACTGATGGGCCTGTCACCTGAGTAGACCAGAATCAAAGAGACACAGGCTGGCAATCCTGCACTGCAGCAACATGTATCATAGCCAAGACTTGGAAGAAACCAAAATGTCCATCAACAGAAAAATTCACCAAGAAGAAGTCGTCCTTGTACACAATGGAATATTAGCCATGGAAAAGCATGGAACAGTGCCATTGGCACCACCATAGAAGGATCTAGAGATAATCACCCAACTTGAAGTAAGAAAGAAAACGAAAGACAGATATCCTATTACATCACTTATAGGTGTTACATAAAAGTTGATACCCATGAAATAATTTCCAAGAGAAGGACACTCATAGATTCAGAAAACCAAATTATGTTTAACCAAATGGAAAGGTGTAAGGAATGTATGAATTAGGATATGGGGGTTAACAGACATGTACTTATATATATGAAATATATAATCACAAAATACCTATGGAATACCAAGAGAGGTCTACTCAAAACTCTGTAATAACCTACATGGGAAAGGATCCAAAGATGAATAGATCTATACATAGATATAATGAAGCAGATTCTGTTCAGCTAGAACACACACAACAATTTTCTCAAATTTGCTCTTATAATTAATAAAAATTAAATTTAAAAAAACAAACAAGAATTATGGAGATATAAGCTCTTGGGCGTTTGCCCTGACACATTCCACTCTAAATTGCAGCCTACAAACACGATTTCCAGGAAAGATCTGTTGCCCAAAAAACCCAGAATTGGAAACGTAGGAATGCTGTCACCTTGTGCCGTTTCCCGCAAGAGCGGCTTTAAAACCACAGGTAACCATCACTTAACATTCACAAGGACTCACTCTGGGCTGTAAAGCACACCTGCCGTCAAAACTTGTACTGAGGCATGGAATGGCCAAAAAAATTCAAATCCGGCAAATTTTTCAAGGAGACAGTATGAAGAGGTAAGTTTTACTCACTATTTTTCAAATAAAAAAGAAAATGGATAAAAGCTCAACATCAGAAATTATTAGAGTCATGCAAATCTAGCCTACAAAAAGGTTTCAACTCACGCAAGTCAACTACCATCAGCCAAAAGTCTACAGACAATAAACGCTGAAGGTGTTTTAGAGAGCTGTGTATCCTCTAGCTGCTTGTGAGATGTCAAGTGGCAAGATCCGGTAATGAGAACAGAAAGGAGCTGCGTTTAAAAGTAAAAATTGAGATGTCATTCGATCCAACACGCCCACCACTGGGCCTATCACCTAAGCGCCGAATCGAGAAGACACACGCTGACAAGCCTGTACTGAAGTAATACTGAAAATAGCCAGGACATGGAAGCAGCAAAAATGTCAGTTAACAGATGAATGGACAGAGAAGAAGTGGTACATGTACCTAATGGAAGATTAGCTTTCAAAAAAATGAACAATGTCGCTTTCATGACTACAGGTGAGTCTAGAAATAATCATATTATGTGAAGTCAAAAGTGTATGATATATCTCCTATGATATAATTTATAGATGTTATCTTAAGATTCCTACCAATGAACATATTTCCAAAGGAAAAGCCACTCAGAGACGTATGAAACAAACTAATGGTTAACCAAAATGAAAGGTGGGAGGATGAGTAAATTAGGATTATGGGGTTAACATACATACACTAATATATGTTATAAGTATATAAACTTATAATATATAAAATATACAAATTATATAATCATTAATATATATAAATTATATAATCACCAAACACCTACCAAATACCAAGGGAGCTCTACTCAACACTCTATAATAACCTACATGGTAACAGGATCCAATGATGAACAGATATATGTATGAAAAATTGATCCTAATTGGTACATCCAGAGAATCACAACACTCTAATAAAATTTACCCCAATAGGGGCTTCCCTAGTGGCGCAGTGGTTGAGAATCTGCCTGCCAATGCAGGGGACACGGGTTCGAGCCCTGGTCTGGGAGGCTCCCACATGCCGTGGAGCAACTATGCCCATGAGCCACAACTACTGAGCTTGTGCGTCTGCAGCCTGTGCTCCACAACAAGAGAGGCCACAATAGTGAGAGGCCCACGCACCCCGATGAAGAGTGGTCCCCGCTTGCCGCAACTAGAGAAAGCCCTCGCACAGAAACGAAGACGCAACACAGCCAAAAATAAATAAATAAATATTAAAGGCAAAGGGGAAATTGTAGATCGAGGAAGAATCTAGTTTAAAAAAAATTTACTCCAATAAGAAACATAAAATAAATTTAGAAAACAAACGTAAGTAGGAGACATAAGCTTTTGGGAGTTTGTCCTGGGACATTCCACTACAGTTTGCAACCTAGGACCACAACTTCAAGGAAGGCTCTCCTGTCCTTGTAACCAAAGTTGGGAATGTAGAAATCTGCCGCCTTGTGGTCAATTCCCGCAACAGCAGCTTTAATCTCAGTGCTATTGTTCACTTAACATTCACAAGGACTGCAGGGCTTTAAATGACACCTGCCCTCAAAAAATATCTTGCGGTCAGGAATGGACATTAATATACAAAACAGTAGGAAATCCGGAGAAGACAATTTCGAGAGGTAAATTTCCTCACAGTGTTTTATTTTTAAGGACATGAAAAAATGTTCAACATCAAAAATTATTAGGGACATGCAAATTTAAACTACAAAAAGGTATCAGCTCACAATAGTCTGAATGGCCATCAGAGAAAAATGTCTGCAAACAATAAATGCTGAATGGGTTTCCGAGAATGGATACACTCATACGCTGTTGCTGGGATGTAAACTGGTAACAGCCACTAATCAGAACAGAATGAAGGTGCCTTTAAAAGGTAAAAATTGAGCTACTATGTGATCCTGCCAAAACACTAATGGGCCTGTAACCTGAGAACACCAGAATTCAGAAATACCCAGGTACCCAAAAATGCTCTTCAGTGATACTTACAATAGCCAGACACGGATGCAAGCAAAATGTTCAAAAACAAATGAATGGGCAAAGAAGTGGTACATGTACACAATCGAATATTAGCCACGGAAATGATGAAACAATGCCTTTTCCATCACCACTGATGAACCTAGGGGTAATCATACTACGTAAAGTAAGTCACAAAAAGAAAGACAAATATCCGATGACATCATTTACTAGGGTTATCTAGAAATTGATACCCATGAATATATTTCCACTGCGAAAGACCCATACAGACTTTGAAAAAGGTGAAAGGAATGGAAAAATTAGGATGTTGGGGTTAACGTGCATTTAATAATTCATATAAAATATATAATCAAGAAGGACCTACTGGATGCCAAGGGAGGTCTACTCAACTCTCTCTAATGACCAACATGCGAAAGAACCTAAACCTGATTAGATATATGTATACATATGAATGAACCAGCTTCTTTACACCTAGAACAAACACAACATTGTAATCAAATTTACCCTGATAAGAAATAAAAAATAAATTAAACGAGAAGTAATGTGACACAAGATTTTGTGTATTTGTCCTGGCACTTTACACTCCAATTTACAATCGAGGAAGACGAATTCCACTAAACCAATGTTTTACCTAGCAATCAAGGTGAGTATGAATAAATTCCACTGCCTTGTTGCCCTTTCCTGCAACTGCAACTTTAAAAACAATGCTTATGGGTACTTAATATTCAGAAGAACTGTTGGGCTCTAAGTGACACCCACAATCAGGAAATGTCCACGGGTAGGTAAGCAAAATAAATTCCAAAGGAACAGACTTTCAAGATCCTATTTCAATAGGTAAATTTTACACTGTTTAAAAGAAAAGCACTTGAAAAGATGTTCTAATTCCTATATTATTGGCGTCATGGAAGTCAAAACTACAAGGAGGGATCACTTCACATGAGTAAGAATAGCCACCATTGAAACATCTACAAACAGTAAATGCTTGAGAGGTTGTAGAAAAAAGGCAACCCTCCTATGCTGCTGTTGGGATCTAACATGGTAACAGCCACTATAAATAAGAGTATGGAGGTGCCTTTACAAGGTAAATTTAGAGGTACCATATGATCCAGCTGTCCCACTCCCAGGCGTATAACAGGAGAAAACCAGAATTGGAAAACACACATGCACCCATATGTGTACCGCAGCACAATTTACAACGTCTAAGACATGGAAGCAACCAAACTATCCATCAGCAGATGGACGGATAAAGAAGCGGTACATGTTCACAGTGAAATATTACTCAGAAATGAAAAGAATGAAGGAATGCCATTTGCAGCATCATAGATAGAATTAGAGATAATCATACTAAGTGAAGTAAGTCAGAAAGAGAAAGTCAAATATCATATGATACTACTTATAGCTGAAATGTAAAAATTGATACCAATGAACTAATTTACAAGAGAGAAACAGGGACTTTCCAGGTGGTGCAACGGTTAAGAATCTGAGCTTCCAATTCAGGGGGCATGGGTTCGATCCCTGGTGTTGGGAGAACTAATATCACACATGCCTTGCAGTACAGCCAAAAAAAATAAAATAAAAGAGAGAGAAACAGACTCACAGACTTAGAAAACAAGCATATGCTTACCCAATGAGAAAGGTGGGTGGAAGGAATAAATCAATCAGGAGGCTGGGGAAAATATTTACACACTCATACATATAAAATAGATTATCAACAAGGACCTACTGCATAACAAAGGGAAGTCTACTCAACACTCTCTAATAACCTATATGGGAAAAGAATCTGAAGATGAATAGACATATGAATATACATAACTGAACAAGATTCTGTACGCCTACCACAAACAGAATATTTTAAATCAACTTTACTCCAATAAAAAAAGAAAAATTAAATTAAAACAAAAACAAGAAGTAACAAAACAGAAGATTTGGGGTGTTTGTTCTGCCACAGCCCACACTAATTTACAATCCAAGAGCCCGTCTTCCACAGTGGGTCTGGTTACCCAAGGAACCAGAGAGGGGCATGAAGGAAATCCTAACATCTGTGCCCATTTCCACAACAGCAACTTTAAAACATGTGCTTATGGGCACTTCATATTCACAAGGACTGCCAGTGTGTAAATGACACCTGCCCTTAACAAATGCCCTGTGGTAGTTATCGAGCAAAAATTCAAAATAGTCAGACTTTCAAAAACCCAATGTCAACTGTAACTTTTCCTCACAGTGTTTAAAAAAAAACACACGCAAAGATGCTCAAAATCTCGAATTATTGGACAGACACATGCAAATCAAAACTACAACAAGGTATCACCTCACACAGTCAGAATGGCCATCATCAAAAAGTGTACAAACCAATAAATGCTGGAGAGGACATGGAGAAAAGGGAACCCTCCTATGCTGTTGGTGTGATGTAAGCTGGTAACAGCCACTATAAAGTACAGTATGGAGATGCCTTTTAAAAGTAAAAATAGAGCTACCATATCATCCAGCAGTCTTACTTCTGGGTGTACAGCTGCAGAAAGCCAGAAATGAAAATGACAAATGCACCCAAACCCAAACATGCACTGCGGCACTGTTTACAATAGCCAAGGCATGGAGGCAACCAAAATGTCCATCAACAGATGAATGGATAACGAAGAAGTTGTACATGTACACAATCAAATAAATATTACTCAGAAATGAAAAAGCATGATCACCTCTAGGTCCATTCCTGTTGCTGCAAATGACATTATTTCATTCTAAGTGAAGTAAGTCAGATAGAAAAAGACAAATATCATATGATATCACTTATAGTGGAGTCTAAAAAATGATAGAAATGAACAAATTTATAAAACAGAAACAAACCAACAGACTTCATATATCCTTCAGGGAGAAAAAATTTTAAATGTTTCCAATCACTAAATGTCAACCTGAAAAATGTAAGCAATAAATAACGTTGTAAAGGTATTAATTCTCCCCAAATTAACCTATACCAGGCATTAGCAAACTAAACCTGGAGATCACATCCAGCCTATCACCTTCTTTTGTAAATTCAATTTAATGAATGATCCACAAGCAAACCCATAATGAGACGTCAGGTCACACCTCTCAACGTGGCTATTATTCCAAAGTGTACAAATATGAAATGTTGTTCATGACATGGAGAAGGCAATCCTAGTACACTGGTGGTGGGATTGTAAGTTGGTACACCCACTATGAAAAGAATATGGAGGTCCTGATAAAAGCTAAAAGTAGAACTATCATATTAGCCAGCAATTCCACTGCTGGGTATATGTCCAAAGAAAATGAAGACACCAATTTGACAAGATACATGCATCCCAATGTTCATAGCAGCATTATTTACAATTGCCAACATATGGAAGCAAACTAAATGTCCACCAACAGATGAGTGGATAAAGAAGATGTGGTATGTATACACAATAGACTATTACTCAGCCATTAAAAAGGATCAAATTCTGCCATTTGCAACAACATGGAGAGGCCTAGAATATGTATACCTACTTAAGTTAGAGAAGGACAAATACACTATGTTCTCACTTCTCTGTAGAATCTAAAAATGCAAGAAATGTATGTATATAACAAAACAGAAATAGACTCACAGAGAACAAATTAATGGTTACTGGTGGGGCGACTTAAAGCGGGAGGGAAAAACAGTAGTTTGTTTCTCTAAATCCAGTACCCCTATGTATGAAATAAACAAACAAGGATATATAGTACAACACAGGGAAATATAGACATTATTGTGTAACCACTTTAGTGGAACATGATCTATAAAAATATTCAATCCATATGTTGTACCCCTGAGACTAATGTAATATTGTAAATCAACTATACTTCAATTTAAATAATCCATAGGGTGGCTGAATGGATTAAAGAAAGTTCAATTATACTGTGTACAAGATATTCATGTTAACTTCTAATCCATATATAGCATAAAATTGAAAGATTGGGAAGAAAATACTCCATGAAAATGATACTTGACTGACTAGTCTATTCTGAGATAAAAAAGACTTGAAGTCAAACCTCTCAAAGGAAAGAAGGTTATCACATAATGATAAATGGATTAATTCATCAAGAAATCATGGCAATTATAAATATGTATGTATCCAGCTTTGGAGCCTCTCAACATATAAAGAATATATTAACCCACGTGAAGGGGAAAATGTGCAGAAATAAAATAATGGTAAGAAACGTCGATACCCAACTTTCAACACTGTATAGGTCATCCGGACATAATATCAATCAGGAAACACTGAACCTGAACACACACTTGATATCAAATGAACCTAACATACATCTACAGTATATTCCACTCAACAGCAGCAAACTTTCCATTGTTCTTAAGTACACATAGAACATTGCCTAGGGTAGATCCTATGTTAAGCCACAAAACAAGTCTTCAAAAATCCAAGAATATTGAAATCATATCAAGGATCATTTCCAACCACAATGGTATGAAACTGAAATTCAATATTAAAAAGAATAATTGAAAATTCAAGAACACTTAGAAATTGAACAATAAGCTCCTGAATAGCCAATGCATACAGGAATAAATCAAAACGGAAATTTAAAAGAAATCTTAAAGCAAACAAAATTGGAAACACAAAGTACCTAAATTTATGGAATACAGGAACAAGACTGCAATTCAAAGAGTTATGTTTACAGTAATAAATGCATATATTTTCAAAGAATTCTTGAGAGGGGATCAAGAGGATAGAGTAGGAAGACACTGAGCTCCCCTGCTGCCAAAGACACACCCAAATTACAACCACTTACACGGAAATTATCTCTGAAGGCTAGCAGGGAATGTTTTCCACAACTAAAGATATAAGGAAGGAGAAACCACAAGGCAGGTAGGAGGACTGGAAACACAGTCTAATTGGAACCCACACATATAGCACAGTGACCCACAGCTGGAAGATATCACAATTGCATAGGTCCTCCACATGGAGGGAAGGGTATGAGCCTGGCATTAGGCTGCTCAGCCCAGGGTTCCTGCACTGGAAGAAAAGAACACAGCAGGTCTGGCTTTGAAAACTTGCAGGGCTTATTTTCAGGAAATCTGGAGACTAAAGGAAACTGAGACTGCTCTCATAGGGCACACACAAATCTCACATGTTCTCAGTCCCTGTGCAGAGCCAATAGAGTGAAAGACACGTGTGCCAGACCCACTTGCTAATCTCGGAGAGCTTCTTGGAAAGGCAAGAGGCGACTGGGACTCCCACTAGGAACTGAGACATGGGCAAGCAACATTTTAGAATCTTCCCTGGAACTGATTAGAATCAGGGGCCTGCCCCACTTACCACCATGCCCATAGCACTCCCGCACCAGAAGGCCTCACAACCCGACACACGGGGGGCCTACGCTGTCCACCTGTGCACCTGGAGCACCACACAGCCACCCATAATGGAGGGCTGCCTTGGATATCAGCACACCCATGGCAATCAATCACATACTGCAGGGGCTCACAGCCATTTAGGCCAGGGTCCAATACCACCTACCAGCTTGTCTACAGCAGTTGGCCCTGCCCTAAGAGAAAGGTGTGTGCAGCCCACACAGGGGACACCCCTGGAGCATGTGGCTCTGCTGGCCAGAGGACAATGTGCTGCTGGGCCCTATCAGTCATCTCCTATATAAGGCCACTACTCTGAGACCCGGGAATGTAACAACCTGAACCTAATGAATAAAGATGTACAGAGAATTAGGAAACATAAGGAAATAGAGGAATACGTTACAAATGAAGTAACAAGACACGACATCAGACAAAGAACTGAATAAAACAGGGATAAGCATTCTACCCGATAAAAAAAAGTGTTCACAGTAATGATTATAAAGACGCTCACCCAAGTCAGGAGAAGAATAGATAGACATAGTGAGAATTTCAACAGAGTAATAACATGTCAAAAAGAACAAAACAGTGAACAATACAATAAAAGAGATTAAAACACACACACATGTACATGAGAGAAGCCACATTATACTGTAGGATACAGAAGAACAGATCAGTGAAATGGAAAACAGAGTAGTGAAAATCACCCAAACTGAATAGCACAAAGTAAAAGCAATTAAGAGTATACGTAAAGGGACCTCTGAGACAACATCAAGAATACTAACATGAGCATTACAGGGGCCCCAGAACGAGGAGAAGAGAGAAACGGGCAGATAACTTAGTGGAGGATAGAGTAACTGATAACTTTCCTAACCTGGGGAAGGAAACACACATCCAGGTCCAGGAAAAACAGAGTCCCAAACAAGATGAAGACAAACAGGTCCACACCAAGACATATTATAAAGCTCCAAAAATTTAAAGAGTGATCACAGAGGCAGTGAAATAAAAGGGTCTAGTTATGTTCAAGGTATTCCCATAAGACTGCCAGATGACTTCTCAGCACAATTTTCAAACTAGGAAGGAATGATAGGATATAATCAATGGGCTAAAAAGAAAAAGTCTACAACAGGAATACTCTACCAGCAAAATTATTATTCAGAATTGCAGGAGAGGGCTTCCCTGATGTCACAGTGGTTGAGAATCTGCCTGCCAATGCAGGGGACACGGGTTCGGGCCCTGATCCAGGAAGATCCCACATGCCACAGAGCAACTAAGCCTGTGTGCCACAACTACTGAGCCTGTGCTCTAGAGCCCATGAGACACAACTACTGAGCCTGCTAGCCACAACTACTGAAGCCTGAGCACCTAGAGCCCATGTTGCACAACAAGAAGAGCTACTGCAATGAGAAGCCCATGCACCACAACGGCCCATGCACCACAACGAAGAGTAGCCTCCACTTGCCACAACTAGAGAAAAGCCCACGCACTGCAATGAAGACCTAATACGGCCAAAAATAAATAAATGAATTTATGGAGGAAAGAAAGAATTGAAGGAGAGATCAAGAGTTTCCCAGATTAGCAAAAGCTAAAAGAGTTCATCACTAATAAACCAGCCTTATATGCAGTGTTGGAGGAATTTACTTAAGCTTCAAAGAAGTCTCACTAATTATTGATAGTAACAAGAAAACAAACAAAAGTAAAAATCTCACTGGAAAACCTATACATAGAGTAAGGGTAATAGATCAAACATTTTTTTAGCTTCTGTAAAGAATAAAAGACAATAGTAGTATGTTTTTTTGGAAAAGAGAGGGCCCAAATAAATCAGAAATGAAAGCGATGATGTTACAACAGACACCACAGAAATACAAAGTATCCTAAGATACACACAGGGTAACTCAGGGCTCAGACTGGACAGAGCCCAGTCTCCCTTCCACTGTACATGAGTTACAGGAGCCTCAGGAACTGAGGAGGGGGTCCCCGAGGGGAGGCACAAGATAGAAGATGTTAGGCATTAACCTGACTGTATTTATGTTAAACCTGCCTGAACTACATTCACATGAGATTGTTTTGTCCTGAATGTACATTGGCACCTTTAGTCTGAACTGCAGATCTTTGGCTTCACCACCTCCACCGACAGCATTAGCTTCACCTGCTGTGGACCGTCTCCTATAGTATTTCTAGAACCACAAAGCATCGAAGTTTCACAGGACACAGAGTCTGTGAGACTCCACTCAGTCTCAGAGTCTCAACCCCACTCAGAGACGTAGAGTCACAACAGAGACTCCACTCTTGGAGGACACACACAGTAGTGTGCACATCAGGACCCAAGGGAAGGAGCAGTGACCCCATAGGAGACTGAGCAGACCTACTTGCTAGTTTTAGAGGGTCTCCTGCAGAGGTGGGGGGTGACTGGGCCTCACCGTGTGGACAAGGACACTGGCAGCAGAAGTTCTGGGAAGTCCTCCTTAGCATGAGCCCTCCCAGAGTCCGCAGGTAGCCCCACCAAAGAGCCAGGTAGGCCATAGTTCTGGGTCGCCTCAGGCCAAACAACAAACAGAGAGGGAATTCTGCCCCATGCATCAGCAGACAAGCGGATTAAAGTTTTATGGAGCTCTGCCCACCAGAGCAACACCCAGCTCTACCCACCACCAGTCCCTCACATCAGGAATGCTGCACAAGCCTCTAAGATAGACTCATCCAGCAGAGAGCAGATAGCAGAAGCAAGAAGAACTACAGTTCTTCAGCCTGTGGATGGAAAACCACATTCACAGAAAGATACACAAAATGAAAAGGCAGAGGAATTTGTACCAGATGAAGGAACAAGATAAAACCCCAGAAAAACAACTAAATGAGGTGGAGATAGGCAACCTTCCAGAAAAAGAATTCATAATAATGATAGTGAAGATGATCCAAGACCTTGGAAAAAGAATGGAGGCAAAGATCGAGAAGGTGCAAGAAATAGTTAACAAAGACCTAGAAGAATTAAAGAACAAACAAACAGAGATGAACAGTACAATAACTGAAATGAAAAATACACTAGAAGGGGGCTTCCCTGGTGGCGCAGTGGTTGAGAGCCCACCTGCCGATGCAGGGGACATGGGTTCGTGCCCTGGTCTGGTAAGATCCCACATGCCACGGAGCGGCTGGGCCCGTGAGCCATGGCCGCTGAGCCTGCACATCCAGAGCCTGTGCTCCACAATGGGAGAGGCCACAAAAGTGAGAGGCCCGCGTACCGCAAAAAAAAAAAAAAAAAATACACTAGAAGGAATCAATAGTAGAATAACTGAGGCAGAAGAACGGATAACTGTCCTGGAGACAGAAAGGTGGAATTCACTGCTGCAGAAAAGAATAAAGAAAAAAGAATGCAAAGAAATGAAGACAGCTTAAGAGACCTCTGGGATAACATTAAACGCAACAAAATTTGCATTATAGGGATCCCAGAAGGTGAAGAGAGAGAGAAAGGACGCGAGCAAATATTTGAAGAGATTATAGTCGGAAACTTCCCTAGCATGGGAAAGGAAATAGTAGCCACCCAAGTCCAGAAAGCACAGAGAGTCCCAGGCAGGATAAACCCAAGGAGAAAAATGCCGAGACACGTAATAATCAAACTGACAAAAATTAAAGACAAAGACAAATTATTGAAAGCCCAAGGGAAAAATGACAACATACAAGGGAACTCCCATAAGGTTAACAGCTGATTTCTCAGCAGAAACTCTACAAACCAGAAGGGAGTGGGCTGATATATTTAAAGTGATGAAAGGGAAGAACCTACAACCAAAAGAACTCTACCCAGCAAGATCTCATTCAGATTCAATGGAGAAATCAAAAGCTTTACAGACAAGCAAAAGCTAAGCGAACTCAGCACCACCAAACCAGCTCTACAACAAATGCTAAAGGAACCTATCTAAGTGGGAAACACAACAGAAGAAAAGAATCTACAAAAACAAACACATAACAATTAAGAACATAGAAATAGGAATATACATATCAATATTTACCTTAAATGTGAATGGATTAAATGCTCCAAACAAAAGACACAGTCTTGCTGAATGGATACAAAAACAAGGTCCATATATATGCAGCCTATAAGAGACCCATTTCAGACCTAGGGAAACCTACAGACTGAAAGTGAGGGGATGGAAAAGGATATTCCATGCAAATGAAAATCAAAAGAAAGCTGGAGTAGCAATACTCATATCAGATACAATAGACTTTAAAATAAAGAGCGTTACAAGAGACAAGGAAGGACACTACGTAATGATCAAGGGATCAATCCAAGAAGAAGACATAACAATTATAAATATATATGTACCCAACATAGGAGCACCTCAATACATAAGGCAACTGCTAACAGCTATAAAAGAGAAAATCGACAGTAACACAATAATAGCAGGGGACTTTAACACTTTACTTACACCAATGGAGATCATCCGGACAGAAAATTAATAAGGAAACACAAACTTTAAATGACACAATAGACCAAATAGATTTAATTGATATTTATAGGACATTCCATCCAAAAACAGCAGATTACCTGTTCTTCTCAACTTCACGCAGAACATTCTCCAGGATAGATCACATCTTGGGTCACAAATAAAGCCTCAGGAAATTTAATAAAACTGAAATCATATCAAGCATCTGTTCTGACCACAAGGTTATGACATTAGAAATCAATTACAGGGAAAAAATATGTAAAAAACAGAAACACATGGAGGCTTAACAATACGTCACTAAATAACCAAGACATCACTGAAGAAAGAAAAGAGGAAATCAAAAACAACCTAGAGACAAATGACAACAAAAACATGATGATCCAAAACCTATGGGATGCAGCAAAAGCAGTCCTAAGAGGGAAGTTTATAGCCATACAAGCCTACCTCAAGAAACCAGAAAACTCTCAAATAAACAATCTAACCTTCCACCTAAAGGAATTAGAGAAAGAAGAAAGAAACCCAAAGTTAGTAGAAGGAAAGAAATCATAAAGATCAGAGCAGAAATAAATGAAACAGAAACAAAGAAAACAATAGCAAAGATCAATAAAACTAAAAGCTGGTTCTTTGAGAAGATAAACAAAAATGATAAATCGTTAGCCAGACTCAAGGAAAAGAGGGAGAGGACTCAAATCAATAAAATTAGAAGTGAAAAAGGAGAAAAGTTGCAACAGACACCACAGAAATACAAAGCATCCTAAGAGACTTCTACAAGCAACTCTATGCCAATCAAATGGACAACCTGGAAGAAATGGACAAATTCTTAGAAAGGTATAACCTTCCAAGACTGAAAGAGGAACAAATAGAAAATATGAATAGACCAATCACAAGTAATGAAATTGAAACTGTGATTAAAAATCTTCCAACAAACAAAAGTCCAGAACCAGATGGCATCAGAGGTGAATTCTATCAAATATTGAGACAAGAGCTAACACCCAACCTTCTCAAACTCTTCAGAAATTTGCAGGGAAAGGAACACTCCCAAACTCATTCTATGACGCCACCATCACACTGATACCAAAACCAGACAATGATACTACAGAAAAAGAAAATTAGAGACCAATATCACTGATGAATATAGATGTAAAAATCCTCAACAAAATACTAGCAAACAGAATTGAACAACACATTAAAAGGATCACACACCATGATCAGGTGGGGTCTATCCTAGGAACGCAAGGGTTCTTCAATATACACAAATCAATCAATGTGATACACCATATTAACAAATTGTAGAATAAAAATATCATCTCAATAGAAGCAGGAAAAAATTTTGACAAAATTCAACACCCATTTATGATTAAAAATTCTCCAGAAAGTGAACATAGAGGGAATCTACCTCAACATAATAAAGGCCATATATGACAAACCCACAACAAACATCATTCTCAATGGTGAAAAACTACAAGAATTTCCTCTAAGATCAGGAACAAAACAAGGATGTCCTCCCTCACCAGTATTATTCAACATAGTTTTGGAAGTCCTAGACACAGCAATCAGAGAAAAAAAAGAAATAAAAGGAACACAAATTGGAAAAGAAGTAAAATTTTCACTGTTTGCAAATGACATGATACTACACATAGTGAATCTTAAAGATGACACTAGAAGATTACTAGAGCTAAACAATGAATCTGGTAAAGTTGCAGGATACAAAGTTAATGCACAGAAATCTCTTGCATTCCTCTACACTAACAATGAAAGATGAGAAAGAGAAATTAAGGAAACAATCCCATACACCATTGCGACAAAAAGAATAAAATATGTAGTAATGAACCTACCTAGGGAGGTCAAAGTCCTATACTCAGAAAACTATAAGACACTGCTGAAAGAAATCAAAGATTATATAAACAGATGGGAGTATTAACCATATGCTTGGATTAGAAGAATCAATATTGTGAAAATGACTATACTACGCAAAGCAATCTACAGATTCAATGCAATCCCTATCAAATTATCAGTGGCATTTTCTACAGAACTAGAACAAGAAAACCTTAAAATTTGTATGGAGACACAAAACACCCCGAATCGCCAAATGAGTCTTGAGGGAAATTAAAAGAGCTGGAGGAATCAGACTTCCTGACTTCAGACTATACTACAAAGCTACAGTAATCAAGACTATATGGTACTGGCACCAAAACCGAAATATAGATCAATGGAACAGGATAGAAAGCCCAGAGATAAACCTACATACCTATGGCTAACTCATCTATGACAAAGGAGGCAAGGACAAACAATGGAGAAAAGATAGTCTCTTCAGTAAGTGGTGCTGGGAAAACTGGACAGTTACACATAGAAGAATGAAATTAGAACATCCATAACACCATACACAAAAATAAACTCCAAATAGATTAGAGATCTAAATGTTAAGACCAGACGCTATTAAACTCTTAGAAGAAAACATAGGCAGAACACTCTATGACATAAATCACAGCAAGATCCTATTTGACCCACCTCCTAGAGAAATGGAAATAAAAACAAAAATAAACAAATGGGACCTAATGAAACTTAAAAGCTTTTGCACAGCAAAGAAACACATAAAGAAGACGAAAAGACAACCCTCAGAATGGGAGAAAATCTTTTCAAATGAAGCAAATGACAAAGGATTAATCTCCAAAATTTACAAGCAGCTCATGTAGCTCAATATCACAAAAACAAACAACCCAATCCAGGAATGGGCAGAAGACCTAAATAGACATTGCTCCAAAGACGATATACAGGTTGCCAACAAACACATGAAAGGATGCTGAACATCACTAATCATTACAGAAATGTAAATCAAAACTACAGTGAGGTATCACTCACAGCAGTCAGAATGGCAATCATCAAAAAATCTACAAAAAAATAAATGCTGGAGAGGCATTTATTGGAGAAAAGGGAACACTCTTTCAGTGTTAGTGGGAATGTAAATTGATATAGCCATTAGGGAGAACGGTATGGAGGTTCCTTAAAAAACTAAAAATAGAAGTACCATATGACCCAGCAATCCAACTCCTGGGCATTTACCCTGAGAGAACCATAATTCAAAAAGAGTTATGTTCAACAATGTTCATTGCAGCTCTATGTACAATAGCCAGGAGATGGAAGCAACCTAAGTGTCCATCGACTGATGAATCGATAAAGAATATCTGGCACATATATACAATGGAATATTACTCAGCCATAAAAAGAAACAAAACTGAGTTATTTGTAGTGAGATGGATGGACGTACAGACTGTCCTACACAGTAAAGTAAGTCAGAAAGAGAAAAACAAATAGCGTGTGCTAACACAGATATATGGAGTCTAAAGAAAAAAATGTTTATGAAGAACCTAGGGGCGGGAGAGGATTAAGGACACAGACGTACAGAAAGGACTTGAGCACACGGGGAGGGGGAAGGGTAAGCTGGGACAAAGTGAGAGAGTGGCATGGACATATATACATTACCAAATGTAACATCGATAGCTACTGGGAAGAAGCCACATAGCACAGGGAGATCAGCTCAGTGCTTTGTGAACACCTAAAGTGGTGGGATAGAGACAGTGAGAGAGAGATGCAAGAGGGAGGGGATATGGTGGTATATGTATAGCTGATTCACTTTGTTATACAGCAGAAACGAACACATCATTGGCGTAAAGCAATTATACGCCAATAAAGTTGTAAATTGAAAAAAAAAAGAAAGCCCAGAGATAAACCTACATACCAATGGTCAATAATCTATGACACAGGAGGCAAGACTATACAATGGAGAAAAGACAGTCTCTTCAATCAGTGGTTCTGGGAAAAATGGGCAGCTACATGTAAAAGAATGAAATTAGAATACTCCCTAACACCATACAGAAAAATAAATTCAAAATGGATTAGAGACCTTAATGTAAGACCGGACAGTATAAAACTCTTAGAGGAAAAAATAGGAAGAATACTCTGACATAAATCACAACAAGATCTTTTTTGATCCACCTCCTAGAGTAATGCAATAAAAAAGATAAACAAATGGGAACTAATGAAACATAAAAGCTTTTGCAAAGCAAAGGAAAGTAAAAACAAGACGAAAAGACAACTCTCAGAATGGGAGAATATATTTTCAAATGAAGCAACAGACAAAGGATTAATCTCCAATAATATATAAACAGCACATGCAGCTCAATATTAACAAAACCAAACAACCCAATACAAAAATGGCAGAAGATCTAAATAGACATTTATTCCAAGAAGAGAGAGAGATGGCCAAGAAGCACATGAAAAGTTTCTCAACATCACTAATTATTAGAGAAATGCAAATCAAAACTACAATGAGGTATCACCTCACACCTCTTAGAATGGACATCATCAGAAAATCTACAAACGACAAATGCTGGGGAGGGTGTGGAGAAAAGGAACCCTCTTCCACTATTGGTGGGAATGTAAATTGATACAGTCACTATGGAGAACAATATGGAGGTTCCTTAAAGAACTAAAAATAGAATTACCATATGATCCAGCAACCCCACTACTGGGCATATACCCAGAGAAAATCATAAATCAAAAAGACACATTCACCACAATGTTCATTGCAGCACTATTTACAATAGCCGGGTAATGGGAGCAACCTAAATGCACACAGACAGACGAATGGATAAAGATGTGGTACATATATAAAATGGAATGTTACTCAGCCATAAAAAGGAATGAAATTCGGTCATTTGTACAGGCGTCGATGGACCTAGAGACTGTCATACAGAGTGAAGTAAGACAGAAAGAGAAAAAGAAATATTGTATATTAATGCATATATGTGGAACCAAGAAAAATGGAACAGGTGAACTGGTTTGCAGGGCAGAAATAGAGACACAGATGTAGAGAACAAACGTATGGACACCAAGGGGGGAAAGCCGTGGGGGGGTAGTGCTGGGATGAATTGGGAGTTTGGGATTGACTTATATACACCCATATGTATAAAATCGATAACCAGAAAGAACCTGCTGTATAATAATAAAATTAAAAATTAAAAAAATAAATAAACATACAAAAAGTAAAACAGCAAAAAAGTTCTTCCATTCCCATACATGTATTTATATGAATGAATTATTTCCATGCTTCTATCTATAAATACAGAAAAGAGGAATAAAACCTACATTGAACTAAAAAAGAAAAAAAAAAAAAGCAGAACCCACCAGTTATAAACAGGAAAACCCTATCAGGACACTTGCTCCAAAGGTAAAGAATCCTGAAGTTGGTCAGAGGTGGGTAATCGTCTCCCATGCAGTCAGGAGCCCCCCCACCCCCACAAGGAGCGTCCTCATTGCAAAGCTGGGGAACCATGCCGAGGCATCTCTGAGTAAATGTGAGCTGAGCTCCAGGCCAGCTGCTGCTGAACTGTTCCCACACTTCCCAGGTACAACCCCTGAATCTGTGCAAGGACTTGAAAGCCTAGAGGAAGGGTCATGGAGCCACACCAGCGACAGAACCCAGGCCGACTTGGTGCCTACAGGCCAAGCAGGATGGTCCTGGCCCCGGGCGCACTTCTGGAAGCTTTCCATTTCTCTGCCTGAGATACCCCTCCTGTCCCGGCCCCCACTGCTTTTTTCCTTACTCACCTCTGCCTGGGGAGAAATTCCAGCAGCAGATATGGGTGACACATCCTCTTCTTTAACAGTTGGCAGCTTGGCAACTCCTGCAGAAAACCCAGCAGAGCCCCACTCACACCGGGCCACCCAAAAAACCGTGGCCCCTCACTCTCTCCCACCAGCCCAGCCCCGACACTGCTGACGGGGCAGAGAATATGGCGTCAGACACAACTGAAGGGGCTCTTGCTGCCTGGAGCGGTGTTTATATTGACCTCAAACCAGGCACACCTGGAGAGGGCTGGCCGGCAGTGTCAGGCTGCCCAGGTCAGCCAATCCTCGCCCCTCTGGGGCTCACAGCAGCAGAAAATGGACCTTGATGAACCGACCAGGTCCAAGGAACAGGTGTGGGCTCCTGAGAGTCAGGCTAGACAAGGGGCTGCAGCTCTGGCTTGTTTTCTAATCATTTTATCTGGCCCATGAATGGGAGACAACTTCAAGAAGACCCTCTCCTAATGAGAGGAACCCAGGAGTCAGGGAGAGGAGGGGTGGTGGGTGGAGACAGAGGCCTGGTGCCCCGGCTGCAGTGGAAGTCTCTGGAAGACCAGGTGGAGGGAGGCGGCACAGAGTGACGCCCAGTGTCACAGACCTGTTGGAGCTGTTGTTTGTTAGTTCAGGTCGTGCTCTGAGGTGCTCTGTGTCAGCCCTGAGCAACAGGTGAGCTGGGGGTGCTCTGCAATGGGGGCTATGTGCATGGTTCCTGTGTGCCCAGTCTTGCTGGGTACCTGCACAGGTGAGCTCCATATCCTGGGAGGGGCCTGACCATGAGAGCCCTGTGGGCTACTGGGTACTTGGTAAAGGACGTCAGGTCAGTGAAGCAACTGAGAATATACATCCAGTAGTTCCTAATTCCTACACACTGATGGTCATTCTACCATCCACCAGGACATGGTATTCTGTATTAGACTTAGATGATGTCTTCTTCTGTATTCCATTAGTCCCAGAGTCACAAGAAATTTTGAAGTAGCGAGGAGTCTAGCCGGTCTTATTGGCCGCCGTCACTGCAGTGTCTGTAGGTTTTTCTATGGTGACAGTGTGATATACGGTTCCCCCACCAAGGTACGGGTTAGGATTAGGGTACGGGTTAGGGTATGATTTAGGGTTAGGGTTATGGTTAGGATTAGCGTTAGGGAATGGATACAGTTTATGGTACCAGTTAGTGTACGACAACGGGTTTGGTTAGAATCCATGTTAGGGTGTAGGTTAGTGTTAGTATATGGGTTAGGATTAGGTTGTGGGTTAGGGGACGGTTTAGGGTTAGGTTTAGCGTTAGGGAAAGGGTACGGATTAGGTCACTGTTTAGGGTACGACAACGGTTTAGGGTACCTGTTAGGGGTAGTGTTACTGTTAGTGTACGTGTTACAATTAGGACTTGGGTAAGTATAAGGGTTAGGGTTAGGGTTAGGGTACGTGTTAGTGTTAGTGTATGGGTTATCATTATGGCACAGCTTAGT
The DNA here is from genome assembly GCF_039906515.1 of Pseudorca crassidens. NCBI lineage: Eukaryota > Metazoa > Chordata > Mammalia > Artiodactyla > Delphinidae > Pseudorca > Pseudorca crassidens. The sequence goes on along the minus strand of NC_090301.1, from coordinate 95,676,461 downwards.
GTAAGGGTTAGGGTTAGGGTTAGGGAACGGGTACGGTTTTGGTTACAGTTTAGTGTATGACAACATCAGTCTTTGGGGGTTTATCCAGGCACATTCACCTCTAGTGTATAAAAGAGGAACACCACTGGCAGGAGGGTCTGTTTCCCTGGTTACCAGAATGGGGAAAGCAGAAATGCTGCCGCCAAATGGCCGTTGCCTGCAACAGCAGCTTTACAACCTGTGCTGATCGGCACTTCATGTGCACAAGTACTCGAGGGCTGTAAATGAAACCTGCCCTCAAAATGTCTTCAGGGAGGTAATGGCCAAAATATTTCAAAATGTGGCACATATTTCAAGAAAACCATTTGAAGAGGTAAGCTGTACTCACAGTTTGAAGAAAATAAAGGACATGCCTGAAAGCTAAATTTCAAGGCATTATGAGACACATGCAAATCCAACCACAAAGAGGTATCAGCTCACAGCAGTCAGAATAAAAGTTAGTAGAAAAACTACAAACAATAAATGCTGAAGGGGTTATGGAGAAGTGCATACCCTCAACTTTAAATGGGACGTAACCTGGTAAGAGCCATTAATGGAACAGAATGGAGGTGCCTTTACAAGGTAAACAATTGGCTACCATATGATCCAGCAGGCCCACTACTTGGTCTAAAACCGAAGATGACAGAATTGGAAAGACACAGGCTGGCAAATGTGCATTGCAGCAGTATTACAATAGTCAAGACATGGAAGCAACCAAAAATTCCATCAACAGATGAGTGGACAAAGAAGAACTGGTACATGCACAGACCGAATATTAGCCAAGGAAAAAAATGACACAATGCCATTTGCAACACCGTAGATGAGTCTAGAAGTAATCACACAACTTGTCGTAAGTCAGAAAGTGAAAGACACATATACTATGATATCACTTATAGGTGTTACCTAAAAAGTGACACCAGTGAAGATATTTCCCCAGAGAAAGGCAATCACAGATTTATTAAACAAACTTATGATTTACCAATGGAAAGGTGTGAGGATTGGATACATTAAGATATCGGGGTTAACAGAGCTATACAAACACAGGCGAAGTATATAATCACCAAAGACCTACATAATACCAAGAGAAGACTACTCAAGATTGTGTCATAACCTACATGGGAAAAGGATCCAAAGAACAATAGATATATGTATATGTGTAAAACAACCACATCTTGCACACCTAGAACAAGCAAAACATTGTAATCACACTTGCTGTGATAAAAAATGAAAATTAAATTTAAAAAACGAAGAAGTAGTGGGATATAACGTTAAGGGGCTTTTTCCTGGCACATTCCATTCTAATTTACAACCTAGAACGTGACTTTCATTAAGGCTCTGTTGCCCTAATAACCAGATTTGTTAAAGGAGAACTGTGCCTCTTTGTGGCCGTTTCACACAGCAGCAGCTCTAAACCCAGCAATAATGGTTACTTGATATTCAAAATAATTCCAGGCCTGTAAATGACACCTGCCCTCTAAACAAATCCGTGGTCACTAAATCGAGCAAGAATCTCAAAAGACGTGCACATTTCAAAACGACAATTTAAAGAGGCATATTTTACGCACATTTTGTATTCTTTCTTTTTCTCTCGTTTTTTTGTTAAAAAAAAGGGCAAGGAAAAATGCTCAACATCAGGAATTAATAAAGCCATGCAAATCCAGTCTACAGAAACGTTCACCTCACAGCCGTCAGAATGATCACCAGCAAAAAAGTCTACAACTTATAAATGGTGAAGGGGCTTTAGAGAACTGTGTACCCTCTAGCTGCTGCTGGGATGTAACCTGGTAAGAGACAGTACTGAAAACAGAATGGAGGTGTGTTTAAAGGTAAAACTTGAGCTACCATGTGATCTGGTAGGATCACTGATGGGCCTGTCACCTGAGTAGACCAGAATCAAAGAGACACAGGCTGGCAATCCTGCACTGCAGCAACATGTATCATAGCCAAGACTTGGAAGAAACCAAAATGTCCATCAACAGAAAAATTCACCAAGAAGAAGTCGTCCTTGTACACAATGGAATATTAGCCATGGAAAAGCATGGAACAGTGCCATTGGCACCACCATAGAAGGATCTAGAGATAATCACCCAACTTGAAGTAAGAAAGAAAACGAAAGACAGATATCCTATTACATCACTTATAGGTGTTACATAAAAGTTGATACCCATGAAATAATTTCCAAGAGAAGGACACTCATAGATTCAGAAAACCAAATTATGTTTAACCAAATGGAAAGGTGTAAGGAATGTATGAATTAGGATATGGGGGTTAACAGACATGTACTTATATATATGAAATATATAATCACAAAATACCTATGGAATACCAAGAGAGGTCTACTCAAAACTCTGTAATAACCTACATGGGAAAGGATCCAAAGATGAATAGATCTATACATAGATATAATGAAGCAGATTCTGTTCAGCTAGAACACACACAACAATTTTCTCAAATTTGCTCTTATAATTAATAAAAATTAAATTTAAAAAAACAAACAAGAATTATGGAGATATAAGCTCTTGGGCGTTTGCCCTGACACATTCCACTCTAAATTGCAGCCTACAAACACGATTTCCAGGAAAGATCTGTTGCCCAAAAAACCCAGAATTGGAAACGTAGGAATGCTGTCACCTTGTGCCGTTTCCCGCAAGAGCGGCTTTAAAACCACAGGTAACCATCACTTAACATTCACAAGGACTCACTCTGGGCTGTAAAGCACACCTGCCGTCAAAACTTGTACTGAGGCATGGAATGGCCAAAAAAATTCAAATCCGGCAAATTTTTCAAGGAGACAGTATGAAGAGGTAAGTTTTACTCACTATTTTTCAAATAAAAAAGAAAATGGATAAAAGCTCAACATCAGAAATTATTAGAGTCATGCAAATCTAGCCTACAAAAAGGTTTCAACTCACGCAAGTCAACTACCATCAGCCAAAAGTCTACAGACAATAAACGCTGAAGGTGTTTTAGAGAGCTGTGTATCCTCTAGCTGCTTGTGAGATGTCAAGTGGCAAGATCCGGTAATGAGAACAGAAAGGAGCTGCGTTTAAAAGTAAAAATTGAGATGTCATTCGATCCAACACGCCCACCACTGGGCCTATCACCTAAGCGCCGAATCGAGAAGACACACGCTGACAAGCCTGTACTGAAGTAATACTGAAAATAGCCAGGACATGGAAGCAGCAAAAATGTCAGTTAACAGATGAATGGACAGAGAAGAAGTGGTACATGTACCTAATGGAAGATTAGCTTTCAAAAAAATGAACAATGTCGCTTTCATGACTACAGGTGAGTCTAGAAATAATCATATTATGTGAAGTCAAAAGTGTATGATATATCTCCTATGATATAATTTATAGATGTTATCTTAAGATTCCTACCAATGAACATATTTCCAAAGGAAAAGCCACTCAGAGACGTATGAAACAAACTAATGGTTAACCAAAATGAAAGGTGGGAGGATGAGTAAATTAGGATTATGGGGTTAACATACATACACTAATATATGTTATAAGTATATAAACTTATAATATATAAAATATACAAATTATATAATCATTAATATATATAAATTATATAATCACCAAACACCTACCAAATACCAAGGGAGCTCTACTCAACACTCTATAATAACCTACATGGTAACAGGATCCAATGATGAACAGATATATGTATGAAAAATTGATCCTAATTGGTACATCCAGAGAATCACAACACTCTAATAAAATTTACCCCAATAGGGGCTTCCCTAGTGGCGCAGTGGTTGAGAATCTGCCTGCCAATGCAGGGGACACGGGTTCGAGCCCTGGTCTGGGAGGCTCCCACATGCCGTGGAGCAACTATGCCCATGAGCCACAACTACTGAGCTTGTGCGTCTGCAGCCTGTGCTCCACAACAAGAGAGGCCACAATAGTGAGAGGCCCACGCACCCCGATGAAGAGTGGTCCCCGCTTGCCGCAACTAGAGAAAGCCCTCGCACAGAAACGAAGACGCAACACAGCCAAAAATAAATAAATAAATATTAAAGGCAAAGGGGAAATTGTAGATCGAGGAAGAATCTAGTTTAAAAAAAATTTACTCCAATAAGAAACATAAAATAAATTTAGAAAACAAACGTAAGTAGGAGACATAAGCTTTTGGGAGTTTGTCCTGGGACATTCCACTACAGTTTGCAACCTAGGACCACAACTTCAAGGAAGGCTCTCCTGTCCTTGTAACCAAAGTTGGGAATGTAGAAATCTGCCGCCTTGTGGTCAATTCCCGCAACAGCAGCTTTAATCTCAGTGCTATTGTTCACTTAACATTCACAAGGACTGCAGGGCTTTAAATGACACCTGCCCTCAAAAAATATCTTGCGGTCAGGAATGGACATTAATATACAAAACAGTAGGAAATCCGGAGAAGACAATTTCGAGAGGTAAATTTCCTCACAGTGTTTTATTTTTAAGGACATGAAAAAATGTTCAACATCAAAAATTATTAGGGACATGCAAATTTAAACTACAAAAAGGTATCAGCTCACAATAGTCTGAATGGCCATCAGAGAAAAATGTCTGCAAACAATAAATGCTGAATGGGTTTCCGAGAATGGATACACTCATACGCTGTTGCTGGGATGTAAACTGGTAACAGCCACTAATCAGAACAGAATGAAGGTGCCTTTAAAAGGTAAAAATTGAGCTACTATGTGATCCTGCCAAAACACTAATGGGCCTGTAACCTGAGAACACCAGAATTCAGAAATACCCAGGTACCCAAAAATGCTCTTCAGTGATACTTACAATAGCCAGACACGGATGCAAGCAAAATGTTCAAAAACAAATGAATGGGCAAAGAAGTGGTACATGTACACAATCGAATATTAGCCACGGAAATGATGAAACAATGCCTTTTCCATCACCACTGATGAACCTAGGGGTAATCATACTACGTAAAGTAAGTCACAAAAAGAAAGACAAATATCCGATGACATCATTTACTAGGGTTATCTAGAAATTGATACCCATGAATATATTTCCACTGCGAAAGACCCATACAGACTTTGAAAAAGGTGAAAGGAATGGAAAAATTAGGATGTTGGGGTTAACGTGCATTTAATAATTCATATAAAATATATAATCAAGAAGGACCTACTGGATGCCAAGGGAGGTCTACTCAACTCTCTCTAATGACCAACATGCGAAAGAACCTAAACCTGATTAGATATATGTATACATATGAATGAACCAGCTTCTTTACACCTAGAACAAACACAACATTGTAATCAAATTTACCCTGATAAGAAATAAAAAATAAATTAAACGAGAAGTAATGTGACACAAGATTTTGTGTATTTGTCCTGGCACTTTACACTCCAATTTACAATCGAGGAAGACGAATTCCACTAAACCAATGTTTTACCTAGCAATCAAGGTGAGTATGAATAAATTCCACTGCCTTGTTGCCCTTTCCTGCAACTGCAACTTTAAAAACAATGCTTATGGGTACTTAATATTCAGAAGAACTGTTGGGCTCTAAGTGACACCCACAATCAGGAAATGTCCACGGGTAGGTAAGCAAAATAAATTCCAAAGGAACAGACTTTCAAGATCCTATTTCAATAGGTAAATTTTACACTGTTTAAAAGAAAAGCACTTGAAAAGATGTTCTAATTCCTATATTATTGGCGTCATGGAAGTCAAAACTACAAGGAGGGATCACTTCACATGAGTAAGAATAGCCACCATTGAAACATCTACAAACAGTAAATGCTTGAGAGGTTGTAGAAAAAAGGCAACCCTCCTATGCTGCTGTTGGGATCTAACATGGTAACAGCCACTATAAATAAGAGTATGGAGGTGCCTTTACAAGGTAAATTTAGAGGTACCATATGATCCAGCTGTCCCACTCCCAGGCGTATAACAGGAGAAAACCAGAATTGGAAAACACACATGCACCCATATGTGTACCGCAGCACAATTTACAACGTCTAAGACATGGAAGCAACCAAACTATCCATCAGCAGATGGACGGATAAAGAAGCGGTACATGTTCACAGTGAAATATTACTCAGAAATGAAAAGAATGAAGGAATGCCATTTGCAGCATCATAGATAGAATTAGAGATAATCATACTAAGTGAAGTAAGTCAGAAAGAGAAAGTCAAATATCATATGATACTACTTATAGCTGAAATGTAAAAATTGATACCAATGAACTAATTTACAAGAGAGAAACAGGGACTTTCCAGGTGGTGCAACGGTTAAGAATCTGAGCTTCCAATTCAGGGGGCATGGGTTCGATCCCTGGTGTTGGGAGAACTAATATCACACATGCCTTGCAGTACAGCCAAAAAAAATAAAATAAAAGAGAGAGAAACAGACTCACAGACTTAGAAAACAAGCATATGCTTACCCAATGAGAAAGGTGGGTGGAAGGAATAAATCAATCAGGAGGCTGGGGAAAATATTTACACACTCATACATATAAAATAGATTATCAACAAGGACCTACTGCATAACAAAGGGAAGTCTACTCAACACTCTCTAATAACCTATATGGGAAAAGAATCTGAAGATGAATAGACATATGAATATACATAACTGAACAAGATTCTGTACGCCTACCACAAACAGAATATTTTAAATCAACTTTACTCCAATAAAAAAAGAAAAATTAAATTAAAACAAAAACAAGAAGTAACAAAACAGAAGATTTGGGGTGTTTGTTCTGCCACAGCCCACACTAATTTACAATCCAAGAGCCCGTCTTCCACAGTGGGTCTGGTTACCCAAGGAACCAGAGAGGGGCATGAAGGAAATCCTAACATCTGTGCCCATTTCCACAACAGCAACTTTAAAACATGTGCTTATGGGCACTTCATATTCACAAGGACTGCCAGTGTGTAAATGACACCTGCCCTTAACAAATGCCCTGTGGTAGTTATCGAGCAAAAATTCAAAATAGTCAGACTTTCAAAAACCCAATGTCAACTGTAACTTTTCCTCACAGTGTTTAAAAAAAAACACACGCAAAGATGCTCAAAATCTCGAATTATTGGACAGACACATGCAAATCAAAACTACAACAAGGTATCACCTCACACAGTCAGAATGGCCATCATCAAAAAGTGTACAAACCAATAAATGCTGGAGAGGACATGGAGAAAAGGGAACCCTCCTATGCTGTTGGTGTGATGTAAGCTGGTAACAGCCACTATAAAGTACAGTATGGAGATGCCTTTTAAAAGTAAAAATAGAGCTACCATATCATCCAGCAGTCTTACTTCTGGGTGTACAGCTGCAGAAAGCCAGAAATGAAAATGACAAATGCACCCAAACCCAAACATGCACTGCGGCACTGTTTACAATAGCCAAGGCATGGAGGCAACCAAAATGTCCATCAACAGATGAATGGATAACGAAGAAGTTGTACATGTACACAATCAAATAAATATTACTCAGAAATGAAAAAGCATGATCACCTCTAGGTCCATTCCTGTTGCTGCAAATGACATTATTTCATTCTAAGTGAAGTAAGTCAGATAGAAAAAGACAAATATCATATGATATCACTTATAGTGGAGTCTAAAAAATGATAGAAATGAACAAATTTATAAAACAGAAACAAACCAACAGACTTCATATATCCTTCAGGGAGAAAAAATTTTAAATGTTTCCAATCACTAAATGTCAACCTGAAAAATGTAAGCAATAAATAACGTTGTAAAGGTATTAATTCTCCCCAAATTAACCTATACCAGGCATTAGCAAACTAAACCTGGAGATCACATCCAGCCTATCACCTTCTTTTGTAAATTCAATTTAATGAATGATCCACAAGCAAACCCATAATGAGACGTCAGGTCACACCTCTCAACGTGGCTATTATTCCAAAGTGTACAAATATGAAATGTTGTTCATGACATGGAGAAGGCAATCCTAGTACACTGGTGGTGGGATTGTAAGTTGGTACACCCACTATGAAAAGAATATGGAGGTCCTGATAAAAGCTAAAAGTAGAACTATCATATTAGCCAGCAATTCCACTGCTGGGTATATGTCCAAAGAAAATGAAGACACCAATTTGACAAGATACATGCATCCCAATGTTCATAGCAGCATTATTTACAATTGCCAACATATGGAAGCAAACTAAATGTCCACCAACAGATGAGTGGATAAAGAAGATGTGGTATGTATACACAATAGACTATTACTCAGCCATTAAAAAGGATCAAATTCTGCCATTTGCAACAACATGGAGAGGCCTAGAATATGTATACCTACTTAAGTTAGAGAAGGACAAATACACTATGTTCTCACTTCTCTGTAGAATCTAAAAATGCAAGAAATGTATGTATATAACAAAACAGAAATAGACTCACAGAGAACAAATTAATGGTTACTGGTGGGGCGACTTAAAGCGGGAGGGAAAAACAGTAGTTTGTTTCTCTAAATCCAGTACCCCTATGTATGAAATAAACAAACAAGGATATATAGTACAACACAGGGAAATATAGACATTATTGTGTAACCACTTTAGTGGAACATGATCTATAAAAATATTCAATCCATATGTTGTACCCCTGAGACTAATGTAATATTGTAAATCAACTATACTTCAATTTAAATAATCCATAGGGTGGCTGAATGGATTAAAGAAAGTTCAATTATACTGTGTACAAGATATTCATGTTAACTTCTAATCCATATATAGCATAAAATTGAAAGATTGGGAAGAAAATACTCCATGAAAATGATACTTGACTGACTAGTCTATTCTGAGATAAAAAAGACTTGAAGTCAAACCTCTCAAAGGAAAGAAGGTTATCACATAATGATAAATGGATTAATTCATCAAGAAATCATGGCAATTATAAATATGTATGTATCCAGCTTTGGAGCCTCTCAACATATAAAGAATATATTAACCCACGTGAAGGGGAAAATGTGCAGAAATAAAATAATGGTAAGAAACGTCGATACCCAACTTTCAACACTGTATAGGTCATCCGGACATAATATCAATCAGGAAACACTGAACCTGAACACACACTTGATATCAAATGAACCTAACATACATCTACAGTATATTCCACTCAACAGCAGCAAACTTTCCATTGTTCTTAAGTACACATAGAACATTGCCTAGGGTAGATCCTATGTTAAGCCACAAAACAAGTCTTCAAAAATCCAAGAATATTGAAATCATATCAAGGATCATTTCCAACCACAACGGTATGAAACTGAAATTCAATATTAAAAAGAATAATTGAAAATTCAAGAACACTTAGAAATTGAACAATAAGCTCCTGAATAGCCAATGCATACAGGAATAAATCAAAACGGAAATTTAAAAGAAATCTTAAAGCAAACAAAATTGGAAACACAAAGTACCTAAATTTATGGAATACAGGAACAAGACTGCAATTCAAAGAGTTATGTTTACAGTAATAAATGCATATATTTTCAAAGAATTCTTGAGAGGGGATCAAGAGGATAGAGTAGGAAGACACTGAGCTCCCCTGCTGCCAAAGACACACCCAAATTACAACCACTTACACGGAAATTATCTCTGAAGGCTAGCAGGGAATGTTTTCCACAACTAAAGATATAAGGAAGGAGAAACCACAAGGCAGGTAGGAGGACTGGAAACACAGTCTAATTGGAACCCACACATATAGCACAGTGACCCACAGCTGGAAGATATCACAATTGCATAGGTCCTCCACATGGAGGGAAGGGTATGAGCCTGGCATTAGGCTGCTCAGCCCAGGGTTCCTGCACTGGAAGAAAAGAACACAGCAGGTCTGGCTTTGAAAACTTGCAGGGCTTATTTTCAGGAAATCTGGAGACTAAAGGAAACTGAGACTGCTCTCATAGGGCACACACAAATCTCACATGTTCTCAGTCCCTGTGCAGAGCCAATAGAGTGAAAGACACGTGTGCCAGACCCACTTGCTAATCTCGCAGAGCTTCTTGGAAAGGCAAGAGGCGACTGGGACTCCCACTAGGAACTGAGACATGGGCAAGCAACATTTTAGAATCTTCCCTGGAACTGATTAGAATCAGGGGCCTGCCCCACTTACCACCATGCCCATAGCACTCCCGCACCAGAAGGCCTCACAACCCGACACACGGGGGGCCTACGCTGTCCACCTGTGCACCTGGAGCACCACACAGCCACCCATAATGGAGGGCTGCCTTGGATATCAGCACACCCATGGCAATCAATCACATACTGCAGGGGCTCACAGCCATTTATGCCAGGGTCCAATACCACCTACCAGCTTGTCTACAGCAGTTGGCCCTGCCCTAAGAGAAAGGTGTGTGCAGCCCACACAGGGGACACCCCTGGAGCATGTGGCTCTGCTGGCCAGAGGACAATGTGCTGCTGGGCCCTATCAGTCATCTCCTATATAAGGCCACTACTCTGAGACCCGGGAATGTAACAACCTGAACCTAATGAATAAAGATGTACAGAGAATTAGGAAACATAAGGAAATAGAGGAATACGTTACAAATGAAGTAACAAGACACGACATCAGACAAAGAACTGAATAAAACAGGGATAAGCATTCTACCCGATAAAAAAAAGTGTTCACAGTAATGATTATAAAGACGCTCACCCAAGTCAGGAGAAGAATAGATAGACATAGTGAGAATTTCAACAGAGTAATAACATGTCAAAAAGAACAAAACAGTGAACAATACAATAAAAGAGATTAAAACACACACACATGTACATGAGAGAAGCCACATTATACTGTAGGATACAGAAGAACAGATCAGTGAAATGGAAAACAGAGTAGTGAAAATCACCCAAACTGAATAGCACAAAGTAAAAGCAATTAAGAGTATACGTAAAGGGACCTCTGAGACAACATCAAGAATACTAACATGAGCATTACAGGGGCCCCAGAACGAGGAGAAGAGAGAAACGGGCAGATAACTTAGTGGAGGATAGAGTAACTGATAACTTTCCTAACCTGGGGAAGGAAACACACATCCAGGTCCAGGAAAAACAGAGTCCCAAACAAGATGAAGACAAACAGGTCCACACCAAGACATATTATAAAGCTCCAAAAATTTAAAGAGTGATCACAGAGGCAGTGAAATAAAAGGGTCTAGTTATGTTCAAGGTATTCCCATAAGACTGCCAGATGACTTCTCAGCACAATTTTCAAACTAGGAAGGAATGATAGGATATAATCAATGGGCTAAAAAGAAAAAGTCTACAACAGGAATACTCTACCAGCAAAATTATTATTCAGAATTGCAGGAGAGGGCTTCCCTGATGTCACAGTGGTTGAGAATCTGCCTGCCAATGCAGGGGACACGGGTTCGGGCCCTGATCCAGGAAGATCCCACATGCCACAGAGCAACTAAGCCTGTGTGCCACAACTACTGAGCCTGTGCTCTAGAGCCCATGAGACACAACTACTGAGCCTGCTAGCCACAACTACTGAAGCCTGAGCACCTAGAGCCCATGTTGCACAACAAGAAGAGCTACTGCAATGAGAAGCCCATGCACCACAACGGCCCATGCACCACAACGAAGAGTAGCCTCCACTTGCCACAACTAGAGAAAAGCCCACGCACTGCAATGAAGACCTAATACGGCCAAAAATAAATAAATGAATTTATGGAGGAAAGAAAGAATTGAAGGAGAGATCAAGAGTTTCCCAGATTAGCAAAAGCTAAAAGAGTTCATCACTAATAAACCAGCCTTATATGCAGTGTTGGAGGAATTTACTTAAGCTTCAAAGAAGTCTCACTAATTATTGATAGTAACAAGAAAACAAACAAAAGTAAAAATCTCACTGGAAAACCTATACATAGAGTAAGGGTAATAGATCAAACATTTTTTTAGCTTCTGTAAAGAATAAAAGACAATAGTAGTATGTTTTTTTGGAAAAGAGAGGGCCCAAATAAATCAGAAATGAAAGCGATGATGTTACAACAGACACCACAGAAATACAAAGTATCCTAAGATACACACAGGGTAACTCAGGGCTCAGACTGGACAGAGCCCAGTCTCCCTTCCACTGTACATGAGTTACAGGAGCCTCAGGAACTGAGGAGGGGGTCCCCGAGGGGAGGCACAAGATAGAAGATGTTAGGCATTAACCTGACTGTATTTATGTTAAACCTGCCTGAACTACATTCACATGAGATTGTTTTGTCCTGAATGTACATTGGCACCTTTAGTCTGAACTGCAGATCTTTGGCTTCACCACCTCCACCGACAGCATTAGCTTCACCTGCTGTGGACCGTCTCCTATAGTATTTCTAGAACCACAAAGCATCGAAGTTTCACAGGACACAGAGTCTGTGAGACTCCACTCAGTCTCAGAGTCTCAACCCCACTCAGAGACGTAGAGTCACAACAGAGACTCCACTCTTGGAGGACACACACAGTAGTGTGCACATCAGGACCCAAGGGAAGGAGCAGTGACCCCATAGGAGACTGAGCAGACCTACTTGCTAGTTTTAGAGGGTCTCCTGCAGAGGTGGGGGGTGACTGGGCCTCACCGTGTGGACAAGGACACTGGCAGCAGAAGTTCTGGGAAGTCCTCCTTAGCATGAGCCCTCCCAGAGTCCGCAGGTAGCCCCACCAAAGAGCCAGGTAGGCCATAGTTCTGGGTCGCCTCAGGCCAAACAACAAACAGAGAGGGAATTCTGCCCCATGCATCAGCAGACAAGCGGATTAAAGTTTTATGGAGCTCTGCCCACCAGAGCAACACCCAGCTCTACCCACCACCAGTCCCTCACATCAGGAATGCTGCACAAGCCTCTAAGATAGACTCATCCAGCAGAGAGCAGATAGCAGAAGCAAGAAGAACTACAGTTCTTCAGCCTGTGGATGGAAAACCACATTCACAGAAAGATACACAAAATGAAAAGGCAGAGGAATTTGTACCAGATGAAGGAACAAGATAAAACCCCAGAAAAACAACTAAATGAGGTGGAGATAGGCAACCTTCCAGAAAAAGAATTCATAATAATGATAGTGAAGATGATCCAAGACCTTGGAAAAAGAATGGAGGCAAAGATCGAGAAGGTGCAAGAAATAGTTAACAAAGACCTAGAAGAATTAAAGAACAAACAAACAGAGATGAACAGTACAATAACTGAAATGAAAAATACACTAGAAGGGGGCTTCCCTGGTGGCGCAGTGGTTGAGAGCCCACCTGCCGATGCAGGGGACATGGGTTCGTGCCCTGGTCTGGTAAGATCCCACATGCCACGGAGCGGCTGGGCCCGTGAGCCATGGCCGCTGAGCCTGCACATCCAGAGCCTGTGCTCCACAATGGGAGAGGCCACAAAAGTGAGAGGCCCGCGTACCGCAAAAAAAAAAAAAAAAAATACACTAGAAGGAATCAATAGTAGAATAACTGAGGCAGAAGAACGGATAACTGTCCTGGAGACAGAAAGGTGGAATTCACTGCTGCAGAAAAGAATAAAGAAAAAAGAATGCAAAGAAATGAAGACAGCTTAAGAGACCTCTGGGATAACATTAAACGCAACAAAATTTGCATTATAGGGATCCCAGAAGGTGAAGAGAGAGAGAAAGGACGCGAGCAAATATTTGAAGAGATTATAGTCGGAAACTTCCCTAGCATGGGAAAGGAAATAGTAGCCACCCAAGTCCAGAAAGCACAGAGAGTCCCAGGCAGGATAAACCCAAGGAGAAAAATGCCGAGACACGTAATAATCAAACTGACAAAAATTAAAGACAAAGACAAATTATTGAAAGCCCAAGGGAAAAATGACAACATACAAGGGAACTCCCATAAGGTTAACAGCTGATTTCTCAGCAGAAACTCTACAAACCAGAAGGGAGTGGGCTGATATATTTAAAGTGATGAAAGGGAAGAACCTACAACCAAAAGAACTCTACCCAGCAAGATCTCATTCAGATTCAATGGAGAAATCAAAAGCTTTACAGACAAGCAAAAGCTAAGCGAACTCAGCACCACCAAACCAGCTCTACAACAAATGCTAAAGGAACCTATCTAAGTGGGAAACACAACAGAAGAAAAGAATCTACAAAAACAAACACATAACAATTAAGAACATAGAAATAGGAATATACATATCAATATTTACCTTAAATGTGAATGGATTAAATGCTCCAAACAAAAGACACAGTCTTGCTGAATGGATACAAAAACAAGGTCCATATATATGCAGCCTATAAGAGACCCATTTCAGACCTAGGGAAACCTACAGACTGAAAGTGAGGGGATGGAAAAGGATATTCCATGCAAATGAAAATCAAAAGAAAGCTGGAGTAGCAATACTCATATCAGATACAATAGACTTTAAAATAAAGAGCGTTACAAGAGACAAGGAAGGACACTACGTAATGATCAAGGGATCAATCCAAGAAGAAGACATAACAATTATAAATATATATGTACCCAACATAGGAGCACCTCAATACATAAGGCAACTGCTAACAGCTATAAAAGAGAAAATCGACAGTAACACAATAATAGCAGGGGCTTTAACACTTTACTTACACCAATGGAGATCATCCAGACAGAAAATTAATAAGGAAACACAAACTTTAAATGACACAATAGACCAAATAGATTTAATTGATATTTATAGGACATTCCATCCAAAAACAGCAGATTACCTGTTCTTCTCAACTTCACGCAGAACATTCTCCAGGATAGATCACATCTTGGGTCACAAATAAAGCCTCAGGAAATTTAATAAAACTGAAATCATATCAAGCATCTGTTCTGACCACAAGGTTATGACATTAGAAATCAATTACAGGGAAAAAATATGTAAAAAACAGAAACACATGGAGGCTTAACAATACGTCACTAAATAACCAAGACATCACTGAAGAAAGAAAAGAGGAAATCAAAAACAACCTAGAGACAAATGACAACAAAAACATGATGATCCAAAACCTATGGGATGCAGCAAAAGCAGTCCTAAGAGGGAAGTTTATAGCCATACAAGCCTACCTCAAGAAACCAGAAAACTCTCAAATAAACAATCTAACCTTCCACCTAAAGGAATTAGAGAAAGAAGAAAGAAACCCAAAGTTAGTAGAAGGAAAGAAATCATAAAGATCAGAGCAGAAATAAATGAAACAGAAACAAAGAAAACAATAGCAAAGATCAATAAAACTAAAAGCTGGTTCTTTGAGAAGATAAACAAAAATGATAAATCGTTAGCCAGACTCAAGGAAAAGAGGGAGAGGACTCAAATCAATAAAATTAGAAGTGAAAAAGGAGAAAAGTTGCAACAGACACCACAGAAATACAAAGCATCCTAAGAGACTTCTACAAGCAACTCTATGCCAATCAAATGGACAACCTGGAAGAAATGGACAAATTCTTAGAAAGGTATAACCTTCCAAGACTGAAAGAGGAACAAATAGAAAATATGAATAGACCAATCACAAGTAATGAAATTGAAACTGTGATTAAAAATCTTCCAACAAACAAAAGTCCAGAACCAGATGGCATCAGAGGTGAATTCTATCAAATATTGAGACAAGAGCTAACACCCAACCTTCTCAAACTCTTCAGAAATTTGCAGGGAAAGGAACACTCCCAAACTCATTCTATGACGCCACCATCACACTGATACCAAAACCAGACAATGATACTACAGAAAAAGAAAATTAGAGACCAATATCACTGATGAATATAGATGTAAAAATCCTCAACAAAATACTAGCAAACAGAATTGAACAACACATTAAAAGGATCACACACCATGATCAGGTGGGGTCTATCCTAGGAACGCAAGGGTTCTTCAATATACACAAATCAATCAATGTGATACACCATATTAACAAATTGTAGAATAAAAATATCATCTCAATAGAAGCAGGAAAAAATTTTGACAAAATTCAACACCCATTTATGATTAAAAATTCTCCAGAAAGTGAACATAGAGGGAATCTACCTCAACATAATAAAGGCCATATATGACAAACCCACAACAAACATCATTCTCAATGGTGAAAAACTACAAGAATTTCCTCTAAGATCAGGAACAAAACAAGGATGTCCTCCCTCACCAGTATTATTCAACATAGTTTTGGAAGTCCTAGACACAGCAATCAGAGAAAAAAAAGAAATAAAAGGAACACAAATTGGAAAAGAAGTAAAATTTTCACTGTTTGCAAATGACATGATACTACACATAGTGAATCTTAAAGATGACACTAGAAGATTACTAGAGCTAAACAATGAATCTGGTAAAGTTGCAGGATACAAAGTTAATGCACAGAAATCTCTTGCATTCCTCTACACTAACAATGAAAGATGAGAAAGAGAAATTAAGGAAACAATCCCATACACCATTGCGACAAAAAGAATAAAATATGTAGTAATGAACCTACCTAGGGAGGTCAAAGTCCTATACTCAGAAAACTATAAGACACTGCTGAAAGAAATCAAAGATTATATAAACAGATGGGAGTATTAACCATATGCTTGGATTAGAAGAATCAATATTGTGAAAATGACTATACTACGCAAAGCAATCTACAGATTCAATGCAATCCCTATCAAATTATCAGTGGCATTTTCTACAGAACTAGAACAAGAAAACCTTAAAATTTGTATGGAGACACAAAACACCCCGAATCGCCAAATGAGTCTTGAGGGAAATTAAAAGAGCTGGAGGAATCAGACTTCCTGACTTCAGACTATACTACAAAGCTACAGTAATCAAGACTATATGGTACTGGCACCAAAACCGAAATATAGATCAATGGAACAGGATAGAAAGCCCAGAGATAAACCTACATACCTATGGCTAACTCATCTATGACAAAGGAGGCAAGGACAAACAATGGAGAAAAGATAGTCTCTTCAGTAAGTGGTGCTGGGAAAACTGGACAGTTACACATAGAAGAATGAAATTAGAACATCCATAACACCATACACAAAAATAAACTCCAAATAGATTAGAGATCTAAATGTTAAGACCAGACGCTATTAAACTCTTAGAAGAAAACATAGGCAGAACACTCTATGACATAAATCACAGCAAGATCCTATTTGACCCACCTCCTAGAGAAATGGAAATAAAAACAAAAATAAACAAATGGGACCTAATGAAACTTAAAAGCTTTTGCACAGCAAAGAAACACATAAAGAAGACGAAAAGACAACCCTCAGAATGGGAGAAAATCTTTTCAAATGAAGCAAATGACAAAGGATTAATCTCCAAAATTTACAAGCAGCTCATGTAGCTCAATATCACAAAAACAAACAACCCAATCCAGGAATGGGCAGAAGACCTAAATAGACATTGCTCCAAAGACGATATACAGGTTGCCAACAAACACATGAAAGGATGCTGAACATCACTAATCATTACAGAAATGTAAATCAAAACTACAGTGAGGTATCACTCACAGCAGTCAGAATGGCAATCATCAAAAAATCTACAAAAAAATAAATGCTGGAGAGGCATTTATTGGAGAAAAGGGAACACTCTTTCAGTGTTAGTGGGAATGTAAATTGATATAGCCATTAGGGAGAACGGTATGGAGGTTCCTTAAAAAACTAAAAATAGAAGTACCATATGACCCAGCAATCCAACTCCTGGGCATTTACCCTGAGAGAACCATAATTCAAAAAGAGTTATGTTCAACAATGTTCATTGCAGCTCTATGTACAATAGCCAGGAGATGGAAGCAACCTAAGTGTCCATCGACTGATGAATCGATAAAGAATATCTGGCACATATATACAATGGAATATTACTCAGCCATAAAAAGAAACAAAACTGAGTTATTTGTAGTGAGATGGATGGACGTACAGACTGTCCTACACAGTAAAGTAAGTCAGAAAGAGAAAAACAAATAGCGTGTGCTAACACAGATATATGGAGTCTAAAGAAAAAAATGTTTATGAAGAACCTAGGGGCGGGAGAGGATTAAGGACACAGACGTACAGAAAGGACTTGAGCACACGGGGAGGGGGAAGGGTAAGCTGGGACAAAGTGAGAGAGTGGCATGGACATATATACATTACCAAATGTAACATCGATAGCTACTGGGAAGAAGCCACATAGCACAGGGAGATCAGCTCAGTGCTTTGTGAACACCTAAAGTGGTGGGATAGAGACAGTGAGAGAGAGATGCAAGAGGGAGGGGATATGGTGGTATATGTATAGCTGATTCACTTTGTTATACAGCAGAAACGAACACATCATTGGCGTAAAGCAATTATACGCCAATAAAGTTGTAAATTGAAAAAAAAAAGAAAGCCCAGAGATAAACCTACATACCAATGGTCAATAATCTATGACACAGGAGGCAAGACTATACAATGGAGAAAAGACAGTCTCTTCAATCAGTGGTTCTGGGAAAAATGGGCAGCTACATGTAAAAGAATGAAATTAGAATACTCCCTAACACCATACAGAAAAATAAATTCAAAATGGATTAGAGACCTTAATGTAAGACCGGACAGTATAAAACTCTTAGAGGAAAAAATAGGAAGAATACTCTGACATAAATCACAACAAGATCTTTTTTGATCCACCTCCTAGAGTAATGCAATAAAAAAGATAAACAAATGGGAACTAATGAAACATAAAAGCTTTTGCAAAGCAAAGGAAAGTAAAAACAAGACGAAAAGACAACTCTCAGAATGGGAGAATATATTTTCAAATGAAGCAACAGACAAAGGATTAATCTCCAATAATATATAAACAGCACATGCAGCTCAATATTAACAAAACCAAACAACCCAATACAAAAATGGCAGAAGATCTAAATAGACATTTATTCCAAGAAGAGAGAGAGATGGCCAAGAAGCACATGAAAAGTTTCTCAACATCACTAATTATTAGAGAAATGCAAATCAAAACTACAATGAGGTATCACCTCACACCTCTTAGAATGGACATCATCAGAAAATCTACAAACGACAAATGCTGGGGAGGGTGTGGAGAAAAGGAACCCTCTTCCACTATTGGTGGGAATGTAAATTGATACAGTCACTATGGAGAACAATATGGAGGTTCCTTAAAGAACTAAAAATAGAATTACCATATGATCCAGCAACCCCACTACTGGGCATATACCCAGAGAAAATCATAAATCAAAAAGACACATTCACCACAATGTTCATTGCAGCACTATTTACAATAGCCGGGTAATGGGAGCAACCTAAATGCACACAGACAGACGAATGGATAAAGATGTGGTACATATATAAAATGGAATGTTACTCAGCCATAAAAAGGAATGAAATTCGGTCATTTGTACAGGCGTCGATGGACCTAGAGACTGTCATACAGAGTGAAGTAAGACAGAAAGAGAAAAAGAAATATTGTATATTAATGCATATATGTGGAACCAAGAAAAATGGAACAGGTGAACTGGTTTGCAGGGCAGAAATAGAGACACAGATGTAGAGAACAAACGTATGGACACCAAGGGGGGAAAGCCGTGGGGGGGTAGTGCTGGGATGAATTGGGAGTTTGGGATTGACTTATATACACCCATATGTATAAAATCGATAACCAGAAAGAACCTGCTGTATAATAATAAAATTAAAAATTAAAAAAATAAATAAACATACAAAAAGTAAAACAGCAAAAAAGTTCTTCCATTCCCATACATGTATTTATATGAATGAATTATTTCCATGCTTCTATCTATAAATACAGAAAAGAGGAATAAAACCTACATTGAACTAAAAAAGAAAAAAAAAAAAGCAGAACCCACCAGTTATAAACAGGAAAACCCTATCAGGACACTTGCTCCAAAGGTAAAGAATCCTGAAGTTGGTCAGAGGTGGGTAATCGTCTCCCATGCAGTCAGGAGCCCCCCCACCCCCACAAGGAGCGTCCTCATTGCAAAGCTGGGGAACCATGCCGAGGCATCTCTGAGTAAATGTGAGCTGAGCTCCAGGCCAGCTGCTGCTGAACTGTTCCCACACTTCCCAGGTACAACCCCTGAATCTGTGCAAGGACTTGAAAGCCTAGAGGAAGGGTCATGGAGCCACACCAGCGACAGAACCCAGGCCGACTTGGTGCCTACAGGCCAAGCAGGATGGTCCTGGCCCCGGGCGCACTTCTGGAAGCTTTCCATTTCTCTGCCTGAGATACCCCTCCTGTCCCGGCCCCCACTGCTTTTTTCCTTACTCACCTCTGCCTGGGGAGAAATTCCAGCAGCAGATATGGGTGACACATCCTCTTCTTTAACAGTTGGCAGCTTGGCAACTCCTGCAGAAAACCCAGCAGAGCCCCACTCACACCGGGCCACCCAAAAAACCGTGGCCCCTCACTCTCTCCCACCAGCCCAGCCCCGACACTGCTGACGGGGCAGAGAATATGGCGTCAGACACAACTGAAGGGGCTCTTGCTGCCTGGAGCGGTGTTTATATTGACCTCAAACCAGGCACACCTGGAGAGGGCTGGCCGGCAGTGTCAGGCTGCCCAGGTCAGCCAATCCTCGCCCCTCTGGGGCTCACAGCAGCAGAAAATGGACCTTGATGAACCGACCAGGTCCAAGGAACAGGTGTGGGCTCCTGAGAGTCAGGCTAGACAAGGGGCTGCAGCTCTGGCTTGTTTTCTAATCATTTTATCTGGCCCATGAATGGGAGACAACTTCAAGAAGACCCTCTCCTAATGAGAGGAACCCAGGAGTCAGGGAGAGGAGGGGTGGTGGGTGGAGACAGAGGCCTGGTGCCCCGGCTGCAGTGGAAGTCTCTGGAAGACCAGGTGGAGGGAGGCGGCACAGAGTGACGCCCAGTGTCACAGACCTGTTGGAGCTGTTGTTTGTTAGTTCAGGTCGTGCTCTGAGGTGCTCTGTGTCAGCCCTGAGCAACAGGTGAGCTGGGGGTGCTCTGCAATGGGGGCTATGTGCGTGGTTCCTGTGTGCCCAGTCTTGCTGGGTACCTGCACAGGTGAGCTCCATATCCTGGGAGGGGCCTGACCATGAGAGCCCTGTGGGCTACTGGGTACTTGGTAAAGGACGTCAGGTCAGTGAAGCAACTGAGAATATACATCCAGTAGTTCCTAATTCCTACACACTGATGGTCATTCTACCATCCACCAGGACATGGTATTCTGTATTAGACTTAGATGATGTCTTCTTCTGTATTCCATTAGTCCCAGAGTCACAAGAAATTTTGAAGTAGCGAGGAGTCTAGCCGGTCTTATTGGCCGCCGTCACTGCAGTGTCTGTAGGTTTTTCTATGGTGACAGTGTGATATACGGTTCCCCCACCAAGGTACGGGTTAGGATTAGGGTACGGGTTAGGGTATGATTTAGGGTTAGGGTTATGGTTAGGATTAGCGTTAGGGAATGGATACAGTTTATGGTACCAGTTAGTGTACGACAACGGGTTTGGTTAGAATCCATGTTAGGGTGTAGGTTAGTGTTAGTATATGGGTTAGGATTAGGTTGTGGGTTAGGGGACGGTTTAGGGTTAGGTTTAGCGTTAGGGAAAGGGTACGGATTAGGTCACTGTTTAGGGTACGACAACGGTTTAGGGTACCTGTTAGGGGTAGTGTTACTGTTAGTGTACGTGTTACAATTAGGACTTGGGTAAGTATAAGGGTTAGGGTTAGGGTTAGGGTACGTGTTAGTGTTAGTGTATGGGTTATCATTATGGCACAGCTTAGTGTAAGGGTTAGGGTTAGGGTTAGGGAACGGGTACGGTTTTGGTTACAGTTTAGTGTATGACAACATCAGTCTTTGGGGGTTTATCCAGGCACATTCACCTCTAGTGTATAAAAGAGGAACACCACTGGCAGGAGGGTCTGTTTCCCTGGTTACCAGAATGGGGAAAGCAGAAATGCTGCCGCCAAATGGCCGTTGCCTGCAACAGCAGCTTTACAACCTGTGCTGATCGGCACTTCATGTGCACAAGTACTCGAGGGCTGTAAATGAAACCTGCCCTCAAAATGTCTTCAGGGAGGTAATGGCCAAAATATTTCAAAATGTGGCACATATTTCAAGAAAACCATTTGAAGAGGTAAGCTGTACTCACAGTTTGAAGAAAATAAAGGACATGCCTGAAAGCTAAATTTCAAGGCATTATGAGACACATGCAAATCCAACCACAAAGAGGTATCAGCTCACAGCAGTCAGAATAAAAGTTAGTAGAAAAACTACAAACAATAAATGCTGAAGGGGTTATGGAGAAGTGCATACCCTCAACTTTAAATGGGACGTAACCTGGTAAGAGCCATTAATGGAACAGAATGGAGGTGCCTTTACAAGGTAAACAATTGGCTACCATATGATCCAGCAGGCCCACTACTTGGTCTAAAACCGAAGATGACAGAATTGGAAAGACACAGGCTGGCAAATGTGCATTGCAGCAGTATTACAATAGTCAAGACATGGAAGCAACCAAAAATTCCATCAACAGATGAGTGGACAAAGAAGAACTGGTACATGCACAGACCGAATATTAGCCAAGGAAAAAAATGACACAATGCCATTTGCAACACCGTAGATGAGTCTAGAAGTAATCACACAACTTGTCGTAAGTCAGAAAGTGAAAGACACATATACTATGATATCACTTATAGGTGTTACCTAAAAAGTGACACCAGTGAAGATATTTCCCCAGAGAAAGGCAATCACAGATTTATTAAACAAACTTATGATTTACCAATGGAAAGGTGTGAGGATTGGATACATTAAGATATCGGGGTTAACAGAGCTATACAAACACAGGCGAAGTATATAATCACCAAAGACCTACATAATACCAAGAGAAGACTACTCAAGATTGTGTCATAACCTACATGGGAAAAGGATCCAAAGAACAATAGATATATGTATATGTGTAAAACAACCACATCTTGCACACCTAGAACAAGCAAAACATTGTAATCACACTTGCTGTGATAAAAAATGAAAATTAAATTTAAAAAACGAAGAAGTAGTGGGATATAACGTTAAGGGGCTTTTTCCTGGCACATTCCATTCTAATTTACAACCTAGAACGTGACTTTCATTAAGGCTCTGTTGCCCTAATAACCAGATTTGTTAAAGGAGAACTGTGCCTCTTTGTGGCCGTTTCACACAGCAGCAGCTCTAAACCCAGCAATAATGGTTACTTGATATTCAAAATAATTCCAGGCCTGTAAATGACACCTGCCCTCTAAACAAATCCGTGGTCACTAAATCGAGCAAGAATCTCAAAAGACGTGCACATTTCAAAACGACAATTTAAAGAGGCATATTTTACGCACATTTTGTATTCTTTCTTTTTCTCTCGTTTTTTTGTTAAAAAAAAGGGCAAGGAAAAATGCTCAACATCAGGAATTAATAAAGCCATGCAAATCCAGTCTACAGAAACGTTCACCTCACAGCCGTCAGAATGATCACCAGCAAAAAAGTCTAC
Organism: Pseudorca crassidens; assembly: GCF_039906515.1. Classification (NCBI taxonomy): domain Eukaryota; kingdom Metazoa; phylum Chordata; class Mammalia; order Artiodactyla; family Delphinidae; genus Pseudorca; species Pseudorca crassidens. Next base: position 95,653,094 of record NC_090301.1, on the reverse strand, counting down.
AACTTATAAATGGTGAAGGGGCTTTAGAGAACTGTGTACCCTCTAGCTGCTGCTGGGATGTAACCTGGTAAGAGACAGTACTGAAAACAGAATGGAGGTGTGTTTAAAGGTAAAACTTGAGCTACCATGTGATCTGGTAGGATCACTGATGGGCCTGTCACCTGAGTAGACCAGAATCAAAGAGACACAGGCTGGCAATCCTGCACTGCAGCAACATGTATCATAGCCAAGACTTGGAAGAAACCAAAATGTCCATCAACAGAAAAATTCACCAAGAAGAAGTCGTCCTTGTACACAATGGAATATTAGCCATGGAAAAGCATGGAACAGTGCCATTGGCACCACCATAGAAGGATCTAGAGATAATCACCCAACTTGAAGTAAGAAAGAAAACGAAAGACAGATATCCTATTACATCACTTATAGGTGTTACATAAAAGTTGATACCCATGAAATAATTTCCAAGAGAAGGACACTCATAGATTCAGAAAACCAAATTATGTTTAACCAAATGGAAAGGTGTAAGGAATGTATGAATTAGGATATGGGGGTTAACAGACATGTACTTATATATATGAAATATATAATCACAAAATACCTATGGAATACCAAGAGAGGTCTACTCAAAACTCTGTAATAACCTACATGGGAAAGGATCCAAAGATGAATAGATCTATACATAGATATAATGAAGCAGATTCTGTTCAGCTAGAACACACACAACAATTTTCTCAAATTTGCTCTTATAATTAATAAAAATTAAATTTAAAAAAACAAACAAGAATTATGGAGATATAAGCTCTTGGGCGTTTGCCCTGACACATTCCACTCTAAATTGCAGCCTACAAACACGATTTCCAGGAAAGATCTGTTGCCCAAAAAACCCAGAATTGGAAACGTAGGAATGCTGTCACCTTGTGCCGTTTCCCGCAAGAGCGGCTTTAAAACCACAGGTAACCATCACTTAACATTCACAAGGACTCACTCTGGGCTGTAAAGCACACCTGCCGTCAAAACTTGTACTGAGGCATGGAATGGCCAAAAAAATTCAAATCCGGCAAATTTTTCAAGGAGACAGTATGAAGAGGTAAGTTTTACTCACTATTTTTCAAATAAAAAAGAAAATGGATAAAAGCTCAACATCAGAAATTATTAGAGTCATGCAAATCTAGCCTACAAAAAGGTTTCAACTCACGCAAGTCAACTACCATCAGCCAAAAGTCTACAGACAATAAACGCTGAAGGTGTTTTAGAGAGCTGTGTATCCTCTAGCTGCTTGTGAGATGTCAAGTGGCAAGATCCGGTAATGAGAACAGAAAGGAGCTGCGTTTAAAAGTAAAAATTGAGATGTCATTCGATCCAACACGCCCACCACTGGGCCTATCACCTAAGCGCCGAATCGAGAAGACACACGCTGACAAGCCTGTACTGAAGTAATACTGAAAATAGCCAGGACATGGAAGCAGCAAAAATGTCAGTTAACAGATGAATGGACAGAGAAGAAGTGGTACATGTACCTAATGGAAGATTAGCTTTCAAAAAAATGAACAATGTCGCTTTCATGACTACAGGTGAGTCTAGAAATAATCATATTATGTGAAGTCAAAAGTGTATGATATATCTTCTATGATATAATTTATAGATGTTATCTTAAGATTCCTACCAATGAACATATTTCCAAAGGAAAAGCCACTCAGAGACGTATGAAACAAACTAATGGTTAACCAAAATGAAAGGTGGGAGGATGAGTAAATTAGGATTATGGGGTTAACATACATACACTAATATATGTTATAAGTATATAAACTTATAATATATAAAATATACAAATTATATAATCATTAATATATATAAATTATATAATCACCAAACACCTACCAAATACCAAGGGAGCTCTACTCAACACTCTATAATAACCTACATGGTAACAGGATCCAATGATGAACAGATATATGTATGAAAAATTGATCCTAATTGGTACATCCAGAGAATCACAACACTCTAATAAAATTTACCCCAATAGGGGCTTCCCTAGTGGCGCAGTGGTTGAGAATCTGCCTGCCAATGCAGGGGACACGGGTTCGAGCCCTGGTCTGGGAGGCTCCCACATGCCGTGGAGCAACTATGCCCATGAGCCACAACTACTGAGCTTGTGCGTCTGCAGCCTGTGCTCCACAACAAGAGAGGCCACAATAGTGAGAGGCCCACGCACCCCGATGAAGAGTGGTCCCCGCTTGCCGCAACTAGAGAAAGCCCTCGCACAGAAACGAAGACGCAACACAGCCAAAAATAAATAAATAAATATTAAAGGCAAAGGGGAAATTGTAGATCGAGGAAGAATCTAGTTTAAAAAAAATTTACTCCAATAAGAAACATAAAATAAATTTAGAAAACAAACGTAAGTAGGAGACATAAGCTTTTGGGAGTTTGTCCTGGGACATTCCACTACAGTTTGCAACCTAGGACCACAACTTCAAGGAAGGCTCTCCTGTCCTTGTAACCAAAGTTGGGAATGTAGAAATCTGCCGCCTTGTGGTCAATTCCCGCAACAGCAGCTTTAATCTCAGTGCTATTGTTCACTTAACATTCACAAGGACTGCAGGGCTTTAAATGACACCTGCCCTCAAAAAATATCTTGCGGTCAGGAATGGACATTAATATACAAAACAGTAGGAAATCCGGAGAAGACAATTTCGAGAGGTAAATTTCCTCACAGTGTTTTATTTTTAAGGACATGAAAAAATGTTCAACATCAAAAATTATTAGGGACATGCAAATTTAAACTACAAAAAGGTATCAGCTCACAATAGTCTGAATGGCCATCAGAGAAAAATGTCTGCAAACAATAAATGCTGAATGGGTTTCCGAGAATGGATACACTCATACGCTGTTGCTGGGATGTAAACTGGTAACAGCCACTAATCAGAACAGAATGAAGGTGCCTTTAAAAGGTAAAAATTGAGCTACTATGTGATCCTGCCAAAACACTAATGGGCCTGTAACCTGAGAACACCAGAATTCAGAAATACCCAGGTACCCAAAAATGCTCTTCAGTGATACTTACAATAGCCAGACACGGATGCAAGCAAAATGTTCAAAAACAAATGAATGGGCAAAGAAGTGGTACATGTACACAATCGAATATTAGCCACGGAAATGATGAAACAATGCCTTTTCCATCACCACTGATGAACCTAGGGGTAATCATACTACGTAAAGTAAGTCACAAAAAGAAAGACAAATATCCGATGACATCATTTACTAGGGTTATCTAGAAATTGATACCCATGAATATATTTCCACTGCGAAAGACCCATACAGACTTTGAAAAAGGTGAAAGGAATGGAAAAATTAGGATGTTGGGGTTAACGTGCATTTAATAATTCATATAAAATATATAATCAAGAAGGACCTACTGGATGCCAAGGGAGGTCTACTCAACTCTCTCTAATGACCAACATGCGAAAGAACCTAAACCTGATTAGATATATGTATACATATGAATGAACCAGCTTCTTTACACCTAGAACAAACACAACATTGTAATCAAATTTACCCTGATAAGAAATAAAAAATAAATTAAACGAGAAGTAATGTGACACAAGATTTTGTGTATTTGTCCTGGCACTTTACACTCCAATTTACAATCGAGGAAGACGAATTCCACTAAACCAATGTTTTACCTAGCAATCAAGGTGAGTATGAATAAATTCCACTGCCTTGTTGCCCTTTCCTGCAACTGCAACTTTAAAAACAATGCTTATGGGTACTTAATATTCAGAAGAACTGTTGGGCTCTAAGTGACACCCACAATCAGGAAATGTCCACGGGTAGGTAAGCAAAATAAATTCCAAAGGAACAGACTTTCAAGATCCTATTTCAATAGGTAAATTTTACACTGTTTAAAAGAAAAGCACTTGAAAAGATGTTCTAATTCCTATATTATTGGCGTCATGGAAGTCAAAACTACAAGGAGGGATCACTTCACATGAGTAAGAATAGCCACCATTGAAACATCTACAAACAGTAAATGCTTGAGAGGTTGTAGAAAAAAGGCAACCCTCCTATGCTGCTGTTGGGATCTAACATGGTAACAGCCACTATAAATAAGAGTATGGAGGTGCCTTTACAAGGTAAATTTAGAGGTACCATATGATCCAGCTGTCCCACTCCCAGGCGTATAACAGGAGAAAACCAGAATTGGAAAACACACATGCACCCATATGTGTACCGCAGCACAATTTACAACGTCTAAGACATGGAAGCAACCAAACTATCCATCAGCAGATGGACGGATAAAGAAGCGGTACATGTTCACAGTGAAATATTACTCAGAAATGAAAAGAATGAAGGAATGCCATTTGCAGCATCATAGATAGAATTAGAGATAATCATACTAAGTGAAGTAAGTCAGAAAGAGAAAGTCAAATATCATATGATACTACTTATAGCTGAAATGTAAAAATTGATACCAATGAACTAATTTACAAGAGAGAAACAGGGACTTTCCAGGTGGTGCAACGGTTAAGAATCTGAGCTTCCAATTCAGGGGGCATGGGTTCGATCCCTGGTGTTGGGAGAACTAATATCACACATGCCTTGCAGTACAGCCAAAAAAAATAAAATAAAAGAGAGAGAAACAGACTCACAGACTTAGAAAACAAGCATATGCTTACCCAATGAGAAAGGTGGGTGGAAGGAATAAATCAATCAGGAGGCTGGGGAAAATATTTACACACTCATACATATAAAATAGATTATCAACAAGGACCTACTGCATAACAAAGGGAAGTCTACTCAACACTCTCTAATAACCTATATGGGAAAAGAATCTGAAGATGAATAGACATATGAATATACATAACTGAACAAGATTCTGTACGCCTACCACAAACAGAATATTTTAAATCAACTTTACTCCAATAAAAAAAGAAAAATTAAATTAAAACAAAAACAAGAAGTAACAAAACAGAAGATTTGGGGTGTTTGTTCTGCCACAGCCCACACTAATTTACAATCCAAGAGCCCGTCTTCCACAGTGGGTCTGGTTACCCAAGGAACCAGAGAGGGGCATGAAGGAAATCCTAACATCTGTGCCCATTTCCACAACAGCAACTTTAAAACATGTGCTTATGGGCACTTCATATTCACAAGGACTGCCAGTGTGTAAATGACACCTGCCCTTAACAAATGCCCTGTGGTAGTTATCGAGCAAAAATTCAAAATAGTCAGACTTTCAAAAACCCAATGTCAACTGTAACTTTTCCTCACAGTGTTTAAAAAAAAACACACGCAAAGATGCTCAAAATCTCGAATTATTGGACAGACACATGCAAATCAAAACTACAACAAGGTATCACCTCACACAGTCAGAATGGCCATCATCAAAAAGTGTACAAACCAATAAATGCTGGAGAGGACATGGAGAAAAGGGAACCCTCCTATGCTGTTGGTGTGATGTAAGCTGGTAACAGCCACTATAAAGTACAGTATGGAGATGCCTTTTAAAAGTAAAAATAGAGCTACCATATCATCCAGCAGTCTTACTTCTGGGTGTACAGCTGCAGAAAGCCAGAAATGAAAATGACAAATGCACCCAAACCCAAACATGCACTGCGGCACTGTTTACAATAGCCAAGGCATGGAGGCAACCAAAATGTCCATCAACAGATGAATGGATAACGAAGAAGTTGTACATGTACACAATCAAATAAATATTACTCAGAAATGAAAAAGCATGATCACCTCTAGGTCCATTCCTGTTGCTGCAAATGACATTATTTCATTCTAAGTGAAGTAAGTCAGATAGAAAAAGACAAATATCATATGATATCACTTATAGTGGAGTCTAAAAAATGATAGAAATGAACAAATTTATAAAACAGAAACAAACCAACAGACTTCATATATCCTTCAGGGAGAAAAAATTTTAAATGTTTCCAATCACTAAATGTCAACCTGAAAAATGTAAGCAATAAATAACGTTGTAAAGGTATTAATTCTCCCCAAATTAACCTATACCAGGCATTAGCAAACTAAACCTGGAGATCACATCCAGCCTATCACCTTCTTTTGTAAATTCAATTTAATGAATGATCCACAAGCAAACCCATAATGAGACGTCAGGTCACACCTCTCAACGTGGCTATTATTCCAAAGTGTACAAATATGAAATGTTGTTCATGACATGGAGAAGGCAATCCTAGTACACTGGTGGTGGGATTGTAAGTTGGTACACCCACTATGAAAAGAATATGGAGGTCCTGATAAAAGCTAAAAGTAGAACTATCATATTAGCCAGCAATTCCACTGCTGGGTATATGTCCAAAGAAAATGAAGACACCAATTTGACAAGATACATGCATCCCAATGTTCATAGCAGCATTATTTACAATTGCCAACATATGGAAGCAAACTAAATGTCCACCAACAGATGAGTGGATAAAGAAGATGTGGTATGTATACACAATAGACTATTACTCAGCCATTAAAAAGGATCAAATTCTGCCATTTGCAACAACATGGAGAGGCCTAGAATATGTATACCTACTTAAGTTAGAGAAGGACAAATACACTATGTTCTCACTTCTCTGTAGAATCTAAAAATGCAAGAAATGTATGTATATAACAAAACAGAAATAGACTCACAGAGAACAAATTAATGGTTACTGGTGGGGCGACTTAAAGCGGGAGGGAAAAACAGTAGTTTGTTTCTCTAAATCCAGTACCCCTATGTATGAAATAAACAAACAAGGATATATAGTACAACACAGGGAAATATAGACATTATTGTGTAACCACTTTAGTGGAACATGATCTATAAAAATATTCAATCCATATGTTGTACCCCTGAGACTAATGTAATATTGTAAATCAACTATACTTCAATTTAAATAATCCATAGGGTGGCTGAATGGATTAAAGAAAGTTCAATTATACTGTGTACAAGATATTCATGTTAACTTCTAATCCATATATAGCATAAAATTGAAAGATTGGGAAGAAAATACTCCATGAAAATGATACTTGACTGACTAGTCTATTCTGAGATAAAAAAGACTTGAAGTCAAACCTCTCAAAGGAAAGAAGGTTATCACATAATGATAAATGGATTAATTCATCAAGAAATCATGGCAATTATAAATATGTATGTATCCAGCTTTGGAGCCTCTCAACATATAAAGAATATATTAACCCACGTGAAGGGGAAAATGTGCAGAAATAAAATAATGGTAAGAAACGTCGATACCCAACTTTCAACACTGTATAGGTCATCCGGACATAATATCAATCAGGAAACACTGAACCTGAACACACACTTGATATCAAATGAACCTAACATACATCTACAGTATATTCCACTCAACAGCAGCAAACTTTCCATTGTTCTTAAGTACACATAGAACATTGCCTAGGGTAGATCCTATGTTAAGCCACAAAACAAGTCTTCAAAAATCCAAGAATATTGAAATCATATCAAGGATCATTTCCAACCACAACGGTATGAAACTGAAATTCAATATTAAAAAGAATAATTGAAAATTCAAGAACACTTAGAAATTGAACAATAAGCTCCTGAATAGCCAATGCATACAGGAATAAATCAAAACGGAAATTTAAAAGAAATCTTAAAGCAAACAAAATTGGAAACACAAAGTACCTAAATTTATGGAATACAGGAACAAGACTGCAATTCAAAGAGTTATGTTTACAGTAATAAATGCATATATTTTCAAAGAATTCTTGAGAGGGGATCAAGAGGATAGAGTAGGAAGACACTGAGCTCCCCTGCTGCCAAAGACACACCCAAATTACAACCACTTACACGGAAATTATCTCTGAAGGCTAGCAGGGAATGTTTTCCACAACTAAAGATATAAGGAAGGAGAAACCACAAGGCAGGTAGGAGGACTGGAAACACAGTCTAATTGGAACCCACACATATAGCACAGTGACCCACAGCTGGAAGATATCACAATTGCATAGGTCCTCCACATGGAGGGAAGGGTATGAGCCTGGCATTAGGCTGCTCAGCCCAGGGTTCCTGCACTGGAAGAAAAGAACACAGCAGGTCTGGCTTTGAAAACTTGCAGGGCTTATTTTCAGGAAATCTGGAGACTAAAGGAAACTGAGACTGCTCTCATAGGGCACACACAAATCTCACATGTTCTCAGTCCCTGTGCAGAGCCAATAGAGTGAAAGACACGTGTGCCAGACCCACTTGCTAATCTCGCAGAGCTTCTTGGAAAGGCAAGAGGCGACTGGGACTCCCACTAGGAACTGAGACATGGGCAAGCAACATTTTAGAATCTTCCCTGGAACTGATTAGAATCAGGGGCCTGCCCCACTTACCACCATGCCCATAGCACTCCCGCACCAGAAGGCCTCACAACCCGACACACGGGGGGCCTACGCTGTCCACCTGTGCACCTGGAGCACCACACAGCCACCCATAATGGAGGGCTGCCTTGGATATCAGCACACCCATGGCAATCAATCACATACTGCAGGGGCTCACAGCCATTTAGGCCAGGGTCCAATACCACCTACCAGCTTGTCTACAGCAGTTGGCCCTGCCCTAAGAGAAAGGTGTGTGCAGCCCACACAGGGGACACCCCTGGAGCATGTGGCTCTGCTGGCCAGAGGACAATGTGCTGCTGGGCCCTATCAGTCATCTCTTATATAAGGCCACTACTCTGAGACCCGGGAATGTAACAACCTGAACCTAATGAATAAAGATGTACAGAGAATTAGGAAACATAAGGAAATAGAGGAATACGTTACAAATGAAGTAACAAGACACGACATCAGACAAAGAACTGAATAAAACAGGGATAAGCATTCTACCCGATAAAAAAAAGTGTTCACAGTAATGATTATAAAGACGCTCACCCAAGTCAGGAGAAGAATAGATAGACATAGTGAGAATTTCAACAGAGTAATAACATGTCAAAAAGAACAAAACAGTGAACAATACAATAAAAGAGATTAAAACACACACACATGTACATGAGAGAAGCCACATTATACTGTAGGATACAGAAGAACAGATCAGTGAAATGGAAAACAGAGTAGTGAAAATCACCCAAACTGAATAGCACAAAGTAAAAGCAATTAAGAGTATACGTAAAGGGACCTCTGAGACAACATCAAGAATACTAACATGAGCATTACAGGGGCCCCAGAACGAGGAGAAGAGAGAAACGGGCAGATAACTTAGTGGAGGATAGAGTAACTGATAACTTTCCTAACCTGGGGAAGGAAACACACATCCAGGTCCAGGAAAAACAGAGTCCCAAACAAGATGAAGACAAACAGGTCCACACCAAGACATATTATAAAGCTCCAAAAATTTAAAGAGTGATCACAGAGGCAGTGAAATAAAAGGGTCTAGTTATGTTCAAGGTATTCCCATAAGACTGCCAGATGACTTCTCAGCACAATTTTCAAACTAGGAAGGAATGATAGGATATAATCAATGGGCTAAAAAGAAAAAGTCTACAACAGGAATACTCTACCAGCAAAATTATTATTCAGAATTGCAGGAGAGGGCTTCCCTGATGTCACAGTGGTTGAGAATCTGCCTGCCAATGCAGGGGACACGGGTTCGGGCCCTGATCCAGGAAGATCCCACATGCCACAGAGCAACTAAGCCTGTGTGCCACAACTACTGAGCCTGTGCTCTAGAGCCCATGAGACACAACTACTGAGCCTGCTAGCCACAACTACTGAAGCCTGAGCACCTAGAGCCCATGTTGCACAACAAGAAGAGCTACTGCAATGAGAAGCCCATGCACCACAACGGCCCATGCACCACAACGAAGAGTAGCCTCCACTTGCCACAACTAGAGAAAAGCCCACGCACTGCAATGAAGACCTAATACGGCCAAAAATAAATAAATGAATTTATGGAGGAAAGAAAGAATTGAAGGAGAGATCAAGAGTTTCCCAGATTAGCAAAAGCTAAAAGAGTTCATCACTAATAAACCAGCCTTATATGCAGTGTTGGAGGAATTTACTTAAGCTTCAAAGAAGTCTCACTAATTATTGATAGTAACAAGAAAACAAACAAAAGTAAAAATCTCACTGGAAAACCTATACATAGAGTAAGGGTAATAGATCAAACATTTTTTTAGCTTCTGTAAAGAATAAAAGACAATAGTAGTATGTTTTTTTGGAAAAGAGAGGGCCCAAATAAATCAGAAATGAAAGCGATGATGTTACAACAGACACCACAGAAATACAAAGTATCCTAAGATACACACAGGGTAACTCAGGGCTCAGACTGGACAGAGCCCAGTCTCCCTTCCACTGTACATGAGTTACAGGAGCCTCAGGAACTGAGGAGGGGGTCCCCGAGGGGAGGCACAAGATAGAAGATGTTAGGCATTAACCTGACTGTATTTATGTTAAACCTGCCTGAACTACATTCACATGAGATTGTTTTGTCCTGAATGTACATTGGCACCTTTAGTCTGAACTGCAGATCTTTGGCTTCACCACCTCCACCGACAGCATTAGCTTCACCTGCTGTGGACCGTCTCCTATAGTATTTCTAGAACCACAAAGCATCGAAGTTTCACAGGACACAGAGTCTGTGAGACTCCACTCAGTCTCAGAGTCTCAACCCCACTCAGAGACGTAGAGTCACAACAGAGACTCCACTCTTGGAGGACACACACAGTAGTGTGCACATCAGGACCCAAGGGAAGGAGCAGTGACCCCATAGGAGACTGAGCAGACCTACTTGCTAGTTTTAGAGGGTCTCCTGCAGAGGTGGGGGGTGACTGGGCCTCACCGTGTGGACAAGGACACTGGCAGCAGAAGTTCTGGGAAGTCCTCCTTAGCATGAGCCCTCCCAGAGTCCGCAGGTAGCCCCACCAAAGAGCCAGGTAGGCCATAGTTCTGGGTCGCCTCAGGCCAAACAACAAACAGAGAGGGAATTCTGCCCCATGCATCAGCAGACAAGCGGATTAAAGTTTTATGGAGCTCTGCCCACCAGAGCAACACCCAGCTCTACCCACCACCAGTCCCTCACATCAGGAATGCTGCACAAGCCTCTAAGATAGACTCATCCAGCAGAGAGCAGATAGCAGAAGCAAGAAGAACTACAGTTCTTCAGCCTGTGGATGGAAAACCACATTCACAGAAAGATACACAAAATGAAAAGGCAGAGGAATTTGTACCAGATGAAGGAACAAGATAAAACCCCAGAAAAACAACTAAATGAGGTGGAGATAGGCAACCTTCCAGAAAAAGAATTCATAATAATGATAGTGAAGATGATCCAAGACCTTGGAAAAAGAATGGAGGCAAAGATCGAGAAGGTGCAAGAAATAGTTAACAAAGACCTAGAAGAATTAAAGAACAAACAAACAGAGATGAACAGTACAATAACTGAAATGAAAAATACACTAGAAGGGGGCTTCCCTGGTGGCGCAGTGGTTGAGAGCCCACCTGCCGATGCAGGGGACATGGGTTCGTGCCCTGGTCTGGTAAGATCCCACATGCCACGGAGCGGCTGGGCCCGTGAGCCATGGCCGCTGAGCCTGCACATCCAGAGCCTGTGCTCCACAATGGGAGAGGCCACAAAAGTGAGAGGCCCGCGTACCGCAAAAAAAAAAAAAAAAAATACACTAGAAGGAATCAATAGTAGAATAACTGAGGCAGAAGAACGGATAACTGGCCTGGAGACAGAAAGGTGGAATTCACTGCTGCAGAAAAGAATAAAGAAAAAAGAATGCAAAGAAATGAAGACAGCTTAAGAGACCTCTGGGATAACATTAAACGCAACAAAATTTGCATTATAGGGATCCCAGAAGGTGAAGAGAGAGAGAAAGGACGCGAGCAAATATTTGAAGAGATTATAGTCGGAAACTTCCCTAGCATGGGAAAGGAAATAGTAGCCACCCAAGTCCAGAAAGCACAGAGAGTCCCAGGCAGGATAAACCCAAGGAGAAAAATGCCGAGACACGTAATAATCAAACTGACAAAAATTAAAGACAAAGACAAATTATTGAAAGCCCAAGGGAAAAATGACAACATACAAGGGAACTCCCATAAGGTTAACAGCTGATTTCTCAGCAGAAACTCTACAAACCAGAAGGGAGTGGGCTGATATATTTAAAGTGATGAAAGGGAAGAACCTACAACCAAAAGAACTCTACCCAGCAAGATCTCATTCAGATTCAATGGAGAAATCAAAAGCTTTACAGACAAGCAAAAGCTAAGCGAACTCAGCACCACCAAACCAGCTCTACAACAAATGCTAAAGGAACCTATCTAAGTGGGAAACACAACAGAAGAAAAGAATCTACAAAAACAAACACATAACAATTAAGAACATAGAAATAGGAATATACATATCAATATTTACCTTAAATGTGAATGGATTAAATGCTCCAAACAAAAGACACAGTCTTGCTGAATGGATACAAAAACAAGGTCCATATATATGCAGCCTATAAGAGACCCATTTCAGACCTAGGGAAACCTACAGACTGAAAGTGAGGGGATGGAAAAGGATATTCCATGCAAATGAAAATCAAAAGAAAGCTGGAGTAGCAATACTCATATCAGATACAATAGACTTTAAAATAAAGAGCGTTACAAGAGACAAGGAAGGACACTACGTAATGATCAAGGGATCAATCCAAGAAGAAGACATAACAATTATAAATATATATGTACCCAACATAGGAGCACCTCAATACATAAGGCAACTGCTAACAGCTATAAAAGAGAAAATCGACAGTAACACAATAATAGCAGGGGACTTTAACACTTTACTTACACCAATGGAGATCATCCGGACAGAAAATTAATAAGGAAACACAAACTTTAAATGACACAATAGACCAAATAGATTTAATTGATATTTATAGGACATTCCATCCAAAAACAGCAGATTACCTGTTCTTCTCAACTTCACGCAGAACATTCTCCAGGATAGATCACATCTTGGGTCACAAATAAAGCCTCAGGAAATTTAATAAAACTGAAATCATATCAAGCATCTGTTCTGACCACAAGGTTATGACATTAGAAATCAATTACAGGGAAAAAATATGTAAAAAACAGAAACACATGGAGGCTTAACAATACGTCACTAAATAACCAAGACATCACTGAAGAAAGAAAAGAGGAAATCAAAAACAACCTAGAGACAAATGACAACAAAAACATGATGATCCAAAACCTATGGGATGCAGCAAAAGCAGTCCTAAGAGGGAAGTTTATAGCCATACAAGCCTACCTCAAGAAACCAGAAAACTCTCAAATAAACAATCTAACCTTCCACCTAAAGGAATTAGAGAAAGAAGAAAGAAACCCAAAGTTAGTAGAAGGAAAGAAATCATAAAGATCAGAGCAGAAATAAATGAAACAGAAACAAAGAAAACAATAGCAAAGATCAATAAAACTAAAAGCTGGTTCTTTGAGAAGATAAACAAAAATGATAAATCGTTAGCCAGACTCAAGGAAAAGAGGGAGAGGACTCAAATCAATAAAATTAGAAGTGAAAAAGGAGAAAAGTTGCAACAGACACCACAGAAATACAAAGCATCCTAAGAGACTTCTACAAGCAACTCTATGCCAATCAAATGGACAACCTGGAAGAAATGGACAAATTCTTAGAAAGGTATAACCTTCCAAGACTGAAAGAGGAACAAATAGAAAATATGAATAGACCAATCACAAGTAATGAAATTGAAACTGTGATTAAAAATCTTCCAACAAACAAAAGTCCAGAACCAGATGGCATCAGAGGTGAATTCTATCAAATATTGAGACAAGAGCTAACACCCAACCTTCTCAAACTCTTCAGAAATTTGCAGGGAAAGGAACACTCCCAAACTCATTCTATGACGCCACCATCACACTGATACCAAAACCAGACAATGATACTACAGAAAAAGAAAATTAGAGACCAATATCACTGATGAATATAGATGTAAAAATCCTCAACAAAATACTAGCAAACAGAATTGAACAACACATTAAAAGGATCACACACCATGATCAGGTGGGGTCTATCCTAGGAACGCAAGGGTTCTTCAATATACACAAATCAATCAATGTGATACACCATATTAACAAATTGTAGAATAAAAATATCATCTCAATAGAAGCAGGAAAAAATTTTGACAAAATTCAACACCCATTTATGATTAAAAATTCTCCAGAAAGTGAACATAGAGGGAATCTACCTCAACATAATAAAGGCCATATATGACAAACCCACAACAAACATCATTCTCAATGGTGAAAAACTACAAGAATTTCCTCTAAGATCAGGAACAAAACAAGGATGTCCTCCCTCACCAGTATTATTCAACATAGTTTTGGAAGTCCTAGACACAGCAATCAGAGAAAAAAAAGAAATAAAAGGAACACAAATTGGAAAAGAAGTAAAATTTTCACTGTTTGCAAATGACATGATACTACACATAGTGAATCTTAAAGATGACACTAGAAGATTACTAGAGCTAAACAATGAATCTGGTAAAGTTGCAGGATACAAAGTTAATGCACAGAAATCTCTTGCATTCCTCTACACTAACAATGAAAGATGAGAAAGAGAAATTAAGGAAACAATCCCATACACCATTGCGACAAAAAGAATAAAATATGTAGTAATGAACCTACCTAGGGAGGTCAAAGTCCTATACTCAGAAAACTATAAGACACTGCTGAAAGAAATCAAAGATTATATAAACAGATGGGAGTATTAACCATATGCTTGGATTAGAAGAATCAATATTGTGAAAATGACTATACTACGCAAAGCAATCTACAGATTCAATGCAATCCCTATCAAATTATCAGTGGCATTTTCTACAGAACTAGAACAAGAAAACCTTAAAATTTGTATGGAGACACAAAACACCCCGAATCGCCAAATGAGTCTTGAGGGAAATTAAAAGAGCTGGAGGAATCAGACTTCCTGACTTCAGACTATACTACAAAGCTACAGTAATCAAGACTATATGGTACTGGCACCAAAACCGAAATATAGATCAATGGAACAGGATAGAAAGCCCAGAGATAAACCTACATACCTATGGCTAACTCATCTATGACAAAGGAGGCAAGGACAAACAATGGAGAAAAGATAGTCTCTTCAGTAAGTGGTGCTGGGAAAACTGGACAGTTACACATAGAAGAATGAAATTAGAACATCCATAACACCATACACAAAAATAAACTCCAAATAGATTAGAGATCTAAATGTTAAGACCAGACGCTATTAAACTCTTAGAAGAAAACATAGGCAGAACACTCTATGACATAAATCACAGCAAGATCCTATTTGACCCACCTCCTAGAGAAATGGAAATAAAAACAAAAATAAACAAATGGGACCTAATGAAACTTAAAAGCTTTTGCACAGCAAAGAAACACATAAAGAAGACGAAAAGACAACCCTCAGAATGGGAGAAAATCTTTTCAAATGAAGCAAATGACAAAGGATTAATCTCCAAAATTTACAAGCAGCTCATGTAGCTCAATATCACAAAAACAAACAACCCAATCCAGGAATGGGCAGAAGACCTAAATAGACATTGCTCCAAAGACGATATACAGGTTGCCAACAAACACATGAAAGGATGCTGAACATCACTAATCATTACAGAAATGTAAATCAAAACTACAGTGAGGTATCACTCACAGCAGTCAGAATGGCAATCATCAAAAAATCTACAAAAAAATAAATGCTGGAGAGGCATTTATTGGAGAAAAGGGAACACTCTTTCAGTGTTAGTGGGAATGTAAATTGATATAGCCATTAGGGAGAACGGTATGGAGGTTCCTTAAAAAACTAAAAATAGAAGTACCATATGACCCAGCAATCCAACTCCTGGGCATTTACCCTGAGAGAACCATAATTCAAAAAGAGTTATGTTCAACAATGTTCATTGCAGCTCTATGTACAATAGCCAGGAGATGGAAGCAACCTAAGTGTCCATCGACTGATGAATCGATAAAGAATATCTGGCACATATATACAATGGAATATTACTCAGCCATAAAAAGAAACAAAACTGAGTTATTTGTAGTGAGATGGATGGACGTACAGACTGTCCTACACAGTAAAGTAAGTCAGAAAGAGAAAAACAAATAGCGTGTGCTAACACAGATATATGGAGTCTAAAGAAAAAAATGTTTATGAAGAACCTAGGGGCGGGAGAGGATTAAGGACACAGACGTACAGAAAGGACTTGAGCACACGGGGAGGGGGAAGGGTAAGCTGGGACAAAGTGAGAGAGTGGCATGGACATATATACATTACCAAATGTAACATCGATAGCTACTGGGAAGAAGCCACATAGCACAGGGAGATCAGCTCAGTGCTTTGTGAACACCTAAAGTGGTGGGATAGAGACAGTGAGAGAGAGATGCAAGAGGGAGGGGATATGGTGGTATATGTATAGCTGATTCACTTTGTTATACAGCAGAAACGAACACATCATTGGCGTAAAGCAATTATACGCCAATAAAGTTGTAAATTGAAAAAAAAAAGAAAGCCCAGAGATAAACCTACATACCAATGGTCAATAATCTATGACACAGGAGGCAAGACTATACAATGGAGAAAAGACAGTCTCTTCAATCAGTGGTTCTGGGAAAAATGGGCAGCTACATGTAAAAGAATGAAATTAGAATACTCCCTAACACCATACAGAAAAATAAATTCAAAATGGATTAGAGACCTTAATGTAAGACCGGACAGTATAAAACTCTTAGAGGAAAAAATAGGAAGAATACTCTGACATAAATCACAACAAGATCTTTTTTGATCCACCTCCTAGAGTAATGCAATAAAAAAGATAAACAAATGGGAACTAATGAAACATAAAAGCTTTTGCAAAGCAAAGGAAAGTAAAAACAAGACGAAAAGACAACTCTCAGAATGGGAGAATATATTTTCAAATGAAGCAACAGACAAAGGATTAATCTCCAATAATATATAAACAGCACATGCAGCTCAATATTAACAAAACCAAACAACCCAATACAAAAATGGCAGAAGATCTAAATAGACATTTATTCCAAGAAGAGAGAGAGATGGCCAAGAAGCACATGAAAAGTTTCTCAACATCACTAATTATTAGAGAAATGCAAATCAAAACTACAATGAGGTATCACCTCACACCTCTTAGAATGGACATCATCAGAAAATCTACAAACGACAAATGCTGGGGAGGGTGTGGAGAAAAGGAACCCTCTTCCACTATTGGTGGGAATGTAAATTGATACAGTCACTATGGAGAACAATATGGAGGTTCCTTAAAGAACTAAAAATAGAATTACCATATGATCCAGCAACCCCACTACTGGGCATATACCCAGAGAAAATCATAAATCAAAAAGACACATTCACCACAATGTTCATTGCAGCACTATTTACAATAGCCGGGTAATGGGAGCAACCTAAATGCACACAGACAGACGAATGGATAAAGATGTGGTACATATATAAAATGGAATGTTACTCAGCCATAAAAAGGAATGAAATTCGGTCATTTGTACAGGCGTCGATGGACCTAGAGACTGTCATACAGAGTGAAGTAAGACAGAAAGAGAAAAAGAAATATTGTATATTAATGCATATATGTGGAACCAAGAAAAATGGAACAGGTGAACTGGTTTGCAGGGCAGAAATAGAGACACAGATGTAGAGAACAAACGTATGGACACCAAGGGGGGAAAGCCGTGGGGGGGTAGTGCTGGGATGAATTGGGAGTTTGGGATTGACTTATATACACCCATATGTATAAAATCGATAACCAGAAAGAACCTGCTGTATAATAATAAAATTAAAAATTAAAAAAATAAATAAACATACAAAAAGTAAAACAGCAAAAAAGTTCTTCCATTCCCATACATGTATTTATATGAATGAATTATTTCCATGCTTCTATCTATAAATACAGAAAAGAGGAATAAAACCTACATTGAACTAAAAAAGAAAAAAAAAAAAAGCAGAACCCACCAGTTATAAACAGGAAAACCCTATCAGGACACTTGCTCCAAAGGTAAAGAATCCTGAAGTTGGTCAGAGGTGGGTAATCGTCTCCCATGCAGTCAGGAGCCCCCCCACCCCCACAAGGAGCGTCCTCATTGCAAAGCTGGGGAACCATGCCGAGGCATCTCTGAGTAAATGTGAGCTGAGCTCCAGGCCAGCTGCTGCTGAACTGTTCCCACACTTCCCAGGTACAACCCCTGAATCTGTGCAAGGACTTGAAAGCCTAGAGGAAGGGTCATGGAGCCACACCAGCGACAGAACCCAGGCCGACTTGGTGCCTACAGGCCAAGCAGGATGGTCCTGGCCCCGGGCGCACTTCTGGAAGCTTTCCATTTCTCTGCCTGAGATACCCCTCCTGTCCCGGCCCCCACTGCTTTTTTCCTTACTCACCTCTGCCTGGGGAGAAATTCCAGCAGCAGATATGGGTGACACATCCTCTTCTTTAACAGTTGGCAGCTTGGCAACTCCTGCAGAAAACCCAGCAGAGCCCCACTCACACCGGGCCACCCAAAAAACCGTGGCCCCTCACTCTCTCCCACCAGCCCAGCCCCGACACTGCTGACGGGGCAGAGAATATGGCGTCAGACACAACTGAAGGGGCTCTTGCTGCCTGGAGCGGTGTTTATATTGACCTCAAACCAGGCACACCTGGAGAGGGCTGGCCGGCAGTGTCAGGCTGCCCAGGTCAGCCAATCCTCGCCCCTCTGGGGCTCACAGCAGCAGAAAATGGACCTTGATGAACCGACCAGGTCCAAGGAACAGGTGTGGGCTCCTGAGAGTCAGGCTAGACAAGGGGCTGCAGCTCTGGCTTGTTTTCTAATCATTTTATCTGGCCCATGAATGGGAGACAACTTCAAGAAGACCCTCTCCTAATGAGAGGAACCCAGGAGTCAGGGAGAGGAGGGGTGGTGGGTGGAGACAGAGGCCTGGTGCCCCGGCTGCAGTGGAAGTCTCTGGAAGACCAGGTGGAGGGAGGCGGCACAGAGTGACGCCCAGTGTCACAGACCTGTTGGAGCTGTTGTTTGTTAGTTCAGGTCGTGCTCTGAGGTGCTCTGTGTCAGCCCTGAGCAACAGGTGAGCTGGGGGTGCTCTGCAATGGGGGCTATGTGCATGGTTCCTGTGTGCCCAGTCTTGCTGGGTACCTGCACAGGTGAGCTCCATATCCTGGGAGGGGCCTGACCATGAGAGCCCTGTGGGCTACTGGGTACTTGGTAAAGGACGTCAGGTCAGTGAAGCAACTGAGAATATACATCCAGTAGTTCCTAATTCCTACACACTGATGGTCATTCTACCATCCACCAGGACATGGTATTCTGTATTAGACTTAGATGATGTCTTCTTCTGTATTCCATTAGTCCCAGAGTCACAAGAAATTTTGAAGTAGCGAGGAGTCTAGCCGGTCTTATTGGCCGCCGTCACTGCAGTGTCTGTAGGTTTTTCTATGGTGACAGTGTGATATACGGTTCCCCCACCAAGGTACGGGTTAGGATTAGGGTACGGGTTAGGGTATGATTTAGGGTTAGGGTTATGGTTAGGATTAGCGTTAGGGAATGGATACAGTTTATGGTACCAGTTAGTGTACGACAACGGGTTTGGTTAGAATCCATGTTAGGGTGTAGGTTAGTGTTAGTATATGGGTTAGGATTAGGTTGTGGGTTAGGGGACGGTTTAGGGTTAGGTTTAGCGTTAGGGAAAGGGTACGGATTAGGTCACTGTTTAGGGTACGACAACGGTTTAGGGTACCTGTTAGGGGTAGTGTTACTGTTAGTGTACGTGTTACAATTAGGACTTGGGTAAGTATAAGGGTTAGGGTTAGGGTTAGGGTACGTGTTAGTGTTAGTGTATGGGTTATCATTATGGCACAGCTTAGTGTAAGGGTTAGGGTTAGGGTTAGGGAACGGGTACGGTTTTGGTTACAGTTTAGTGTATGACAACATCAGTCTTTGGGGGTTTATCCAGGCACATTCACCTCTAGTGTATAAAAGAGGAACACCACTGGCAGGAGGGTCTGTTTCCCTGGTTACCAGAATGGGGAAAGCAGAAATGCTGCCGCCAAATGGCCGTTGCCTGCAACAGCAGCTTTACAACCTGTGCTGATCGGCACTTCATGTGCACAAGTACTCGAGGGCTGTAAATGAAACCTGCCCTCAAAATGTCTTCAGGGAGGTAATGGCCAAAATATTTCAAAATGTGGCACATATTTCAAGAAAACCATTTGAAGAGGTAAGCTGTACTCACAGTTTGAAGAAAATAAAGGACATGCCTGAAAGCTAAATTTCAAGGCATTATGAGACACATGCAAATCCAACCACAAAGAGGTATCAGCTCACAGCAGTCAGAATAAAAGTTAGTAGAAAAACTACAAACAATAAATGCTGAAGGGGTTATGGAGAAGTGCATACCCTCAACTTTAAATGGGACGTAACCTGGTAAGAGCCATTAATGGAACAGAATGGAGGTGCCTTTACAAGGTAAACAATTGGCTACCATATGATCCAGCAGGCCCACTACTTGGTCTAAAACCGAAGATGACAGAATTGGAAAGACACAGGCTGGCAAATGTGCATTGCAGCAGTATTACAATAGTCAAGACATGGAAGCAACCAAAAATTCCATCAACAGATGAGTGGACAAAGAAGAACTGGTACATGCACAGACCGAATATTAGCCAAGGAAAAAAATGACACAATGCCATTTGCAACACCGTAGATGAGTCTAGAAGTAATCACACAACTTGTCGTAAGTCAGAAAGTGAAAGACACATATACTATGATATCACTTATAGGTGTTACCTAAAAAGTGACACCAGTGAAGATATTTCCCCAGAGAAAGGCAATCACAGATTTATTAAACAAACTTATGATTTACCAATGGAAAGGTGTGAGGATTGGATACATTAAGATATCGGGGTTAACAGAGCTATACAAACACAGGCGAAGTATATAATCACCAAAGACCTACATAATACCAAGAGAAGACTACTCAAGATTGTGTCATAACCTACATGGGAAAAGGATCCAAAGAACAATAGATATATGTATATGTGTAAAACAACCACATCTTGCACACCTAGAACAAGCAAAACATTGTAATCACACTTGCTGTGATAAAAAATGAAAATTAAATTTAAAAAACGAAGAAGTAGTGGGATATAACGTTAAGGGGCTTTTTCCTGGCACATTCCATTCTAATTTACAACCTAGAACGTGACTTTCATTAAGGCTCTGTTGCCCTAATAACCAGATTTGTTAAAGGAGAACTGTGCCTCTTTGTGGCCGTTTCACACAGCAGCAGCTCTAAACCCAGCAATAATGGTTACTTGATATTCAAAATAATTCCAGGCCTGTAAATGACACCTGCCCTCTAAACAAATCCGTGGTCACTAAATCGAGCAAGAATCTCAAAAGACGTGCACATTTCAAAACGACAATTTAAAGAGGCATATTTTACGCACATTTTGTATTCTTTCTTTTTCTCTCGTTTTTTTGTTAAAAAAAAGGGCAAGGAAAAATGCTCAACATCAGGAATTAATAAAGCCATGCAAATCCAGTCTACAGAAACGTTCACCTCACAGCCGTCAGAATGATCACCAGCAAAAAAGTCTACAACTTATAAATGGTGAAGGGGCTTTAGAGAACTGTGTACCCTCTAGCTGCTGCTGGGATGTAACCTGGTAAGAGACAGTACTGAAAACAGAATGGAGGTGTGTTTAAAGGTAAAACTTGAGCTACCATGTGATCTGGTAGGATCACTGATGGGCCTGTCACCTGAGTAGACCAGAATCAAAGAGACACAGGCTGGCAATCCTGCACTGCAGCAACATGTATCATAGCCAAGACTTGGAAGAAACCAAAATGTCCATCAACAGAAAAATTCACCAAGAAGAAGTCGTCCTTGTACACAATGGAATATTAGCCATGGAAAAGCATGGAACAGTGCCATTGGCACCACCATAGAAGGATCTAGAGATAATCACCCAACTTGAAGTAAGAAAGAAAACGAAAGACAGATATCCTATTACATCACTTATAGGTGTTACATAAAAGTTGATACCCATGAAATAATTTCCAAGAGAAGGACACTCATAGATTCAGAAAACCAAATTATGTTTAACCAAATGGAAAGGTGTAAGGAATGTATGAATTAGGATATGGGGGTTAACAGACATGTACTTATATATATGAAATATATAATCACAAAATACCTATGGAATACCAAGAGAGGTCTACTCAAAACTCTGTAATAACCTACATGGGAAAGGATCCAAAGATGAATAGATCTATACATAGATATAATGAAGCAGATTCTGTTCAGCTAGAACACACACAACAATTTTCTCAAATTTGCTCTTATAATTAATAAAAATTAAATTTAAAAAAACAAACAAGAATTATGGAGATATAAGCTCTTGGGCGTTTGCCCTGACACATTCCACTCTAAATTGCAGCCTACAAACACGATTTCCAGGAAAGATCTGTTGCCCAAAAAACCCAGAATTGGAAACGTAGGAATGCTGTCACCTTGTGCCGTTTCCCGCAAGAGCGGCTTTAAAACCACAGGTAACCATCACTTAACATTCACAAGGACTCACTCTGGGCTGTAAAGCACACCTGCCGTCAAAACTTGTACTGAGGCATGGAATGGCCAAAAAAATTCAAATCCGGCAAATTTTTCAAGGAGACAGTATGAAGAGGTAAGTTTTACTCACTATTTTTCAAATAAAAAAGAAAATGGATAAAAGCTCAACATCAGAAATTATTAGAGTCATGCAAATCTAGCCTACAAAAAGGTTTCAACTCACGCAAGTCAACTACCATCAGCCAAAAGTCTACAGACAATAAACGCTGAAGGTGTTTTAGAGAGCTGTGTATCCTCTAGCTGCTTGTGAGATGTCAAGTGGCAAGATCCGGTAATGAGAACAGAAAGGAGCTGCGTTTAAAAGTAAAAATTGAGATGTCATTCGATCCAACACGCCCACCACTGGGCCTATCACCTAAGCGCCGAATCGAGAAGACACACGCTGACAAGCCTGTACTGAAGTAATACTGAAAATAGCCAGGACATGGAAGCAGCAAAAATGTCAGTTAACAGATGAATGGACAGAGAAGAAGTGGTACATGTACCTAATGGAAGATTAGCTTTCAAAAAAATGAACAATGTCGCTTTCATGACTACAGGTGAGTCTAGAAATAATCATATTATGTGAAGTCAAAAGTGTATGATATATCTCCTATGATATAATTTATAGATGTTATCTTAAGATTCCTACCAATGAACATATTTCCAAAGGAAAAGCCACTCAGAGACGTATGAAACAAACTAATGGTTAACCAAAATGAAAGGTGGGAGGATGAGTAAATTAGGATTATGGGGTTAACATACATACACTAATATATGTTATAAGTATATAAACTTATAATATATAAAATATACAAATTATATAATCATTAATATATATAAATTATATAATCACCAAACACCTACCAAATACCAAGGGAGCTCTACTCAACACTCTATAATAACCTACATGGTAACAGGATCCAATGATGAACAGATATATGTATGAAAAATTGATCCTAATTGGTACATCCAGAGAATCACAACACTCTAATAAAATTTACCCCAATAGGGGCTTCCCTAGTGGCGCAGTGGTTGAGAATCTGCCTGCCAATGCAGGGGACACGGGTTCGAGCCCTGGTCTGGGAGGCTCCCACATGCCGTGGAGCAACTATGCCCATGAGCCACAACTACTGAGCTTGTGCGTCTGCAGCCTGTGCTCCACAACAAGAGAGGCCACAATAGTGAGAGGCCCACGCACCCCGATGAAGAGTGGTCCCCGCTTGCCGCAACTAGAGAAAGCCCTCGCACAGAAACGAAGACGCAACACAGCCAAAAATAAATAAATAAATATTAAAGGCAAAGGGGAAATTGTAGATCGAGGAAGAATCTAGTTTAAAAAAAATTTACTCCAATAAGAAACATAAAATAAATTTAGAAAACAAACGTAAGTAGGAGACATAAGCTTTTGGGAGTTTGTCCTGGGACATTCCACTACAGTTTGCAACCTAGGACCACAACTTCAAGGAAGGCTCTCCTGTCCTTGTAACCAAAGTTGGGAATGTAGAAATCTGCCGCCTTGTGGTCAATTCCCGCAACAGCAGCTTTAATCTCAGTGCTATTGTTCACTTAACATTCACAAGGACTGCAGGGCTTTAAATGACACCTGCCCTCAAAAAATATCTTGCGGTCAGGAATGGACATTAATATACAAAACAGTAGGAAATCCGGAGAAGACAATTTCGAGAGGTAAATTTCCTCACAGTGTTTTATTTTTAAGGACATGAAAAAATGTTCAACATCAAAAATTATTAGGGACATGCAAATTTAAACTACAAAAAGGTATCAGCTCACAATAGTCTGAA